>NC_091163.1:25242471-25494971 GCF_040958095.1 Procambarus clarkii
TACTGGCAGCTGTCTACGGGACTACAGGCAGCTGTGTATGGGACTACAGGCAACTGTCTACGGGACTACAGGCAGCTGTCTACGGGACTACAGGCAGCTGTGTATGGGACTACAGGCAGCTGTCTACGGGACTACAGGCAGCTGTCTACGGGACTACAGGCAGCTGTCTACGGGACTACAGGCAGCTGTCTATGGGACTACTGGCAGCTGTCTACGGGACTACAGACAGCTGTCTATGGGACTACAGACAGCTGTCTATGGGACTACTGGCAGCTGTCTATGAGACTACTGGCAGCTGTCTACGGGACTACAGGCAGCTGTCTATGGGACTACAGGCAGCTGTCTACGGGACTACAGGCAGCTGTCTATGGGACTACTGGCAGCTGTCTACGGGACTACAGGCAGCTGTCTACGGGACTACTGGCAGCTGTCTACGGGACTACAGACAGCTGTCTACGGGACAACAGGCAGCTGACTACGGGACTACTGGCAGCTGTCTACGGGACTACAGGCAGCTGTGTATGGGACTACTGGCAGCTGTCTACGGGACTACAGGCAGCTGTGTATGGGACTACTGGCAGCTGTCTACGGGACTACAGGCAGCTGTGTATGGGACTACAGGCAGCTGTCTACGGGACTACTGGCAGCTGTCTGCGGGACTACAGGCAGCTGTCTACGGGACTACTGGCAGCTGTCTACGGGACTACAGGCAGCTGTGTATGGGACTACAGGCAGCTGTCTGCGGGACTACAGGCAGCTGTCTACGGGACTACTGGCAGCTGTCTACGGGACTACAGGCAGCTGTGTATGGGACTACTGGCAGCTGTCTACGGGACTACAGGCAGCTGTGTATGGGACTACAGGCAGCTGTCTACGGGACTACTGGCAGCTGTCTACGGGACTACAGGCAGCTGTGTATGGGATCTACAGGCAGCTGTCTACGGGACTACAGGCAGCTGTGTATGGGACTACAGGCAGCTGTGTATGGGACTACAGACAGCTGTCTGCGGGACTACAGACAGCTGTCTACGGGACTACTGGCAGCTGTCTACGGACTACAGGTAGCTGTGTATGGGACTACAGGCAACTGTCTACGGGACTACAGGCAGCTGTCTACGGGACTACAGGCAGGCTGTGTATGGGACTACTGGCAGCTGTCTACGGGACTACAGGCAGCTGTCTACGGGACTACAGGCAGCTGTCTACGGGACTACAGGCAGCTGTCTACGGGACTACAGGCAGCTGTCTATGGGACTACTGGGCAGCTGTCTACGGGACTACAGACAGCTGTCTATGGGACTACAGACAGCTGTCTATGGGACCTACTGGCAGCTGTCTATGAGACTACTGGCAGCTGTCTACGGGACTACAGGCAGCTGTCTATGGGACTACAGGCAGCTGTCTACGGGACTACAGGCAGCTGTCTATGGGACTACTGGCAGCTGTCTACGGGACTACAGGCAGCTGTCTACGGGACTACTGACAGCTGTCTACGGGACTACAGGCAGCTGTCTACGGGACTACAGGCAGCTGTCTACGGGACTACAGGCAGCTGTCTATGGGACTACTGGCAGCTGTCTACGGGACTACAGGCAGCTGTCTACGGGACTACTGGCAGCTGTCTACGGGACTACAGGCAGCTGTCTATGGGACTACTGGCTGCTGTCTACGGGACTACTGGCAGCTGTCTACGGGACTACAGGCAGCTGTCTACGGGACTACAGGCAGCTGTCTATGGGACTACGGGCAGCTGTCTACGGGACTACAGGCAGCTGTCTACGGGACTACAGGCAGCTGTCTATGGGACTACAGGCAGCTGTCTACGTGACTACAGGACAGCTGTCTACGGGACTACAGGCAGCTGTCTATGGGACTACTGGCAGCTGTCCTACGGGACTACAGGCAGCTGTCTACGGGACTACAGGCAGCTGTCTATGGGACTACAGACAGCTGTCTATGGGACTACTGGCAGCTGTCTACGGGACTACAGGCAGCTGTCTACGGGACTACAGGCAGCTATCTACGGGGACTACAGGCAGCTGTCTACGGGACTACAGGCAGCTGTCTACGGGACTACAGGCAGCTGTCTACGGGACTACAGACAGCTGTCTACGGGACTACAGGACAGGTGTCTACGGGACTACAGGCAGCTGTCTACGGGACTACAGACAGCTGTCTACGGGACTACAGGCAGCTGTCTACGGGACTACAGACAGCTGTCTACGGGACTACAGGCAGCTGTCTACGGGACTACAGACAGCTGTCTACGGGACTGCAGGCAGCTGTGTATGGGACTACAGGCAGCTGTCTACGGGACTACAGACAGCTGTCTACGGACTACAGACAGCTGTGTATGGGACTACAGACAGCTGTGTATGGGACTACAGGCAGCTGTCTACGGGACTACAGGCAGCTGTCTATGGGACTACTGGCAGCTGTCTACGGGACTATTGGCAGCTGTCTACGGGACTACAAGCAGCTGTCTTACGGAACTACAGGCAGCTGTTACGGGAGTACTACAGACAGCTGTTACAGGACTAACAGGCAGCTGTCCTACGGGACTACAGACAGCTGTCTACGGGACTACAGGCAGCTGTCTACGGGACTACAGACAGCTGTCTACGGGACTGCAGGCAGCTGTGTATGGGACTACAGGCAGCTGTCTACGGACTACAGACAGCTGTCTACCGGGACTACAGACAGCTGTGTATGGGACTACAGACAGCTGTGTATGGGACTACAGGCAGCTGTCTACGGGACTACAGGCAGCTGTCTATGGGACTACGGCAGCTGTCTACGGACTACTGGCAGCTGTCTACGGGACTACAGGCAGCTGTCTACGGGACTACAGGCAGCTGGTGTATGGGACTACAGACAGCTGTCTACGGGACTACAGGCAGCTGTCTACGGGACTACAGGCAGCTATCTACGGGACTACAGGCAGCTGTCTACGGGACTACAGGCAGCTGTCTACGGGACTACAGACAGCTGTCTACGGGACTACAGACAGGTGTCTACGGGACTACAGGCAGCTGTCTACGGGACTACAGACAGCTGTCTACGGGACTACAGGCAGCTGTCTACGGGACTACAGACAGCTGTCTACGGGACTACAGGCAGCTGTCTACGGGACTACAGACAGCTGTCTACGGGACTGCAGGCAGCTGTGTATGGGACTACAGGCAGCTGTCTACGGGACTACAGACAGCTGTCTACGGGACTACAGACAGCTGTGTATGGGACTACAGACAGCTGTGTATGGGACTACAGGCAGCTGTCTACGGGACTACAGGCAGCTGTCTATGGGACTACTGGCAGCTGTCTACGGGACTACAGGCAGCTGTCTACGGGACTACAGCAGCTGTCTGCGGGACTACAGGCAGCTGTCTACGGGACTACAGGCAGCTGTCTACGGGACTACAGGCAGCTGTCTGCGGGACTACAGACAGCTGTCTACGGGACTACAGGCAGCTGTCTACGGGACTACAGGCAGCTGTCTGCGGGACTACAGGCAGCTGTGTATGGGACTACAGGCAGCTGTGTATGGGACTACAGGCAGCTGTCTACGGGACTACAGGCAGCTGTCTACGGGACTACAGACAGCTGTCTACGGGACAACAGGCAGCTGTCTACGGGACTACAGACAGCTGTCTACGGGACTACTGGCAGCTGTCTGCGGGACTACAGGCAGCTGTGTATGGGACTACAGGCAGCTGTGTATGGGACTACAGGCAGCTGTCTACGGGACTACAGGCAGCTGTCTACGGGACTACAGACAGCTGTCTACTGGACAACAGGCAGCTGTCTACGGGACTACAGACAGCTGTCTACGGGACTACTGGCAGCTGTCTACGGGACTACTGGCAGTTGTCTACGGGACTACAGGCAGTTGTCTACGGGACTACAGGCAGCTGTCTACGGGACTACAGGCAGCTGTCTGCGGGACTACAGGCAGCTGTCTACGGGACTACTGGCAGCTGTCTACGGGACTACTGGCAGCTGTCTACGGGACTACAGGCAGCTGTCTACGGGACTACAGGCAGCTGTGTATGGGACTACAGACAGCTGTCTACGGGACAACAGGCAGCTGTCTACGGGACTACAGACAGCTGTCTACGGGACTACAGGCAGCTGTCTACGGGACTACAGGCAGCTGTCTGCGGGACTACAGGCAGCTGTCTACGGGACAACAGGCAGCTGTCTACGGGACTACTGGCAGCTTTCTACGGGACTACAGGCAGCTGTCTACGGGACTACAGACAGCTGTCTGCGGGACTACAGACAGCTGTCTACGGGACAACAGGCAGCTGACTACGGGACTACTGGCAGCTGTCTACGGGACTACAGGCAGCTGTGTATGGGACTACTGGCAGCTGTCTACGGGACTACAGGCAGCTGTGTATGGGACTACTGGCAGCTGTCTACGGGACTACAGGCAGCTGTGTATGGGACTACAGGCAGCTGTCTACGGGACTACTGGCAGCTGTCTGCGGGACTACAGGCAGCTGTCTCCGGGACTACTGGCAGCTGTCTACGGGACTACAGGCAGCTGTGTATGGGACAACAGGCAGCTGTCTGCGGGACTACAGGCAGCTGTCTACGGGACTACTGGCAGCTGTCTACGGGACTACAGGCAGCTGTGTATGGGACTACTGGCAGCTGTCTACGGGACTACAGGCAGCTGTGTATGGGACTACAGGCAGCTGTCTACGGGACTACTGGCAGCTGTCTACGGGACTACAGGCAGCTGTGTATGGGACTACAGGCAGCTGTCTACGGGACTACAGGCAGCTGTGTATGGGACTACAGACAGCTGTCTGCGGGACTACAGACAGCTGTCTACGGGACTACTGGCAGCTGTCTACGGGACTACAGGCAGCTGTGTATGGGACTACAGGCAACTGTCTACGGGACTACAGACAGCTGTCTACGGGACTACAGGCAGCTGTGTATGGGACTACTGGCAGCTGTATACGGGACTACAGGCAGCTGTCTACGGGACTACAGGCAGCTGTCTACGGGACTACAGGCAGCTGTCTGCGGGACTACAGGCAGCTGTCTACGGGACTACAGGCAGCTGTCTACGGGACTACAGGCAGCTGTCTGCGGGACTACAGACAGCTGTCTACGGGACTACAGGCAGCTGTCTACGGGACTACAGGCAGCTGTCTGCGGGACTACAGGCAGCTGTGTATGGGACTACAGGCAGCTGTGTATGGGACTACAGGCAGCTGTCTACGGGACTACAGGCAGCTGTCTACGGGACTACAGACAGCTGTCTACGGGACAACAGGCAGCTGTCTACGGGACTACAGACAGCTGTCTACGGGACTACTGGCAGCTGTCTGCGGGACTACAGGCAGCTGTGTATGGGACTACAGGCAGCTGTGTATGGGACTACAGGCAGCTGTCTACGGGACTACAGGCAGCTGTCTACGGGACTACAGACAGCTGTCTACTGGACAACAGGCAGCTGTCTACGGGACTACAGACAGCTGTCTACGGGACTACTGGCAGCTGTCTACGGGACTACTGGCAGTTGTCTACGGGACTACAGGCAGTTGTCTACGGGACTACAGGCAGCTGTCTACGGGACTACAGGCAGCTGTCTGCGGGACTACAGGCAGCTGTCTACGGGACTACTGGCAGCTGTCTACGGGACTACTGGCAGCTGTCTACGGGACTACAGGCAGCTGTCTACGGGACTACAGGCAGCTGTGTATGGGACTACAGACAGCTGTCTACGGGACAACAGGCAGCTGTCTACGGGACTACAGACAGCTGTCTACGGGACTACAGGCAGCTGTCTACGGGACTACAGGCAGCTGTCTGCGGGACTACAGGCAGCTGTCTACGGGACAACAGGCAGCTGTCTACGGGACTACTGGCAGCTTTCTACGGGACTACAGGCAGCTGTCTACGGGACTACAGACAGCTGTCTGCGGGACTACAGACAGCTGTCTACGGGACAACAGGCAGCTGACTACGGGACTACTGGCAGCTGTCTACGGGACTACAGGCAGCTGTGTATGGGACTACTGGCAGCTGTCTACGGGACTACAGGCAGCTGTGTATGGGACTACTGGCAGCTGTCTACGGGACTACAGGCAGCTGTGTATGGGACTACAGGCAGCTGTCTACGGGACTACTGGCAGCTGTCTGCGGGACTACAGGCAGCTGTCTCCGGGACTACTGGCAGCTGTCTACGGGACTACAGGCAGCTGTGTATGGGACTACAGGCAGCTGTCTGCGGGACTACAGGCAGCTGTCTACGGGACTACTGGCAGCTGTCTACGGGACTACAGGCAGCTGTGTATGGGACTACTGGCAGCTGTCTACGGGACTACAGGCAGCTGTGTATGGGACTACAGGCAGCTGTCTACGGGACTACTGGCAGCTGTCTACGGGACTACAGGCAGCTGTGTATGGGACTACAGGCAGCTGTCTACGGGACTACAGGCAGCTGTGTATGGGACTACAGACAGCTGTCTGCGGGACTACAGACAGCTGTCTACGGGACTACTGGCAGCTGTCTACGGGACTACAGGCAGCTGTGTATGGGACTACAGGCAACTGTCTACGGGACTACAGACAGCTGTCTACGGGACTACAGGCAGCTGTGTATGGGACTACTGGCAGCTGTATACGGGACTACAGGCAGCTGTCTACGGGACTACAGGCAGCTGTCTACGGGACTACAGGCAGCTGTCTACGGGACTACAGGCAGCTGTCTATGGGACTACTGGCAGCTGTCTACGGGACTACAGACAGCTGTCTATGGGACTACAGACAGCTGTCAATGGGACTACTGGCAGCTGTCTATGAGACTACTGGCAGCTGTCTACGGGACTACAGGCAGCTGTCTATGGGACTACAGGCAGCTGTCTACGGGACTACAGGCAGCTGTCTATGGGACTACTGGCAGCTGTCTACGGGACTACAGGCAGCTGTCTACGGGACTACTGGCAGCTGTCTACGGGACTACAGACAGCTGTCTACGGGACAACAGGCAGCTGACTACGGGACTACTGGCAGCTGTCTACGGGACTACAGGCAGCTGTGTATGGGACTACTGGCAGCTGTCTACGGGACTACAGGCAGCTGTGTATGGGACTACTGGCAGCTGTCTACGGGACTACAGGCAGCTGTGTATGGGACTACAAGCAGCTGTCTACGGGACTACTGGCAGCTGTTTGCGGGACTACAGGCAGCTGTCTACGGGACTACTGGCAGCTGTCTACAGGACTACAGGCAGCTGTGTATGGGACTACAGGCAGCTGTCTGCGGGACTACAGGCAGCTGTCTACGGGACTACTGGCAGCTGTCTACGGGACAACAGGCAGCTGTGTATGGGACTACTGGCAGCTGTCTACGGGACTACAGGCAGCTGTGTATGGGACTACAGGCAGCTGTCTACGGGACTACTGGCAGCTGTCTACGGGACTACAGGCAGCTGTGTATGGGACTACAGGCAGCTGTCTACGGGACTACAGGCAGCTGTGTATGGGACTACAGGCAGCTGTGTATGGGACTACAGACAGCTGTCTGCGGGACTACAGACAGCTGTCTACGGGACTACTGGCAGCTGTCTACGGGACTACAGGTAGCTGTGTATGGGACTACAGGCAACTGTCTACGGGACTACAGGCAGCTGTCTACGGGACTACAGGCAGCTGTGTATGGGACTACTGGCAGCTGTCTACGGGACTACAGGCAGCTGTCTACGGGACTACAGGCAGCTGTCTACGGGACTACAGGCAGCTGTCTACGGGACTACAGGCAGCTGTCTATGGGACTACTGGCAGCTGTCTACGGGACTACAGACAGCTGTCTATGGGACTACAGACAGCTGTCTATGGGACTACTGGCAGCTGTCTATGAGACTACTGGCAGCTGTCTACGGGACTACAGGCAGCTGTCTATGGGACTACAGGCAGCTGTCTACGGGACTACAGGCAGCTGTCTATGGGACTACTGGCAGCTGTCTACGGGACTACAGGCAGCTGTCTACGGGACTACTGACAGCTGTCTACGGGACTACAGGCAGCTGTCTACGGGACTACAGGCAGCTGTCTACGGGACTACAGGCAGCTGTCTATGGGATTACTGGCAGCTGTCTACGGGACTACAGGCAGCTGTCTACGGGACTACTGGCAGCTGTCTACGGGACTACAGGCAGCTGTCTATGGGACTACTGGCAGCTGTCTACGGACTACTGGCAGCTGTCTACGGGACTACAGGCAGCTGTCTACGGGACTACAGGCAGCTGTCTATGGGACTACGGGCAGCTGTCTACGGGACTACAGGCAGCTGTCTACGGGACTACAGGCAGCTGTCTATGGGACTACAGGCAGCTGTCTACGTGACTACAGACAGCTGTCTACGGGACTACAGGCAGCTGTCTATGGGACTACTGGCAGCTGTCTACGGGACTACAGGCTGCTGTCTACGGGACTACAGGCAGCTGTCTATGGCACTACAGACAGCTGTCTATGGGACTACTGGCAGCTGTCTACGGGACTACAGGCAGCTGTCTACGGGACTACAGGCAGCTATCTACGGGACTACAGGTAGCTGTCTACGGGACTACAGGCAGCTGTCTACGGGACTACAGGCAGCTGTCTACGGGACTACAGACAGCTGTCCTACGGGACTACAGACAGGTGTCTACGGGACTACAGGCAGCTGTCTACGGGACTACAGACAGCTGTCTACGGGACTACAGGCAGCTGTCTACGGGACTACAGACAGCTGTCTACGGGACTACAGGCAGCTGTCTACGGGACTACAGACAGCTGTCTACGGGACTGCAGGCAGCTGTGTATGGGACTACAGGCAGCTGTCTACGGGACTACAGACAGCTGTCTACGGGACTACAGACAGCTGTGTATGGGACTACAGACAGCTGTGTATGGGACTACAGGCAGCTGTCTACGGGACTACAGGCAGCTGTCTATGGGACTACTGGCAGCTGTCTACGGGACTATTGGCAGCTGTCTACGGGACTACAGGCAGCTGTCTACGGGACTACAGGCAGCTGTGTATGGGACTACAGACAGCTGTCTACGGGACTACAGGCAGCTGTCTACGGGACTACAGGCAGCTGTCTACGGGACTACAGGCAGCTGTCTGCGGGACTACAGGCAGCTGTCTACGGGACTACAGGCAGCTGTCTACGGGACTACAGGCAGCTGTCTGCGGGACTACAGACAGCTGTCTACAGGACTACAGGCAGCTGTCTACGGGACTACAGGCAGCTGTCTGCGGGACTACAGGCAGCTGTGTATGGGACTACAGGCAGCTGTGTATGGGACTACAGGCAGCTGTCTACGGGACTACAGGCAGCTGTCTACGGGACTACAGACAGCTGTCTACGAGACAACAGGCAGCTGTCTACGGGACTACAGACAGCTGTCTACGGGACTACTGGCAGCTGTCTACGGGACTACTGGCAGCTGTCTACGGGACTACAGGCAGCTGTCTACGGGACTACAGGCAGCTGTCTGCGGGACTACAGGCAGCTGTCTACGGGACTACTGGCAGCTGTCTACGGGACTACTGGCAGCTGTCTACGGGACTACAGGCAGCTGTCTACGGGACTACAGGCAGCTGTGTATGGACTACAGACAGCTGTCTACGGGACAACAGGCAGCTGTCTACGGGACTACAGACAGCTGTCTACGGGACTACAGGCAGCTGTCTACGGGACTACAGGCAGCTGTCTGCGGGACTACAGGCAGCTGTCTACGGGACAACAGGCAGCTGTCTACGGGACTACTGGCAGCTGTCTACGGGACTACAGGCAGCTGTCTACGGGACTACAGACAGCTGTCTGCGGGACTACAGACAGCTGTCTACGGGACAACAGGCAGCTGACTACGGGACTACTGGCAGCTGTCTACGGGACTACAGGCAGCTGTGTATGTGACTACTGGCAGCTGTCTACGGGACTACTGGCAGCTGTGTTTGGGACTACTGGCAGCTGTCTACGGGACTACAGGCAGCTGTGTATGGGACTACAGGCAGCTGTCTACGGGACTACTGGCAGCTGTCTGCGGGACTACAGGCAGCTGTCTACGGGACTTCTGGCAGCTGTCTACGGGACTACAGGCAGCTGTGTATGGGACTACAGGCAGCTGTCTGCGGGACTACAGGCAGCTGTCTACGGGACTACTGGCAGCTGTCTACGGGACTACAGGCAGCTGTCTACGGGACAACAGGCAGCTGACTACGGGACTACTGGCAGCTGTCTACGGGACTACAGGCAGCTGTGTATGGGACTACTGGCAGCTGTCTACGGGACTACAGGCAGCTGTGTATGGAACTACAGGCAGCTGTCTACGGGACTACTGGCAGCTGTCTACGGACTACAGGCAGCTGTGTATGGGACTACAGGCAGCTGTCTACGGGACTACAGGCAGCTGTGTATGGGACTACAGGCAACTGTCTACGGGACTACAGGCAGCTGTCTACGGGACTACAGGCAGCTGTGTATGGGACTACTGGCATCTGTCTACGGGACTACAGGCAAGCTGTCTACGGGACTACAGGCAGCTGTCTACGGGACTACAGGCAGCTGTCTACGGGACTACAGGCAGCTGTCTATGGGACTACTGGCAGCTGTCTACGGGACTACAGACAGCTGTCTATGGGACTACAGACAGCTGTCTATGGGACTACTGGCAGCTGTGTACGGGACTACAGACAGCTGTCTATGGGACTACTGGCAGCTGTCTATGGGACTACAGGCAGCTGTCTACGGGACTACAGGCAGCTGTCTGCGGGACTACAGGCAGCTTTGTATGGGACTACTGGCAGCTGTCTACGGACTACAGGCAGCTGTCTACGGGACTACAGGCAGCTGTCTGCGGGACTACAGGCAGCTGTGTATGGGACTACTGGCAGCTGTCTACGGGACTACAGGCAGCTGTCTACGGGACTACAGACAGCTGTCTATGGGACTACAGGCAGCGGTGTATGGGACTACTGGCAGCTGTTCTACGGGACTACTGGCAGCTGTCTGCGGACTACAGGCAGCTGTCTATGGGACTACTGGCAGCTGTCTACGGGACTACTGGCAGCTGTCTATGGGACTACTGGCAGCTGTCTGCGGGACTACAGGCAGCTGTCTATGGGACTACAGGCAGCTGTCTACGGGACTACTGGCAGCTGTCTATGGGACTACTGGCAGCTGTCTATGGGACTACTGGCAGCTGTGTATGGGACTACAGACAGCTGTCTACGGGACTACAGACAGCTGTCTATGGGGACTACAGACAGCTGTCTATGGGACTACTGGCAGCTGTGTACGGGGACTACAGGCAGCTGTCTATGGGACTACAGGCAGCTGTCTATGGGACTACAGGCAGCTGTCTACGGGACTACAGGCAGCTGTCTACGGGACTACTGGCAGCTGTCTGCGGGACTACAGGCAGCTGTCTATGGACTACTGGCAGCTGTGTACGGGAGTACAGGCAGCTGTCTACTACAGAGCTCTGACTACAGAGCAGCACCGAAGGGGAAAACTGTAGCTCAGTCGCGGCAAAATCTGGTATATTTTGGATATTGAGTGAAAAAAGTTTGGCAGATGCAAATTCTTTCTATGCGTCTTTCAACTCAAAGAGGACATATATATAGACTGCAAGGAGACGTTGTATGCGTCACAGGAAACGCA
This sequence comes from Procambarus clarkii, assembly GCF_040958095.1. Classification (NCBI taxonomy): domain Eukaryota; kingdom Metazoa; phylum Arthropoda; class Malacostraca; order Decapoda; family Cambaridae; genus Procambarus; species Procambarus clarkii. The sequence continues at coordinate 25,254,146 of NC_091163.1, forward strand.
CCAGTGGTACTCGCACGAGTTTGGCGTAAGTAATTATCAAAAGAAGTCGCCCAAACCGGAAAGATAATAGAGCACCAAAGTTTTATGTAAACATTCCAACTGTTCCCATTCGAATATGAACTGTATGTTCCAGCCAACAGGCCAATGTGGGCCCTATCGTCACTAGAAGAGGAGGGAACGAGCAGCAACCAAGCAGCCCCAAAGTGTGATTACCGAGATATACGCGAGCTTATGTACCGTGGAACTCCGCCAAGCTGAAGAGGAACACCGTCGGGTTCTAAATCACAACAACGATAACATTCCTTCGGGAAAGAAAGCAGGCCGACCCGCGCCCTGTAGGCGAGGGGACTAAACCTGCATTGATCATTATGTTCGGAGTCAACTATTGGCTTAGGCAAAGATATTTACCTTTTTTGCATATATTAATTAAAACAATTGGACAGTGAATTAAGTTATGGTTAAAATTATTAATTTTCTCTTAATTGAATTGCGATCGCCTTCGATTAATCTAGTTCTTTCTTTATAAGTGCCTTGTGGTCTAGGAAAATTGTTGATGACACAGGATTCATCGTATGAGTCCTGTGTCGTTCATACTATGAAAGGAATCGCGAGCTTGGCCTCCCGCGATCCCAGCGCCTCTAGGGGTATCCTATGCGTCCTCGCTCCCTAGGGAATATCGCAGCGTCCCCTCGCCCCAAGGGGTATCCCAGCGTCCCTCGCCCTTAGGGGTATCCCAGCGTCCCGCGCCCTAGGGGTATTCCAGCGTCCCTCGCCCCAAAGGGTATCCGAGGCGTCCCTCGCCCTTAGGGGTATCCTAGCGTCCCTCGCCCTAGGGATATCCCAGTGTCCCTCGCCCCAAGGGGTATCCCAGCGTCTCTCGCCCCTAGGGGTATCCCAGCGTCCCTCGCGCTTAGGGGTATCCCAGCGTCCCTCGCCCCTAGGGGTATTCCAGCGGTCCCTCGCCCCCAAAGGGTATCCGAGCGTCCCTTGGCCCTTAGGGGTATCCTTGTCGGAAAATCCGACACCATTTAATATATCATACAGATTAATAGCTGTATTGTAATAAACAAGTTACCCATAGAAAACGTAACTTGTAGTGGAATTACCGTCTAAAGAAAACAGGATATCATCACCACACACTATTATAATTCACCACCTATTATGGTGGAATTATTCTTAAATACATTAGTCTTTGGACTTTACCATCATAAAAACATCTTATATAAATTAACTTAATTATCAATATTAAAGTAGAGTAAATGTGACCCTTCTATCACTTTCTGAAATGTGGACAATGTAAGCCAGGCGTCAGAGGGAGGAGGAAGGGGCAGCCATTGTTTATATTGAGACCAGAGGCTCACACGGGAGCAAATTCGGCTCCTGTTTAATTTACTTGGACGTAGTGTTTATGGATACCAAAGGTGTACCATCTGTCAACACGCTGTCTACAAATTCAAGTTAAGTGGTCTATCCGAAACCCGTTTATCATTCATTTATGGCCATTAATGTCAGGATATAGGTGACCCGGTTAGATCACGTGGAAGCCTCAAACTAAAGGTAATTAAGCCAGGTCTTTATTGTTCCATGTACTGTATAGTGTTTTCTCTGATATAGCTTGTCATATATAGGATTCTGGCTTCACAGCTAGCGCACTTTTGACAGGTCAAGACGAGGGTGGCAAGATTTTGTGCACCAGTTACTGGGTGATGGAGCTACCTCAAAGAGGATAATTTGGTGTCTACACCCTAGTTTATACCTGGTGGACTAACCTGCTGTACTATAAGATAAGGAACCTTTTCAATGTATGTAGTCTATTCCTGTAGTTTGATTGGCTGCATATATTAATTTAATAAACCCCCCCTAATGTGTAGAGGATCGAGTTGTGAGATTAAGAGATTATTGCGAAATACAGTCCACTTATCATTATACAAAATTGCTATCGAAGTATATAAATTAACGTAAATATAAATCATATAAATTAAATAATATAAATCTCACAGGTCGGTTCCCACATTATTGGTCCTTCGAACCGGATATTTGGACCTTCGGAACCGGAATATTCGGTCCTTTGAACCCACATTTGGCATCTTAGTACGGATGAACCAGTTAACCAGTGGATTCATTTAAATATACTAGTGCAGTGTTATTTAAACAAAGCCAGCAGTCAAGACGGCAGCGTAGCCTCGAGGGAGCTCGGGAGCCCCCCTCAAACTGAGTTCAGCTTCGTCAGCGGTTTCATGCACACCCACCACTATTTTGGTGGCGTGTTATTTCGTGAAAATGACAGCGCTAATATTGAAGCCAGCCAATATTAGTGACTGTGTCGCGAGATTGTTCACCGGATTTCGTGGTGTTACATTTCGCGAGAGATTATCTACGAATTTTGTGGACTTTATTTCGCGAGGTCACTAATAATATTTAATACTTCTTGATAATATTAGAAGTTTCATAGAGGCTAATTAAGAGGCCTATCAATAATTGTGTATATTATTTCTCCAAAATAGAGAATTATTTAATATAAATTGCACTAGTGTTCACAGTATAATATTTACTAATTGCCAACCCACAACAGGGTAGGATATGACTAGTTGAACTATTATTGCTCATCCTAGTCCCATTATTACCATAGTCAGTTGTACTATATTGAATAACCTAACACCATTAATGAATGGTCCAGACCCTATTTTGGGTGTAATTATTATCAACTCGAATTGAGTTGTATATATAAAAATTTACTTATGATCATTACACCTTTGAGTGATTAATTAGTGTCTCTACCATCCTAGGGTGATATAGAAGAGCTAACCTAAAGGTACTTCCAGTGACACTGGTTTATCACTCAAATCATTAGTGTGTATGATTGTATATATATAATGTGTATTAATTTTAAGTGCTAACCTCTAGTAGAGGTAGGATTATTGCCTAGTGAGTGCAGAATTTACCCTAGGCTACCATTAGTGTTTGTTCAGTATTATGAGCAGCCCAAGTACAAGTCCCACAAGGCTTCACCAACGAGCCAGTATGGATAATGCAGGGAGAATGAAAAGAACCCTTGCAGGTCTTAAAGGCCACTTAACAAGACAGATCAAGAAATGTGAAGATTTGTCACAACAATCTCAAGTTGATTATGCTGACCTGGAAAGCTATTATCAAGCAGCTGCAGGTAAATTTGAGCAAATCAAATGCCAAATGGCTGTCCTTGTGGGGACAGACTACTACCATCAATTCATTGGTAGCCCTACTAAATATCAGGGTATAACCATGTTAAACTCTGCAGGAGGTAAATTACTCTCAGGCCCAGTATCAAGCCTGAGGAGACCTATGCCTGCAGATAAACAATACCAATAGAAATCTAAATTTGTCAGCTGATTATATTTCTCCAGTAGCATTATACTAAGGAGATTACAGCTGACTATACCAACAGAAGTTGATGTTAGTATCATCATTTGAAGCTGAAGATGAGTTCATGAGGCCTCAGTGGCAAATCAGTGAACAGTAGTCTAAAACAGCTACAAGTCACTGTGACCAATGTCACTGAACCCACTGCAGTCTCAGAACCATACTTTACTTTAATGATGAGCTATTCAATCTTCTGAATCAATTAACTAAATTAAACCCTAATAAATCTGATGACTGATTTGATACATTTATTATTTAATCAAGATGTATTCCATGGGCCTCAGTGTTTATATATCAGTGACCAGTTACCTGAACAAACTTCAAGTTATATCTAATGTCACTGATCTCACTGCAGTCCCTGAATCATACTTGACTGTAGTACTTGATCACATTCAGTCTTCTGGGTTAAATAATATGTAATAAGGCTTGAATATTAGCCTTTCAAGAGTTGACAGGGAAATGAAATTGCATTAGACTTCTAACCCCTGCAACTCTAGTACGGGACATCCGTCCTGTACGAACAGACACACAAATGTGTGATTACTAACTACTAACATCAAATTAATGTAATAATTCGAAGGAGGAGTATCGGTGTTCGTCTGTTCTAAACAGGACTTCGACCCGTGAGCAGCCCCCTGGGGAATTATGTTGGAAAATCCGACACCATTTAATATATGATACAGATAATAGCTGTATTGTATAAACAAGTTACCCATAGAAAACGTAACTTGTAGTGGAATTACCGTCTAAAGAAAACGGGATATCATCACCACACACTATTATAATTCACCACCTATTATGGTGGGAATTATTCTTAAATACATTAGTCTTTGGACTTTACCATCATAAAAACATCTTATATAAATTAACTTAATTATCAATATTAAAGTAGAGTAAATGTGACCCTTCTATCACTTTCTGAAATGTGGACAATGTAAGCCAGGCGTCAGAGGGAGGAGGAAGGGGCAGCCATTGTTTATATTGAGACCAGAGGCTCACACGGGAGCAAATTCGGCTCCTGTTAATTTTACTTGGACGTAGTGTTATGGATACCAAAGGTGTACCATCTGTCAACACGCTGTCTACAAATTCAAGTTAAGTGTCTATCCGAAACCCGTTTATCATTCATTTATGGCCATTAATGTCAGGATATAGGGTGATCAGGTTAGATCACGTGGAAGCCTCAAACTAAAGGTAATTAAGCCAGGTCTTTATTGTTCCATGTACTGTATAGTGTTTTCTCTGATATAGCTTGTCATATATAGGATTCTGGCTTCACAGCTAGCGCACTTTTGACAGGTCAAGACGAGGGTGCAAGATTTTGTGCACCAGTTACTGGGTGATGGAAGCTACCTCAAAGAGGATAATTTGGTGTCTACACCCTAGTTATACCTGGTGGACTAACCTGCTGTACTATAAGATAAGGAACCTTTTCAATGTATGTAGTCTATTCCTGTAGTTTGATTGGCTGCATATATTAATTTAATAAACCCCCCCTAATGTGTAGAGGATCGATTTGTGAGATTAAGAGATTATTGCAGAAATACAGTCCACTTATCATTATACAAATTGCTATCGAAGTATATAAATTAACGTAAATATAAATTCATATAAATTAAATAAATATAAATCTCACAGGTCGGTTCCCACAATCCTAGCGTCCCTCGCCCCTAGGGATATCCCAGTGTCCCTCGCCCCAAGGGGTATCCCAGCGTCTCTCGCCCCTAGGGGTATCCCAGCGTCCCTCGCGCTTAGGGGTATCCCAGCGTCCCTCGCCCCTAGGGGTATTCCAGCGTCCCACGCCCCAAAGGGTATCCGAGCGTCCCTTGCCCTTAGGGGTATCCTAGCGTCCCTCGCCCCTAGGGATATCCCAGTGTCCCTCGCCCCAAAGGGTATCCCAGCGTCTCTCGCCTCTAGGGGTATCCCAGCGTCCCTCGCTCCTAAGGATATTCCAGCGTCCCTCGGTCCTAGGGGTATCCCAGCGTCCCTAGTCCCTAGGGCGGGGGGTGCCAGTGTCTGACATTTCTGGGTGACTACTGACTGGCGGGAGTTGTGGCTCTCTCCAGCTACCAATAAATGTCTTAATTTAACCTGACACAGTTTGAAAGTTAGGAGCCAAATAGCAGCTATATATTCTACCAGCTAGGATTTAGGATGGGTAAAGGTGGAGTGAGGGTGAAGTGAGGGATAGTGGTGTGAGTGTGTTAGAATGTGAGGTGAGAATATGTTAGAATGTGGTATGTGTTAGAATGTGGTGTGTGTTAGAATGTGGTGTGTTAGAATGTGGTGTGTGTTAGAATGTGGTGTGTGTTAGAATGTGGTGTGTTAGAATGTGGTGTGTATTAGAATGTGGTGTGTGTTAGAATGTGGTGTGTGTTAGGATGAGGTGTGAGTGTGTTAGAATGAGGTGAGAGTGTGTTAGAATGTGGTGTGAGTGTGTTGGAATGTGGTGTGTGTTAGAATGTGGTGTGAGTGTTAGAATGTGGTGTGAGTGTTAGAATGAGGTGTGAGTGTGTTAGAATGAGGTGAGAGTGTGCTAGAATGCAATATGTAGCAAGCTTGTTGAAACAGAGAATTAGGAGAGGAGACAGTAACAGGAGAAGAGAGAGGGAGATTGATAGAGTCTTGATGGTAGAAAAAGAGAGAGAAGGAGTAAGACAGAGAGAGATATAATGGACGGTAGAACGACGGTTTCGCTTAATGCAGGTCGGCGTTCATTCCCCGACCGTCCAAGTGGTTGGGCACTTGGCTATTCAATCCCAAATCCTTATCCTGACCCAATTCCAGTGCTATATAGTCGTAATTGCTTGGCCCCTTCCTCTGATAGTTCCCTTCCTTTCGCTCCAAACACCTATGAATACTGCTGTCTGCGAGACAATGATCACATGCCGATACCTCTGAGGATAACTTACGCTCAAAAAGTTTACTTATTCTTAATTCCTTCTTATAGTCAGCTGTAAACAAATGTCATTGGTTTACTCAGCTGATTTCTCTTGGGTATAATTCATAGATCAAACGGTTGGGTATACTTCATATATATGTATATCATATATCATATATATATATATCATATATATACTTCATATAGTATACTTGGGTATACTTCAAGATCAAACTTCTAACTCCATTTGACATACGTCAAATGATAAGAACTTTATCCGCACTGATTAGAAATATTCACTGGATCCGTTTACTTGTTTTTACCAGCAATAGAGTTTCCAAATTCTCGTAGCGTCCTCGCCAGTGTAAAGAGGAATGAGTAACATTAGAGGAGCGATGACGCGCTACGCTCCTCCCAAGAGAGGACACTGCTTAAAGGTGATTGGTCGTTTCTCTCACTCTTGATGCGCTTTAGCTGACATCGTGACGTCATCATCAATCCAGTGCGCTTGGCGCCATGTTGTAATTAGAGGAAATTGCAAAAACAGATGTATGACAGAACTATAAATATAACAGCTACAAGTAGCTGTTATCAACACTTATTGGAATACATGTTATTTTTTTATTTCGGAGGAGCTCCTGTAAGATACAGGTACTTCACTTGTACTGTGAGAAACTCCTACAAGATACAGGTACTTCACTTGTACTGTGAGAAACTCTTACAAGATACAGGATACCTCACTTGCACTGTGAGAAAATCTTATATGATACAGGGAAAACCGGACACAGGGACGTTTGGACACAGGAGTGCCACCCCAACTGCCTTGCAAACACACAAGTAAAAGTTTCCCATGATTTCCTTGTTACAACTTGCACTAAAAATTTTACATCGTGTTATAACGTTCTAATGACGTATGAGAACGTTGTTACAAAATGTTATATTGGTTGTTACAATTGTTAGAATGTATGCTCCTTCCATACGAATCGTTTCTACTTGCCATCACTTGAATATTGCTCGGCATACACCTCCCCTTTAAGGAATGATTTTTGAAATAGAAGGAATGCAAAGAACGCAACACTGCACATATATACACAAAGTCAATTTCCACTTTTTTTTAGAGCAGTAGAAATATTTTCCATAACAAAAGAGACGAAAAAAAAGAGTCACAACATTTACATGAAAGATAGTACATGGCTGAAATATGTGCAGTAAATAACAACCTACAAGAAAGAAAGAAAGAAAGAAATGGAAGGAAGGGCCAAATAAACTCAGTGAAGAATAGAGGCATCATAGGCTCAGAGATAACTTGAAGAAAAAGATGTTTCTTCATCCTCGCCTGGGCGTTCATTAAGATAAATGTGACCTCAACTGAGGGTTCAGTAAAATAAATGTGACCTCAACTGAGCGTTCAGTAAAATAAATGTGACCTCAACTGAGCGTTCAGTAAAATAAATGTGACCTCAACTGAGCGTTCAGTAAAATAAATGTGATCTCAACTGAGCGTTCAGTAAGATAAATGTGACCTCAACTGAGCGTTCAGTAAAATAAATGTGACCTCAACTGAACGTTCAGTAAGATAAATGTGACCTCAACTGAGCGTTCAGTAAAATAAATGTGACCTCAACTGAGCGTTCAGTAAAATAAATGTGACCTCAACTGAGCGTTCAGTAAAATAAATGTGACCTCACCTGAACGTTCAGTAAGATAAATGTGACCTCAACTGAGCGTCCAGTAAAATAAATGTGACCTCAACTGAGCGTTCAGTAAAATAAATGTGACCTCACCTGTGCGTTCAGTAAGATGAGACTACCCTCGTTATTGGTGTTCAGGTACATTAGAGCAGACTAAGAATTGACTAAAGAATCAAGAGCAGAGTACCAGTGAACTCTCTCCTAAAGTGTTGCCTTAGAAAGTGGCACTTTTTCTCCCGCTTTTTCCTCGTCCATTCTCGTGCTGGAAAAGAATAGTTAACGCACTTCTCTTGTTCCCTGTCACAGGGTCTTAATGAAGCCCGTTCAGCCACTGAGAAAACTACAGATAAATCATCTTCTAAACTGCAAAACACATTATTCCTCCACATTTTTGCCTCAGAAGATTTTAATAGTATTTTCAAAAGTAATTATTAATATGTATGTCAATGTAAATAAATAACAATAATTATAAATAGTTAGCATTACATGAGCTATATCCTGTTGAGGATATTTACCAGGTAATTGTGTCAGTTCTTGTGAGAGTAAATAACTTGGCCGCTGGTGATAATTATTAGATTCCAGATAAATGAATTACCTATGCAGGTGATGGGAGGGAGGTAAGGTGAGGTAATTACAGATGGAAGTGCTAGGGTAGAATGTCTGGGACGTGATGTGACGGCTGGATAGGAGCTGGGATGGGAGGCCGCAAGTAAGGAATAGTGCCCAGCCAATCGAGAAATCGGGGGAATTGTTCGCTGACCTGCAAAGGAGATAGACCATCCCTCTACCGTCCATCACAAGTAGATGGTGGTGATTGTGATTCAATTTTGAGTTAAATGAATTTCCTTTACAACTGGTAACAGTGCGAAGACTCGGTTAAAATCAAATACGTTTGAACCTTTTTTTAATTAATAGTTTATTATATTCACGCTTCGCCGTGCGTGTCAAAAACTTAACCCAGGGAGGGATGTATAGAAAAACTAGCTAAGGCAGGCCTGAGAAACGCCTAGAATCTACGTAAGCAAAGCTCTAATGGAAAGTAATGTCGAAGCTTTTATGCTGCGAGTACATAAGATTTACGGAACTCCAGCAGGCCTATATTAGCCTATACGAGGCAGTTCCTAATGAAATATCCACCGCAAACTGATTCATGTATTTTTCTAACCTTAGCGAGGACGCTAAGCCCCAAAGTCATCACAAGGTAAATCATCAAAAGGTAACATATGCTCGGAACAATCAAGTGATCGTTCACTTGAAAATGTTTGGAGCGTGTTTTTTCTGAATTTATTTCCATGCTTACTTTTTGTATCGTTCGCAAGTTTGCAAATATTGCTGCTGACTCCCATATCTAAATCTTATATATGATAGAACGACAAAGGTCCAAGACACAGACTCAAATGATTTGTTGAAGTTAAGGTAATTACAAAGACACAAAGACATTTAAAGACACATAATGACAGTTCTCGCCAGTAACAATTGCCTGAAAAGAACGACAAAAAGGCTGACCAAACCATACACCAGAAGATGAAGATATGACGACGTTTCGGTCGTCTAGGATCATTATCACAGGACTTGATAATGGTCCAGGACGGTCCGAAACGTTGTCGTCTCCTCATCTTCTGGTGTGTGGTTTAGTCATCATATCTTCAGCCACGTTATTGTGACTCATCGTCTGCATATGACAAAAATTGGACCCATTTGTAAAATCATGTCGAGTATCCTTAATTAATCAAAGTTTCTCAACATGTAAAGAATGGTTTATTGCGATGATCGATTCAAGTAATTTTTCCACATAGACATTAAGCTAATTGGCTGATAATCTGACGCAAATTATTTATTTTCTTTCTTTAAAATTGGCTCAATCAATACAACTCTCGGCGATTCCGGAACTTTTCTCTACTGAAGTGATTTATTTAATATTTGATGGGGGTATGCGGCTGTGCCCAAGACTGTCTATCTCTCTATCTGTTTGTCTGTCTGACGCTGTCTTCCTCCCTCCCACACTTTGCATGTTGCTAACCCCAAGCGTCAGACCCCCACCCTTGGACAAACAGATAATGAGTCGATTTTTTCTTCGACTTGCAAGCAATTAATATTTTACGATATATTGAGAAGAGAGAAACAGATTCGAGCCAGAATGCATGAGCACTAGATGTCATGGCTCCCGTTATGAAACTTGTGTGGGGAAAACTCCAGGCAGCTATTCTCCTGTTTTAAAATTGACTTTAATAAGATAAAGTTTTGTCTTATTTATTTTCTTAATAAGCAAGAATTAATTAAGTGGACTGTATGTACTTGATTAAACTGCCTGAAATTATCTCACACAGTTTTGGGGACAATTTGTAGCTTACACCACTTTGAGATGGCTCATTCTTAAACCATAAATTGTTTACCTTATTAATATAATTATATCATACCACATATGGTGGTCTAATCTACTAGTAATAATTACTAATTATGAATACTAATACTACTATAACAAAAAGGGGCTTAGGTGATCCTGTTGAAGGGGCCTGCTAAGGCTGTGTGATTGTAGCATCAATATGGGTGTGGCCCTGTGCCTCTCTGTGCCACGTAATGACGGCTGTGGAGACTACAAGCCCTGGCATACTGCTAGGTAAATTATGTGTAAGGGTCAACTGTCTGCTCAGCTTCTTGTTATTCCAAATTTACCAAATTTACACAATTTACCTGTATGGGATACAAGGAGTTAATAAAAGTTCCCTAAATATATAATTACAGGTATGACATGGAATATGAGGGTGTTAAATGGGGTACACGTACTATTGTGGGGTGTTATCCATACATCCTAACCGCCTACCTATTGTAGCTAAACTGTGCACTGGTTTAATATACAAATACTTGGTAAGACGGATACGGTCATTGCTGTGATGTTGAGAGGCTGTGTTGCTGGTTGTTGACACGTAATTTGGGTGTCTGGGGAATCAGCTTCTGGAGCTCTCTACAGCATGTTTTGTTTTGTTGTTGATGTAGTGAGAGAGAGAGTGAGTGAAGCCCCCCCCCCCCTTCTGTGTACTGTTGGTTCCACTTCTGAACTAAAATTTACATTAACAAGGGAGTCAAGCTACATTTTGGTGTTAGTAATTATATTCAGTCTTATTGAGTACTTTTTTGTTAAATTTAGACACAAGACTGTTGTATAAACAGTAATATATTTTGTAAATATACATGGTGTCTCTGACGTCACGGGATCACCCATTTTAAGGGATTACTGTCTAAGGGGATACAATGTTATTATGTGTGTGTCGGATTCCGACAATTTTTGAGTATGTGGTACTCGTTTCAATGGTACTGAACCTGACCCATCAATGTTGAGCACGTACCCTGCAGCAATCTCCATGCAAAAATAATTGAACGAGACTAGCCTCAAGCATATGTCCTGCCACCTTGAACAGACAGATATTCTGTATCATAGACATAATAGACAACAATAAATGTGTCTTCGAGGATTCGAACAAAGACCATCAGGATAGCAGCCTAGTATTACGTCCAGGATGGTTAAAAGAGAAGGGGGAACAAATAAGTCTTCAGTTTCATTGTTGCTCTCACGACCTTCAAACACTATAATGCAAATTTATTTATTTATTTATTTATTTATTTATTTATATATATACAAGAAGGTACATTGGGTTTGTGAGAATACATTGGATAGTACAGTATTTACATTCTTGTAAAGCCACTAGTACGCACAGCGTTTCGGGCAGGTCCTTAATCTAGCAGATAATTTTAAGTAGGTAATTTCAATCAGAATTGATAAATGATAAAGATACATTACAAGAGAAAAATGAGATGAGAGAGATAAGTAAGTATATTAAAGCACATTGTTATATTAAAGCTCTGATTGATTACATTGACAGCTTGACTAGTAATTTAAACAAGATTAATAGACACCATACAGCAGATTGACAGCACATATAAGACAGCAATGATCACAATGGTAAAGATGTTCAGATTGGGTACATAAAGATTGGGAGACTGGGTAGCAAAAGATACAGATAAACAAGATTTATAAACACCATACAACAGATTGGCAGCACATATAAGAAAACAGCAATGATCACAATGGTAAAGATGTTCAAATTGGGAACATAAAGGTTGGGAGATTGGGTAGCAATTGATACAGTGCAATTTTAAGGCAAAAAGTGAAAAACTATGAAGATGAAATTAGGTACTTTTTAGTATTGATTTTGAATGATGTAAAAGTTGGACAGCTTTTCAATTCAGTAGGGAGTGAGTTCCATGATGAAAGACTGAACATGAGACTGGGGGTTCCAACCTGGCGGTCTTGGTTCGAATCCTTAAAGGCGGTCATCGAATTTACTATTGAACAAATGTAGCTTTGCATTCAGTCAAACGTTACACACACAATTAATGATACCTATTTTTTTTTAAGTAAACCGGTTATTAAAACTACCACTTACAATGCAACTAATATTAACATTATAAATGCCCAGTTTAACATTATGTATCAAATTACAAAACTTTTTCTATGATAAAACGTATAAAACTTCATTAATATTGTTGTAAACATAAAATATCCGGAAGCAATGCACTCATTTGAGGGAAATCTAAATCCCACACCAGTTGCCCTTCCCTCGGAGTTCTCAGGTCAAGCGTGTGATGCAACACAGTGATTTCTTTGATCTGAGCTACAGCCCAGCCTTTCATGTTGTATATGTTGTTTAGTAACATTAAAGACTCATCTAAAGGACATGTTTGTGAGTGGTTGCTGGGGGGAGGGGGGGGGCAAATGATAAACTGTTGATAAGTTAAACAGAGAATTATAATATTACTTTCGTCAGTCTGTCTGTCTGTCTCTCTCTCTCTCTCTCTCTCTCTCTCTCTCTCTCTCTCTCTCTCTCTCTCTCTCTCTCTCTCCTCTCTCTCTCTCTCTCTCTCTCTCTCTCTCTCAAAATAAATATACATTTTGAAACTTAGCATGAAATGTATCAGTTGACAACAATAGGCCAACTTCAGTGTTCAGAGTCAGTACAAAGATCTTTGTAAAAATCTTTACTAGGCGACTATGAAGGCATCTTTATAAGAACTTCTGATTATGTAACATGCGATTTTGTATAAATAAAGGAGCAAACATCATACTCCAAACTACGTTTCATTACAGCTTCCTTAGGCTTTATTTTACCTTCCTCAGGCTTTATTATAGCTTTATCAGGCTTCATTATAGCTTCATCAGGTCTTATTATAGCTTCCTCAGGCTTTATTATAGCTTCATCAGGCTTTATCAGGCTTCATTATAGTTTCATCAGGCCTTATTATAGCTTCCTCAGGCTTTATTATAGCTTTATCAGGCTTCATTATAGTTTCATCAGGCCTTATTATAGCTTCCTCAGGCTTTATTATAGCTTTCTCTAGCATTATTATAGCTTTCTCAGGTTTTATTATAGCTTCCTGAGGCTTTATTATAGCTTCATCAGGCTTTATTTTAGCTTCATCAGGCTTTATTATGGCTTCATCAGGCTTTATTATAGCTTCCTCTGGCTTTATTATAGCTTCATCAGTCTTTATTATAGCTTCATCAGGCTTTATTATAGCTTCCTAAGGCTTTATTATAGCTTATTCAGGCTTTATTATAGCTCCCTCAGGCATTATTATAGCTTCCTCAGGCTTTATTATAGCTTATTCAGGCTTTATTATAGCTCCCTCAGGCATTATTACAGCTTCCTCAGGCTTTATTATAGCTTCCTCAGGCGTTATTATAGCTTCCTCTGGCTTTATTATAGCTTCATCAGTCTTTATTATAGCTTCCTCAGGCTTTATTATAGCTTCCTCAGGCTTTATTATAGCTTCCTCAGGCTTTATTATAGCTTTCTCTAGCATTATTATAGCTTCCTCAGGTTTTATTATAGCTTCCTGAGGCTTTATTATAGCTTCATCAGGCTTTATTATAGCTTCATCAGGCTTTATTATGGCATCTCATCAGGCTTTATTATAGCTTCCTCTGGCTTTATTATAGCTTCATCAGTCTTTATTATAGCTTCATCAGGCTTTATTATAGCTTCCTAAGGCTTTATTATAGCTTATTCAGGCTTTATTATAGCTCCCTCAGGCATTATTATAGCTTCCTCAGGCTTTATTATAGCTTATTCAGGCTTTATTATAGCTTCATCAGTCTTTATTATAGCTTCCTCAGGCTTTATTATAGCTTCCTCAGGCTTTATTATAGCTTCCTCAGGCGTTATTATAGCTTCCTCATGCTTTATTATAGCTTCCTCAGGCTTTACTATAGCTTCCTCGGGCTTTATTATAGCTTCCTAAAGCTTTATTATAGCTTTCTCAGGCTTTATTATAGTTTCCTCAGGCATTATTATAGCTTCCTCAGGACTCATGACAGCTTACACAGGCTTAACTACTGCTTCGACAGACTTATTTAGAGCTTTCATAAGCTTAATTACAGCTTCATCAAGCATAATTACAGCTTCGTCAGGCTTCATTAAGCTTCCCCAGGCTTAATTACAGCTTCCTCAGGCCTACTTACAGCTTCCTCAGACTTTATTACAGCTTTCCCAGGAGAAAATAATCAAGAGTTGTGAACTGGGGACAAGAAACTAAACGTTCTTTGCACGAAGAAAGCAATATTGACCGCTACTTCATCCACAAATTGCAAAAATTAAAAAAAAAGTTCCTAGCTGTCTCCAGATTGGCGCTTAAGTGATAGCCACTGCAACAACTCAAACATTTTGTCAATGAATGACAAATAACACACAAAATGGTGTTGAATAACTACCAACACCCCCCCCCCCCTTCTGGAGGTAAGTAATTATCAATAGAAGGCACCAAACCGGGAAGGCTATGTAGCACCATCAAATGTGCGGGATAATCAGAGGGCGCTAAATATCACCAAGGACGCCAATACGAGAACAAAAACGCATAAGGCGACCGATATCAAAAGTAACCGAGTCGCCAAGAATTCTATCGAGGGACAAGCGACCGCGGGGGACAGTCGGAAAACAAGACACACGCTCGTCCTGGAAGTCAGGACATTCAACAAGGATATGTACGACCGTAAGAGGGACAATGCAATTCGGACAATAAGGAGCAGGGCGGCGCTCCATTAAGTGACCGTGAGTTAAACGGGTATGGCCAATACGTAACCTAGCCAGAGCCGTTTCCCACCGCCGGTAATGGTGGCTGGAGGAAGGCCACTGGGACACACAACTCTTAAGAGTACGCAGTTTATTACCAAGAACAGGTGACCAACAACTCTGCCACCGGGCAAGGATGGAGGCATGAATAACTGGGTAAAAGTCAGAATAAGGAACACCTTCATGGGAGATGGGACAAGTGCGGATAGCGTCCTTAGCGGCAGCATCCGCACGCTCATTTAAAGAGACACCAATATGGCTGGGAACCCAGCAAAACGCAACCGACTTAAATTTACTGGAGATAAGAAACAGCCAATGTTGAATCTCGATGACCACAGGGTGGACTGGATTAAAGGACCCCTAAGGCATGAGGGAACTACGAGAATCAACTAATACTACGAAGGAGGATTGCCCCCGGGAAAATAGGAGACGAAGAACATAGAGAATAGCATAGAGTTCTGCTGTGAAGATGCTAGCCTCCGGAGGAAGGCGACAGATATAAGTGTGGTCAGGAAAAACAACAGAGTAGCCCACACCGTCAGTAGACTTCGACCCGTCGGTGAAGATGGGAACGGAGTGGGAGTGAGAAGAAAAGTGCTCAAGGAAAAGGCGTTTCAGAACTGTAGGAGGGGTAAAAGCTTTAGTGATGCGGGTCAGAGAAGTACAAAATTTGGGAAGGGGGACCCTCCACGGGGGCAAGGAGGGAACAATACGAGGAGAAACATTAGTAAGACGAACCGAAAGAGAATCTTGTACACGAGACAAACGTACAGAAAGAGGAAGGTGGTGAAGAGGAACAGGAACTACAGGAGGGGTAAAAGTCAAAGCACGATAGAGGCGAGAGTGAGGATACTGGAAGGATCGCGCAAGATAGCGAAGACTGTAGCGATCACGGCGATCCTGGAGAGACAGAAAGCCAGTGTCAGCAAACAAGCTGAGGGCGGGAGTTGAACGAAAAGCACCAGAGCTGAGGCGCAACCCTGTATGGTGCAAAGGATCAAGACGGCGAAGAGTAGGAGGAGAAGCAGACGAGTAAGCAGGGCAACCATAATCGAGCTTAGACAGGACGAGAGAGGAATGCAAATAGAGAAGCGTGCGCCTATCCGCTCCCCAAGAAGTATGGGAAAAAACCTTAAGTAGTTTAGGGGCCTTAGAGCACTCAACACGGAGGTAAGAGACATGGGGCGACCACTGCTGGAGGTAACTATACTGACTAATTGTATAACCAACATTCAAACTCTAAAACAAAGTTCATCGGAGACTTGAATTTTTTTCCGTTATTTGTATTAATTATTATTAATATAATTTTGATAAATTAAAAACAAATAAGGCATAAAATAAATGAAAATGCATAAAACTTACAATAATAATAATAATAATAATAATAATTAATAAATAGTCAACAGCTAACTAATTAACGAGAATGTCATCAAAGGTCATTAGATTTTAATTAAACGAACACTGTTTTAACTCATAAAAGCAAACAATTTAAGTTTATTTGGCAACTTGATCTGCTAATGATTTTAATAGTGCAATAAAGTTGACCGATGACCTTCTGATAATTACTACCAGTTAACTAACTACACCAGCAAATGCAACTAATTATTTGTAGTAAAAAATGGGCTTCATGTAAGTAATTTGTATAACACAGAACAATGTAGTTGATCGTTAATAATATACATTAGTATATGTCTACGGCTTTGTCAAACTTTCTCCTCAAAATCATAACTTTTATGCAAACTTCTGGACGCAACAGTGACCAAACTTCACAACACTGTAACTTCTGGACGCAACAGTGATCAAACTTCACAACACTGTAACTTCTGGACGCAACAGTGATCAAACTTCACAACACTGTAACTTTTGGACGCTACAGTGACCAAACTTCACAACACTGTAACTTCTGGACGCAACAGTGATCAAACTTCACAACACTGTAACTTCTGGACGCAACAGTGATCAAACTTCACAACACTGTAACTTCTGGACGCAACAGTGATCAAACTTCACAACACTGTAACTTCTGGACGCAACAGTGATCAAACTTCACAACACTGTAACTTCTGGACGTTACAGTGACCAAACTTCACAACACTGTAACTTCTGGACGCTACAGTGACCAAACATCACAACACTGTAACTTCTGGACGCTACAGTGACCAAACTTCACAACACTGTAACTTCTGGACGCTACAGTGACCAAACGTCACAACACTGTAACTTCTGGACGCTACAGTGACCAAACTTCACAACACTGTAACTTCTGGACGTTACAGTGACCAAACTTCACAACACTGTAACTTCTGGACGCTACAGTGACCAAACTTCACAACACTGTATCTTCTGGACGCTACAGTGACCAAACTTCACAACACTGTAACTTCTGGACGCTACAGTGACCAAACTTCACAACACTGTAACTTCTGGACGCTACAGTGACCAAACTTCACAACACTAACTTCTGGACGCTACAGTGACAAAACTTAACAGCACTGTAACTTCTAGACGCATCAGTGACCAAACTTCACAACACTGTAACTTCTGGACGCTACAGTGCCCAAACTTCACAACATTGTAACTTGTGGACGCAGCAGTGACCAAACTTCACAACACTGTAACTTCTGGACGCTACAGTGACCAAACTTCACAACACTGTAACTTCTGGACGCTACAGTGACTAAACTTCACAACACTGTAACTTTTGGACGCAACAGTGATCAACTTTACAACACTGTAACTTCTGGACGCTACAGTGACTAAACTTCACAACACTGTAACTTCTGGACGCTACAGTGACCAAACTGTTACGCCAAATGTTGCGAGAAGTGTCCCGGACACGTCAACATTTTGGAAGTTGCTCAAGAGTTCCCCAAACTGCCTCTAACTGTTAGCAGAAAAACCAACTTTCCGCTATTGGGCCTCACTCACCTCGCCAACTCCACCGGCTATGGTGTACTCACCTATTTGTTCTTGCAGGGGTTGAGCTTTGGCTCTTTGGTCCCACCTCTCAACTGTCAATTAACTGGTGTAAAGATTCCTGAGCCTACTGGGCTCTATCATATCTACATTTGAAACTGTGTATGGAGTCAGCCTCCACCACATCACTGCCTAATGCATTCCATCCGTTAACTACTCTGACACTGAAAATGTTCCTTCTAACGTCTCTGTGGCTCATGTGGGTACTCAGATTCCACCTGTGTCCCCTTGTTCGCGTCCCACCAGTGTTGAATAGTTTATCCTTGTTTACCCGGTCGATTCCCCCTGAGGATTTTGTAGGTTGTGATCATGTCTCTCCTTACCTCTACTGTCTTCCAGTGTCGTAAGGTGCATTTCCCGCAGCCTTTCCTCGTAACTCATGCCTCTCAGTTCTGGGACTAGTCTAGTGGCATACCTTTGGACTTTTTCCAGTTTCGTCTTGTGCTTGACAAGGTACGGGCTCCATGCTGGGGCCGTATACTCCAAGATTGGTCATACATGTGTGGTGTACAAGATTCTGAATGATTCCTTACACAGGTTCCTGAACGCTCTTCTGATGTTAGCCAGCCTCGCATATGCCGCAGACGTTATTCTTTTTATGTGGGCTTCAAGAGACAGGTTTGGTGTGATATCAACTCCTAGATCTTTCTCTCTGTCTGTTACATGAAGTACTTCATTTCCTATTCTGTATCCTGTGTCTGGCCTCTTGTTTCTACTGCCTAGTTTCCTTACTTTACATTTACTCGGGTTGAACTTCAATAGCTATTTGTTGGACCATTCACTCTGTCTAGGTTATCTTGTAGCCTCCTACTTTCATCCTCAGTTTCAATCCTCCTCATAATTTTTGCATCATCGGCAAACATTGAGAGAAACGATTCTATACCCTCTGGGAGATCATTTACATATATCAGAAACAGCATAGGTCCAAGGACTGATCCCTGCGGGACTCCACTCGTAACGTCTTGCCAATCTGAGACCTCACCCCTCACACTGACTCGTTGCCTCCTGTTGCTTAGGTGTTCCTTTATCCAATGGAGTACCTTCCCTTTCACTCCAGTCTGCATCTCCAACTTTCGCACTAGCCTCTTGTGTGGCACTGTATCAAAGGCTTTCTGACAATCCAAAAATATGCAGTCTGCCCACACTTCTCTTTCTTGCCTTATTTTTTTGCCAGGTCGTAGAATTCAAGTATCCCTGTGAGGCAGGACCTGCCATCTGATCAACCAGGCTGTGGCTCATACGTCAGGCTCAATGGTTATCTTGAGATGATTTCGGGGCTTTAGTGTCCCCGCGGCCCGGTCCTCGACCAGGCCTCCACCCCCTGGAAGCAGCCCGTGACTGCTGACTAACACCCAGGTACCTATTTTATTGCTAGGTAACAACCTATTTTACTGCTAGGTTGCGAGCAGCCGCGTCCAACAGCCTGGTTGATCAGTCCGGCAACCAGGAGGCCTGGTCGACGACCGGGCCGCGGGGACGCTAAGCCCCGGAAGCACCTCAAGGTAACCTCAAGGTAACCTTTGTTGATGCTGTGTTACAAAGTTCTTTCGCTCTAGATGCTCCACTAGCTTTCTTTACACAATCTTCTCCATCATCTTGCATGGTATGCAGGTTGAGACACTGGCCTGTAGTTCAGTGCCTCCTGTCGATCCCCTTTCTTGTTTATCGGGACTACGTTAGCTGCTTTCCAAATTTCTGGCAGTTCCCCTGTTGCCAGTGATTTGTTATACACTATGGAGAGTGGTAGGCACAGTTCTTCTGCTCCTTCCTTTAGTATCCAAGGGAAGATTCCATCTAGGCCTATAGCCTTTGTCACATCCAACTCTCGTAAACACTTCCTCACTTCTCCGCTGGTAATCTCAAACTCTTACAGTAGTTCCTGGTTAGCTATTCCCTCTCTGAAATAAGCTATTCTAATCTCTGGAAATTCTCCTTGCTCTAAGGTCTCTAAGGAATTTCTTATTCAGTTCCTCACACACTTCCTTGTCGTTTGTAGTGAATCCTTCTGCCCCTATCCTTAATTTCATAACCAGTTCCTTTACTGTTGTTTTTCTCCTGATGTGGCTATGCAGGAATTTAGGCTGAGTCTTTGCCTTGCTTGCGATGTCATTTTCGTATTGTCTTTCTGCCTCTCTTCTCATCGTGACATATTCATTCCTGGCATTCTGGTATCTTCCTCTGCTCTGATGAGTGTTTGTGTGTGTTTTCACCTAGTTGTGTTTGCGGGGGTTGAGCTTTGCTCTTTCGGCCCGCCTCTCAACTGTCAATCAACTGTTTACTAACTACTTTATTCTACTTTTACTATTTTTTTTCCCCACACCACACACACACACACCCCAGGAAGCAGCCCGTGACAGCTGACTAACTCCCAGGTACCTATTTACTGCTAGGTAACAGGGGCATTCAGGGTGAAAGAAACTTTGCCCATTTGTTTCTGCCTCGTGCGGGAATCGAACCCGCGCCACAGAATTACGAATCCTGCGCGCTATCCACCAGGCTACGAGGCCCCTAAAACTGTGTGTGTGTGTGTGTGTGTGTGTGTGTGTGTGTGTGTGTGTGTGTGTGTGAGTACTCACCTAATTGTACTCACCTAATTGTGCTTTGCGGGAGTTGATCTCTGGCTTTTGGGTCCCGCCTCTCAACCGTCAATCAACAGGTATACAGGTTTTTGAGCCTATTGGGCTCTATCATATTTACACTTGAAACTGTGTATGGAGTCAGCCTCCACCACATCACTTCCTAATGTGTTCCATTTGTCAACCACTCTGACACTAAAGAAGTTCTTTCTAATATCTCCGTGGCTCATTTGGTCACTCAGTTTCCACTTGTGTCCCCTAGTGCGTGTGCCCCTTTTGTTAAATAGCCTGTCTTTATCTACCTTATCAATTCCCTTGAGAATCTTGAAAGTGGTCAAGAAGACCTGGACAAGCTGCAGGAATGGTCGAACAAATGGCTGTTCGAGTTTAATCCAAGCAAATGTAATGTAATGAAGATAGGGGTAGGAAGCAGGAGACCAGATACAAGGTATCACTTGGGAGATGAAATACTTCAAGAGTCCGAGAGAGAGAAAGACCTGGGGGTTGATATCACACCAGACCTGTCCCCTGAAGCTCATATCAAGAGGATAACAGCAGCAGCATATGCCAGGTTGGCTTACATAAGAACGGCCTTTAGAAACTTGTGTAAGGAATCTTCCAGAACATTATTTACCACATATGTCAGACCAATCTTGGAGTATGCGGCACCAGCATGGAGTCCATATCAGGTCAAGCATGAGACTAAAATGGAAAAGGTTCAAAGGTTTGCCACCAGACTAGTACCCGAGCTGAGAGGTATGAGCTACGAGGAGAGACTACGGGAATTAAACCTCACTTCGTTGGAAGACAGAAGAGTTAGGGGGGACATGATCACCACATTCAAGATTCCCAAGGGAATCGACAGGGTTGATAAAGACAGGCTGTTTAACACAAGGGACACCCGCACTAGGGGACACAGGTGGAAACTGAGTGCCCAAATGAGCCACAGAGATATTAGAAAGACCTTTTTTAGTGTCAGAGTGGTTGACAAATGGAATGCATTAGGAAGTGATGTGGTGGAGGCTAACTCCATACACAGTTTCAAGTGTAGATATGATAGAGCCCAATAGGCTCAGGAACCTGTACACCTGTTGATTGACAGTTGAGAGGCGGGACCAAAGAGCCAGAGCTCAACCCCTGCAAGCACAACTAGGTGAGTACACACACACAATGTAACATAACGTGAAAAATCATAGACGTGTAGACTTGATATCATATTTAAAATTAGCTTGTTCATTATCACTGAGTTCAAGCTGTTTATCTGTTTGTAGTTCAAGGTGGACTCTAATGACTACATTATCAAAAATGCATTCACTAACCAATGTAATATCCAATAATTATTTGAAGCAGATATTTACACCGCTTGTTTTAATATCTGTCAATCCGCTGCTTCTCTCCGGCTGACGCATTAGTGAAATAGCCGGCTTCAATTATGATAGGATCAACACGATTTAAAAAACTGAGACAGTTTCATAGCGCGTAGCCTTACACCCTGAAATCGTAGATAGCAGCTTTATGTTTCGTTTAAATACACAATAGTGGGTTTGAATAAAGTTTGCGACAATTCTTTCACTAGTGAGATGTTTTTTGCATCTACTAAAGGCGTTGTTCCGTCTTCTTCAGTAAGACCAATAAACAACTCCGAAGCAATAAATGATAAGTCCACCAGCTGACCATTCACTCCCTTTATGATGAATTCCAGAAAGGTGTCTGTAAACTTATTATTCACTCAAGAATTCACAGGTAATACACCCACCGTTTGTCTGCTTGCAAATGTTGATTCTACCAATCGAGGAGAAAATACTTTAGGAAAAGCCTCACTAACAGCAGCCGTATAGTGTTCTAATGGGGCCTGGAGGCCTAGAGCATTATATCCAGCCATGTTTGTGCTTTAGAAAACTCTAGCTAAGTGAAAAGAATTTATGAGCGTTTCCATCATCTTAGTGGTAGAGCGAATTAAACAGATATTTAGCGCTCTTTAATTAGCTTTTACCATCAAGATTTTTTTAAGTTTTTCCATTTTTAAAGGTTAATAATATGATAATCAAGACCGTATATGTTCTCTCCTAGACAGTTAGTTTCAGACCGTCAGACCTTGACCCCGATGATGATGGGCAAGACAACCTTGAGGCGTTTAGCGCCGTGTGTGACATTTGTCTCATTAGCGCCCGGCGTCCTGGCTTTGCCATCATCGTCTAATCAGCGGGTTGTCTCTCCTAGCTGCCCTCACGTGTTAACAGTGACATTAAGGGGTTAGACTACATCAACCCAATGTGTGAGTTTATGTTCCCTACAATGAAACAGAATATTTATCACTCTTAATAATCTATTCGACCAAATACCATTTTAAAGTAAACCAGTCTAGTCCGTTTGTATGTTGTCTCAGTCAGCCAAGTCAGTAAGAGTTTACTGAATATTTACACAACCTTTAAATAAAAGTTATCCTATCTCACATAGCACGTTTACAGTCTTCAGTCCGCTGTTGCTGTTTGACTGCCTTACGGACTTACTGAGTGCTGGTAAATGCTATTTCAAGGAGTCTGACTGAGAACCTTTAACTAAAAAGACGTTTTATCTCATATACCATGTTACATGTTAAAGTACAGTCCACTGTTGCTGTTTGACTGCCTTACTGACTTACTGAGTGATGGTAAATGCTATTTCATCGAGTCTGACTGAGAACTAAACAGTCATCCTATCTTACAAGGAATGTTACAGTCTTCAGTCCACTCTTACTGATTGACTTACTGAGTTTAAAGATGTATAACTTTAAACTAAGCTAAAAATATGTACACACACGAAATAAATATCACATTCAGTAAACACTTACTAATCTGCTACTTGGTTGACTGAGAAAACATATAGATGGTCTTGATGATCGTATTATTATATACTTTTAAGATGAAAAACTTTTAATTAACTGTATATGTTGCCACAAGAAATAATTCCCACATTCAATAAACACCTACTGACTTGGCTGCCTGTGACAACATATAGACAGTCATGATTATTGTATTATTATTTAAAGATGAAAAAGTACAAACTAAACTGGAAATGTACAGACAAGAAATTATTCCCACATTCAGTAAACACCTACTGACTTGGCTGACTGAGACAACATATAGATGGCCTTGATGATTGTATTATTTTCTTTTTAAGATGTAAAACTTTAAACTAAAGAAGAAATGTTCCCACAAGAAATGATTCCCACTTTCATTAAATACTTACTGACTTGACTGAATGAGACAAGTATACAAGAACAGATGTTCGAGCCACCGCTCCCCCCACCAGGTGTTGAACTCCTGTAACTCAGAAGAGGAGACCACTTGTGACTGTTAAGGTGGGCTGACAGGTAACTATGAGAGCAGAGGTGGCGAGAGCAACACATACACACACCTCCTTCTTTATTTCGAGAAAACCTAACAACAACAACAACATAAATGTATAACTGTATACCCGCCATCCCTATATTTTAATCTAACGCAAATAAACTGAATGTGTGTGCTCCTACCTTAATTATTATTATTATTATTATTATTATTATTATTATTATTATTATTATTCTACTCAATGGTTCAAAACACTCCCACCGTTCAGTGTAAGCTGCTGCAGGGAGCGCGCGAGTATATGTATATATAATATATTTATATATATTATATATATATATATATATATATATATATATATATATATATATATATATATATATATAAATATATATATATATGTATATTATATATATATATATATATATATATATATTATATATATATATATATAATATATATATATATTATATATATAATATATATATATATATATATATGTATATATATATATATATAATATATATATATATATATATATATATAAATATATATAAATATATATATATACATATACTCGCGCGCTCCCTGCAGCAGCTTACACTGAACGGTGGGAGTGTTTTGAACCATTGAGTAGAATAATAATAATAATAATAATAATAATAATAATAATAATAATAATAATTAAGGTAGGAGCACACACATTCAGTTTATTTGCGTTAGATTAAAATATAGGGATGGCGGGTATACAGTTATACATTTATGTTGTTGTTGTTGTTAGGTTTTCTCGAAATAAAGAAGGAGGTGTGTGTATGTGTTGCTCTCGCCACCTCTGCTCTCATAGTTACCTGTCAGCCCACCTTAACAGTCACAAGTGGTCTCCTCTTCTGAGTTACAGGAGTTCAACACCTGGTGGGTGGGAGCGGTGGCTCGAACATCTGTTCTTGTATACTTGTCTCATTCAGTCAAGTCAGTAAGTATTTAATGAAAGTGGGAATCATTTCTTGTGGGAACATTTCTTCTTTAGTTTAAAGTTTTACATCTTAAAAAGAAAATAATACAATCATCAAGGCCATCTATATGTTGTCTCAGTCAGCCAAGTCAGTAGGTGTTTACTGAATGTGGGAATAATTTCTTGTCTGTACATTTCCAGTTTAGTTTGTACTTTTTCATCTTTAAATAATAATACAATAATCATGACTGTCTATATGTTGTCACAGGCAGCCAAGTCAGTAGGTGTTTATTGAATGTGGGAATTATTTCTTGTGGCAACATATACAGTTAATTAAAAGTTTTTCATCTTAAAAGTATATAATAATACGATCATCAAGACCATCTATATGTTTTCTCAGTCAACCAAGTAGCAGATTAGTAAGTGTTTACTGAATGTGATATTTATTTCGTGTGTGTACATATTTTTAGCTTAGTTTAAAGTTATACATCTTTAAACTCAGTAAGTCAATCAGTAAGAGTGGACTGAAGACTGTAACATTCCTTGTAAGATAGGATGACTGTTTAGTTCTCAGTCAGACTCGATGAAATAGCATTTACCATCACTCAGTAAGTCAGTAAGGCAGTCAAACAGCAACAGTGGACTGTACTTTAACATGTAACATGGTATATGAGATAAAACGTCTTTTTAGTTAAAGGTTCTCAGTCAGACTCCTTGAAATAGCATTTACCAGCACTCAGTAAGTCCGTAAGGCAGTCAAACAGCAACAGCGGACTGAAGACTGTAAACGTGCTATGTGAGATAGGATAACTTTTATTTAAAGGTTGTGTAAATATTCAGTAAACTCTTACTGACTTGGCTGACTGAGACAACATACAAACGGACTAGACTGGTTTACTTTAAAATGGTATTTGGTCGAATAGATTATTAAGAGTGATAAATATTCTGTTTCATTGTAGGGAACATAAACTCACACATTGGGTTGATGTAGTCTAACCCCTTAATGTCACTGTTAACACGTGAGGGCAGCTAGGAGAGACAACCCGCTGATTAGACGATGATGGCAAAGCCAGGACGCCGGGCGCTAATGAGACAAATGTCACACACGGCGCTAAACGCCTCAAGGTTGTCTTGCCCATCATCATCGGGGTCAAGGTCTGACGGTCTGAAACTAACTGTCTAGGAGAGAACATATACGGTCTTGATTATCATATTATTAACCTTTAAAAATGGAAAAACTTAAAAAAATCTTGATGGTAAAAGCTAATTAAAGAGCGCTAAATATCTGTTTAATTCGCTCTACCACTAAGATGATGGAAACGCTCATAAATTCTTTTCACTTAGCTAGAGTTTTCTAAAGCACAAACATGGCTGGATATAATGCTCTAGGCCTCCAGGCCCCATTAGAACACTATACGGCTGCTGTTAGTGAGGCTTTTCCTAAAGTATTTTCTCCTCGATTGGTAGAATCAACATTTGCAAGCAGACAAACGGTGGGTGTATTACCTGTGAATTCTTGAGTGAATAATAAGTTTACAGACACCTTTCTGGAATTCATCATAAAGGGAGTGAATGGTCAGCTGGTGGACTTATCATTTATTGCTTCGGAGTTGTTTATTGGTCTTACTGAAGAAGACGGAACAACGCCTTTAGTAGATGCAAAAAACATCTCACTAGTGAAAGAATTGTCGCAAACTTTATTCAAACCCACTATTGTGTATTTAAACGAAACATAAAGCTGCTATCTACGATTTCAGGGTGTAAGGCTACGCGCTATGATAAACTGTCTCAGTTTTTTAAATCGTGTTGATCCTATCATAATTGAAGCCGGCTATTTCACTAATGCGTCAGCCGGAGAGAAGCAGCGGATTGACAGATATTAAAACAAGCGGTGTAAATATCTGCTTCAAATAATTATTGGATATTACATTGGTTAGTGAATGCATTTTTTGATAATGTAGTCATTAGAGTCCACCTTGAACTACAAACAGATAAACAGCTTGAACTCAGTGATAATGAACAAGCTAATTTTAAATATGATATCAAGTCTACACGTCTATGATTTTTCACGTTATGTTACATTGTGTGTGTGTACTCACCTAGTTGTGCTTGCAGGGGTTGAGCTCTGGCTCTTTGGTCCCGCCTCTCAACTGTCAATCAACAGGTGTACAGGTTCCTGAGCCTATTGGGCTCTATCATATCTACACTTGAAACTGTGTATGGAGTTAGCCTCCACCACATCACTTCCTAATGCATTCCATTTGTCAACCACTCTGACACTAAAAAAGGTCTTTCTAATATCTCTGTGGCTCATTTGGGCACTCAGTTTCCACCTGTGTCCCCTAGTGCGGGTGTCCCTTGTGTTAAACAGCCTGTCTTTATCAACCCTGTCGATTCCCTTGGGAATCTTGAATGTGGTGATCATGTCCCCCCTAACTCTTCTGTCTTCCAACGAAGTGAGGTTTAATTCCCGTAGTCTCTCCTCGTAGCTCATACCTCTCAGCTCGGGTACTAGTCTGGTGGCAAACCTTTGAACCTTTTCCATTTTAGTCTCATGCTTGACCTGATATGGACTCCATGCTGGTGCCGCATACTCCAAGATTGGTCTGACATATGTGGTAAATAATGTTCTGGAAGATTCCTTACACAAGTTTCTAAAGGCCGTTCTTATGTAAGCCAACCTGGCATATGCTGCTGCTGTTATCCTCTTGATATGAGCTTCAGGGGACAGGTCTGGTGTGATATCAACCCCCAGGTCTTTCTCTCTCTCGGACTCTTGAAGTATTTCATCTCCCAAGTGATACCTTGTATCTGGTCTCCTGCTTCCTACCCCTATCTTCATTACATTACATTTGCTTGGATTAAACTCGAACAGCCATTTGTTCGACCATTCCTGCAGCTTGTCCAGGTCTTCTTGACCACTTTCAAGATTCTCAAGGGAATTGATAAGGTAGATAAAGACAGGCTATTTAACAAAAGGGGCACACGCACTAGGGGACACAAGTGGAAACTGAGTGACCAAATGAGCCACGGAGATATTAGAAAGAACTTCTTTAGTGTCAGAGTGGTTGACAAATGGAACACATTAGGAAGTGATGTGGTGGAGGCTGACTCCATACACAGTTTCAAGTGTAAATATGATAGAGCCCAATAGGCTCAAAAACCTGTATACCTGTTGATTGACGGTTGAGAGGCGGGACCCAAAAGCCAGAGATCAACTCCCGCAAAGCACAATTAGGTGAGTACAATTAGGTGAGTACTCACACACACACACACACACACACACACACACACACACACACACACACACAGTTTTAGGGGCCTCGTAGCCTGGTGGATAGCGCGCAGGATTCGTAATTCTGTGGCGCGGGTTCGATTCCCGCACGAGGCAGAAACAAATGGGCAAAGTTTCTTTCACCCTGAATGCCCCTGTTACCTAGCAGTAAATAGGTACCTGGGAGTTAGTCAGCTGTCACGGGCTGCTTCCTGGGGTGTGTGTGTGTGTGGTGTGGGGAAAAAAAATAGTAAAAAAGTAATAAAGTAGTTAGTAAACAGTTGATTGACAGTTGAGAGGCGGGCCGAAAGAGCAAAGCTCAACCCCCGCAAACACAACTAGGTGAAAACACACACAAACACTCATCAGAGCAGAGGAAGATACCAGAATGCCAGGAATGAATATGTCACGATGAGAAGAGAGGCAGAAAGACAATACGAAAATGACATCGCAAGCAAGGCAAAGACTCAGCCTAAATTCCTGCATAGCCACATCAGGAGAAAAACAACAGTAAAGGAACTGGTTATGAAATTAAGGATAGGGGCAGAAGGATTCACTACAAACGACAAGGAAGTGTGTGAGGAACTGAATAAGAAATTCCTTAGAGACCTTAGAGCAAGGAGAATTTCCAGAGATTAGAATAGCTTATTTCAGAGAGGGAATAGCTAACCAGGAACTACTGTAAGAGTTTGAGATTACCAGCGGAGAAGTGAGGAAGTGTTTACGAGAGTTGGATGTGACAAAGGCTATAGGCCTAGATGGAATCTTCCCTTGGATACTAAAGGAAGGAGCAGAAGAACTGTGCCTACCACTCTCCATAGTGTATAACAAATCACTGGCAACAGGGGAACTGCCAGAAATTTGGAAAGCAGCTAACGTAGTCCCGATAAACAAGAAAGGGGATCGACAGGAGGCACTGAACTACAGGCCAGTGTCTCTAACCTGCATACCATGCAAGATGATGGAGAAGATTGTGTAAAGAAAGCTAGTGGAGCATCTAGAGCGAAAGAACTTTGTAACACAGCATCAACAAAGGTTACCTTGAGGTTACCTTGAGGTGCTTCCGGGGCTTAGCGTCCCCCGGCCCGGTCGTCGACCAGGCCTCCTGGTTGCCGGACTGATCAACCAGGCTGTTGGACGCGGCTGCTCGCAACCTAGCAGTAAAATAGGTTGTTACCTAGCAATAAAATAGGTACCTGGGTGTTAGTCAGCAGTCACGGGCTGCTTCCAGGGGGTGGAGGCCTGGTCGAGGACCGGGCCGCGGGGACACTAAAGCCCCGAAATCATCTCAAGATAACCATTGAGCCTGACGTATGAGCCACAGCCTGGTTGATCAGATGGCAGGTCCTGCCTCACAGGGATACTTGAATTCTACGACCTGGCAACAAAAATAAGGCAAGAAAGAGAAGTGTGGGCAGACTGCATATTTTTGGATTGTCAGAAAGCCTTTGATACAGTGCCACACAAGAGGCTAGTGCGAAAGTTGGAGATGCAGACTGGAGTGAAAGGGAAGGTACTCCATTGGATAAAGGAACACCTAAGCAACAGGAGGCAACGAGTCAGTGTGAGGGGTGAGGTCTCAGATTGGCAAGACGTTACGAGTGGAGTCCCGCAGGGATCAGTCCTTGGACCTATGCTGTTTCTGATATATGTAAATGATCTCCCAGAGGGTATAGAATCGTTTCTCTCAATGTTTGCCGATGATGCAAAAATTATGAGGAGGATTGAAACTGAGGATGAAAGTAGGAGGCTACAAGATAACCTAGACAGAGTGAATGGTCCAACAAATAGCTATTGAAGTTCAACCCGAGTAAATGTAAAGTAAGGAAACTAGGCAGTAGAAACAAGAGGCCAGACACAGGATACAGAATAGGAAATGAAGTACTTCATGTAACAGACAGAGAGAAAGATCTAGGAGTTGATATCACACCAAACCTGTCTCTTGAAGCCCACATAAAAAGAATAACGTCTGCGGCATATGCGAGGCTGGCTAACATCAGAAGAGCGTTCAGGAACCTGTGTAAGGAATCATTCAGAATCTTGTACACCACACATGTATGACAATTTGGAGTATACGGCCCCAGCATGGAGCCCGTACCTTGTCAAGCACAAGACGAAACTGGAAAAAGTCCAAAGGTATGCCACTAGACTAGTCCCAGAACTGAGAGGCATGAGTTACGAGGAAAGGCTGCGGGAAATGCACCTTACGACACTGGAAGACAGAAGAGTAAGGAGAGACATGATCACAACCTACAAAATCCTCAGGGGAATCGACCGGGTAAACAAGGATAAACTATTCAACACTGGTGGGACGCGAACAAGGGGACACAGGTGGAATCTGAGTACCCACATGAGCCACAGGGACGATAGAAGGAACTTTTTCATTGTCAGAGTAGTTAACGGATGGAATGCATTAGGCAGTGATGTGGTGGAGGCTGACTCCATACACAGTTTTAAATGTAGATATGATAGAGCCCAGTAGGCTCAGGAATCTTTACACCAGTTAATTGACAGTTGAGAGGTGGGACCAAAGAGCCAAAGCTCAACCCCTGCAAGAACAAATAGGTGAGTACACCATAGCCGGTGGAGTTGGCGAGGTGAGTGAGGCCCAATAGCGGAAAGTTGGTTTTTCTGCTAACAGTTAGAGGCAGTTTGGGGAACTCTTGAGCAACTTCCAAAATGTTGACGTGTCCGGGACACTTCTCGCAACATTTGGCGTAACAGTTTGGTCACTGTAGCGTCCAGAAGTTACAGTGTTGTGAAGTTTAGTCACTGTAGCGTCCAGAAGTTACAGTGTTGTAAAGTTGATCACTGTTGCGTCCAAAAGTTACAGTGTTGTGAAGTTTAGTCACTGTAGCGTCCAGAAGTTACAGTGTTGTGAAGTTTGGTCACTGTAGCGTCCAGAAGTTACAGTGTTGTGAAGTTTGGTCACTGCTGCGTCCACAAGTTACAATGTTGTGAAGTTTGGGCACTGTAGCGTCCAGAAGTTACAGTGTTGTGAAGTTTGGTCACTGATGCGTCTAGAAGTTACAGTGCTGTTAAGTTTTGTCACTGTAGCGTCCAGAAGTTAGTGTTGTGAAGTTTGGTCACTGTAGCGTCCAGAAGTTACAGTGTTGTGAAGTTTGGTCACTGTAGCGTCCAGAAGTTACAGTGTTGTGAAGTTTGGTCACTGTAGCGTCCAGAAGATACAGTGTTGTGAAGTTTGGTCACTGTAGCGTCCAGAAGTTACAGTGTTGTGAAGTTTGGTCACTGTAACGTCCAGAAGTTACAGTGTTGTGAAGTTTGGTCACTGTAGCGTCCAGAAGTTACAGTGTTGTGACGTTTGGTCACTGTAGCGTCCAGAAGTTACAGTGTTGTGAAGTTTGGTCACTGTAGCGTCCAGAAGTTACAGTGTTGTGATGT
This sequence comes from Procambarus clarkii, assembly GCF_040958095.1. NCBI lineage: Eukaryota > Metazoa > Arthropoda > Malacostraca > Decapoda > Cambaridae > Procambarus > Procambarus clarkii. Next base: position 25,285,747 of record NC_091163.1, read on the forward strand.
TTGGTCACTGTAGCGTCCAGAAGTTACAGTGTTGTGAAGTTTGGTCACTGTAACGTCCAGAAGTTACAGTGTTGTGAAGTTTGATCACTGTTGCGTCCAGAAGTTACAGTGTTGTGAAGTTTGATCACTGTTGCGTCCAGAAGTTACAGTGTTGTGAAGTTTGATCACTGTTGCGTCCAGAAGTTACAGTGTTGTGAAGTTTGATCACTGTTGCGTCCAGAAGTTACAGTGTTGTGAAGTTTGGTCACTGTAGCGTCCAAAAGTTACAGTGTTGTGAAGTTTGATCACTGTTGCGTCCAGAAGTTACAGTGTTGTGAAGTTTGATCACTGTTGCGTCCAGAAGTTACAGTGTTGTGAAGTTTGGTCACTGTTGCGTCCAGAAGTTTGCATAAAAGTTATGATTTTGAGGAGAAAGTTTGACAAAGCCGTAGACATATACTAATGTATATTATTAACGATCAACTACATTGTTCTGTGTTATACAAATTACTTACATGAAGCCCATTTTTTACTACAAATAATTAGTTGCATTTGCTGGTGTAGTTAGTTAACTGGTAGTAATTATCAGAAGGTCATCGGTCAACTTTATTGCACTATTAAAATCATTAGCAGATCAAGTTGCCAAATAAACTTAAATTGTTTGCTTTTATGAGTTAAAACAGTGTTCGTTTAATTAAAATCTAATGACCTTTGATGACATTCTCGTTAATTAGTTAGCTGTTGACTATTTATTAATTATTATTATTATTATTATTATTATTGTAAGTTTTATGCATTTTCATTTATTTTATGCCTTATTTGTTTTTAATTTATCAAAATTATATTAATAATAATTAATACAAATAACGGAAAAAAATTCAAGTCTCCGATGAACTTTGTTTTAGAGTTTGAATGTTGGTTATACAATTAGTCAGTATAGTTACCTCCAGCAGTGGTCGCCCCATGTCTCTTACCTCCGTGTTGAGTGCTCTAAGGCCCCTAAACTACTTAAGGTTTTTTCCCATACTTCTTGGGGAGCGGATAGGCGCACGCTTCTCTATTTGCATTCCTCTCTCGTCCTGTCTAAGCTCGATTATGGTTGCCCTGCTTACTCGTCTGCTTCTCCTCCTACTCTTCGCCGTCTTGATCCTTTGCACCATACAGGGTTGCGCCTCAGCTCTGGTGCTTTTCGTTCAACTCCCGCCCTCAGCTTGTTTGCTGACACTGGCTTTCTGTCTCTCCAGGATCGCCGTGATCGCTACAGTCTTCGCTATCTTGCGCGATCCTTCCAGTATCCTCACTCTCGCCTCTATCGTGCTTTGACTTTTACCCCTCCTGTAGTTCCTGTTCCTCTTCACCACCTTCCTCTTTCTGTACGTTTGTCTCGTGTACAAGATTCTCTTTCGGTTCGTCTTACTAATGTTTCTCCTCGTATTGTTCCCTCCTTGCCCCCGTGGAGGGTCCCCCCTTCCCAAATTTTGTACTTCTCTGACCCGCATCACTAAAGCTTTTACCCCTCCTACAGTTCTGAAACGCCTTTTCCTTGAGCACTTTTCTTCTCACTCCCACTCCGTTCCCATCTTCACCGACGGGTCGAAGTCTACTGACGGTGTGGGCTACTCTGTTGTTTTTCCTGACCACACTTATATCTGTCGCCTTCCTCCGGAGGCTAGCATCTTCACAGCAGAACTCTATGCTATTCTCTATGTTCTTCGTCTCCTATTTTCCCGGGGGCAATCCTCCTTCGTAGTATTAGTTGATTCTCGTAGTTCCCTCATGCCTTAGGGGTCCTTTAATCCAGTCCACCCTGTGGTCATCGAGATTCAACATTGGCTGTTTCTTATCTCCAGTAAATTTAAGTCGGTTGCGTTTTGCTGGGTTCCCAGCCATATTGGTGTCTCTTTAAATGAGCGTGCGGATGCTGCCGCTAAGGACGCTATCCGCACTTGTCCCATCTCCCATGAAGGTGTTCCTTATTCTGACTTTTACCCAGTTATTCATGCCTCCATCCTTGCCCGGTGGCAGAGTTGTTGGTCACCTGTTCTTGGTAATAAACTGCGTACTCTTAAGAGTTGTGTGTCCCAGTGGCCTTCCTCCAGCCACCATTACCGGCGGTGGGAAACGGCTCTGGCTAGGTTACGTATTGGCCATACCCGTTTAACTCACGGTCACTTAATGGAGCGCCGCCCTGCTCCTTATTGTCCGAATTGCATTGTCCCTCTTACGGTCGTACATATCCTTGTTGAATGTCCTGACTTCCAGGACGAGCGTGTGTCTTGTTTTCCGACTGTCCCCCGCGGTCGCTTGTCCCTCGATAGAATTCTTGGCGACTCGGTTACTTTTGATATCGGTCGCCTTATGCGTTTTTGTTCTCGTATTGGCGTCCTTGGTGATATTTAGCGCCCTCTGATTATCCCGCACATTTGATGGTGCTACATAGCCTTCCCGGTTTGGTGCCTTCTATTGATAATTACTTACCTCCAGAAGTGGGGGGGGGGGTGTTGGTAGTTATTCAACACCATTTTGTGTGTTATTTGTCATTCATTGACAAAATGTTTGAGTTGTTGCAGTGGCTATCACTTAAGCGCCAATCTGGAGACAGCTAGGAACTTTTTTTTTAATTTTTGCAATTTGTGGATGAAGTAGCGGTCAATATTGCTTTCTTCGTGCAAAGAACGTTTAGTTTCTTGTCCCCAGTTCACAACTCTTGATTATTTTCTCCTGGGAAAGCTGTAATAAAGTCTGAGGAAGCTGTAAGTAGGCCTGAGGAAGCTGTAATTAAGCCTGGGGAAGCTTAATGAAGCCTGACGAAGCTGTAATTATGCTTGATGAAGCTGTAATTAAGCTTATGAAAGCTCTAAATAAGTCTGTCGAAGCAGTAGTTAAGCCTGTGTAAGCTGTCATGAGTCCTGAGGAAGCTATAATAATGCCTGAGGAAACTATAATAAAGCCTGAGAAAGCTATAATAAAGCTTTAGGAAGCTATAATAAAGCCCGAGGAAGCTATAGTAAAGCCTGAGGAAGCTATAATAAAGCATGAGGAAGCTATAATAACGCCTGAGGAAGCTATAATAAAGCCTGAGGAAGCTATAATAAAGCCTGAGGAAGCTATAATAAAGACTGATGAAGCTATAATAAAGCCTGAATAAGCTATAATAAAGCCTGAGGAAGCTATAATAATGCCTGAGGGAGCTATAATAAAGCCTGAATAAGCTATAATAAAGCCTTAGGAAGCTATAATAAAGCCTGATGAAGCTATAATAAAGACTGATGAAGCTATAATAAAGCCAGAGGAAGCTATAATAAAGCCTGATGAAGCCATAATAAAGCCTGATGAAGCTATAATAAAGCCTGATGAAGCTATAATAAAGCCTCAGGAAGCTATAATAAAACCTGAGGAAGCTATAATAATGCTAGAGAAAGCTATAATAAAGCCTGAGGAAGCTATAATAAAGCCTGAGGAAGCTATAATAAAGCCTGAGGAAGCTATAATAAAGACTGATGAAGCTAATAAAGCAGAGGAAGCTATAATAACGCCTGAGGAAGCTATAATAAAGCCTGAGGAAGCTGTAATAATGCCTGGGAAGCTATAATAAAGGCCTGAAATATTAAGCAGAGAAGCTATAATAACGCCTGAGGAAGCTATAATAAAGCCTGAGGAAGCTAGCTAATAATGCCTGAGGGAGCTATAATAAAGCCTGAATAAGCTATAATAAAGCCTTAGGAAGCTATAATAAAGCCTGATGAAGCTATAATAAAGACTGATGAAGCTATAATAAAGCCAGAGGAAGCTATAATAAAGCCTGATGAAGCCATAATAAAGCCTGATGAAGCTAAAATAAAGCCTGATGAAGCTATAATAAAGCCTCAGGAAGCTATAATAAAACCTGAGAAAGCTATAATAATGCTAGAGAAAGCTATAATAAAGCCTGAGGAAGCTATAATAAGGCCTGATGAAACTATAATGAAGCCTGATAAAGCTATAATAAAGCCTGAGGAAGCTATAATAAGGCCTGATGAAACTATAATGAAGCCTGATAAAGCCTGATGAAGCTATAATAAAGCCTGAGGAAGCTATAATAAGACCTGATGAAGCTATAATGAAGCCTGATAAAGCTATAATAAAGCCTGAGGAAGGTAAAATAAAGCCTAAGGAAGCTGTAATGAAACGTAGTTTGGAGTATGATGTTTGCTCCTTTATTTATACAAAATCGCATGTTACATAATCAGAAGTTCTTATAAAGATGCCTTCATAGTCGCCTAGTAAAGATTTTTACAAAGATCTTTGTACTGACTCTGAACACTGAAGTTGGCCTATTGTTGTCAACTGATACATTTCATGCTAAGTTTCAAAATGTATATTTATTTTGAGAGAGAGAGAGAGAGAGAGAGAGAGAGAGAGAGAGAGAGAGAGAGAGAGAGAGAGAGAGAGAGAGAGAGAGAGAGAGAGAGAGAGAGAGAGAGAGAGAGACAGACAGACAGACTGACGAAAGTAATATTATAATTCTCTGTTTAACTTATCAACAGTTTATCATTTGCCCCCCCCCTCCCCCAGCAACCACTCACAAACATGTCCTTTAGATGAGTCTTTAATGTTACTAAACAACATATACAACATGAAAGGCTGGGCTGTAGCTCAGATCAAAGAAATCACTGTGTTGCATCACACGCTTGACCTGAGAACTCCGAGGGAAGGGCAACTGGTGTGGGATTTAGATTTCCCTCAAATGAGTGCATTGCTTCCGGATATTTTATGTTTACAACAATATTAATGAAGTTTTATACGTTTTATCATAGAAAAAGTTTTGTAATTTGATACATAATGTTAAACTGGGCATTTATAATGTTAATATTAGTTGCATTGTAAGTGGTAGTTTTAATAACCGGTTTACTTAAAAAAAAATAGGTATCATTAATTGTGTGTGTAACGTTTGACTGAATGCAAAGCTACATTTGTTCAATAGTAAATTCGATGACCGCCTTTAAGGATTCGAACCAAGACCGCCAGGTTGGAACCCCCAGTCTCATGTTCAGTCTTTCATCATGGAACTCACTCCCTACTGAATTGAAAAGCTGTCCAACTTTTACATCATTCAAAATCAATACTAAAAAGTACCTAATTTCATCTTCATAGTTTTTCACTTTTTGCCTTAAAATTGCACTGTATCAATTGCTACCCAATCTCCCAACCTTTATGTTCCCAATTTGAACATCTTTACCATTGTGATCATTGCTGTTTTCTTATATGTGCTGCCAATCTGTTGTATGGTGTTTATAAATCTTGTTTATCTGTATCTTTTGCTACCCAGTCTCCCAATCTTTATGTACCCAATCTGAACATCTTTACCATTGTGATCATTGCTGTCTTATATGTGCTGTCAATCTGCTGTATGGTGTCTATTAATCTTGTTTAAATTACTAGTCAAGCTGTCAATGTAATCAATCAGAGCTTTAATATAACAATGTGCTTTAATATACTTACTTATCTCTCTCATCTCATTTTTCTCTTGTAATGTATCTTTATCATTTATCAATTCTGATTGAAATTACCTACTTAAAATTATCTGCTAGATTAAGGACCTGCCCGAAACGCTGTGCGTACTAGTGGCTTTACAAGAATGTAAATACTGTACTATCCAATGTATTCTCACAAACCCAATGTACCTTCTTGTATATATATAAATAAATAAATAAATAAATAAATAAATAAATTTGCATTATAGTGTTTGAAGGTCGTGAGAGCAACAATGAAACTGAAGACTTATTTGTTCCCCCTTCTCTTTTAACCATCCTGGACGTAATACTAGGCTGCTATCCTGATGGTCTTTGTTCGAATCCTCGAAGACACATTTATTGTTGTCTATTATGTCTATGATACAGAATATCTGTCTGTTCAAGGTGGCAGGACATATGCTTGAGGCTAGTCTCGTTCAATTATTTTTGCATGGAGATTGCTGCAGGGTACGTGCTCAACATTGATGGGTCAGGTTCAGTACCATTGAAACGAGTACCACATACTCAAAAATTGTCGGAATCCGACACACACATAATAACATTGTATCCCCTTAGACAGTAATCCCTTAAAATGGGTGATCCCGTGACGTCAGAGACACCATGTATATTTACAAAATATATTACTGTTTATACAACAGTCTTGTGTCTAAATTTAACAAAAAAGTACTCAATAAGACTGAATATAATTACTAACACCAAAATGTAGCTTGACTCCCTTGTTAATGTAAATTTTAGTTCAGAAGTGGAACCAACAGTACACAGAAGGGGGGGGGGGGCTTCACTCACTCTCTCTCTCTCACTACATCAACAACAAAACAAAACATGCTGTAGAGAGCTCCAGAAGCTGATTCCCCAGACACCCAAATTACGTGTCAACAACCAGCAACACAGCCTCTCAACATCACAGCAATGACCGTATCCGTCTTACCAAGTATTTGTATATTAAACCAGTGCACAGTTTAGCTACAATAGGTAGGCGGTTAGGATGTATGGATAACACCCCACAATAGTACGTGTACCCCATTTAACACCCTCATATTCCATGTCATACCTGTAATTATATATTTAGGGAACTTTTATTAACTCCTTGTATCCCATACAGGTAAATTGTGTAAATTTGGTAAATTTGGAATAACAAGAAGCTGAGCAGACAGTTGACCCTTACACATAATTTACCTAGCAGTATGCCAGGGCTTGTAGTCTCCACAGCCGTCATTACGTGGCACAGAGAGGCACAGGGCCACACCCATATTGATGCTACAATCACACAGCCTTAGCAGGCCCCTTCAACAGGATCACCTAAGCCCCTTTTTGTTATAGTAGTATTAGTATTCATAATTAGTAATTATTACTAGTAGATTAGACCACCATATGTGGTATGATATAATTATATTAATAAGGTAAACAATTTATGGTTTAAGAATGAGCCATCTCAAAGTGGTGTAAGCTACAAATTGTCCCCAAAACTGTGTGAGATAATTTCAGGCAGTTTAATCAAGTACATACAGTCCACTTAATTAATTCTTGCTTATTAAGAAAATAAATAAGACAAAACTTTATCTTATTAAAGTCAATTTTAAAACAGGAGAATAGCTGCCTGGAGTTTTCCCCACACAAGTTTCATAACGGGAGCCATGACATCTAGTGCTCATGCATTCTGGCTCGAATCTGTTTCTCTCTTCTCAATATATCGTAAAATATTAATTGCTTGCAAGTCGAAGAAAAAATCGACTCATTATCTGTTTGTCCAAGGGTGGGGGTCTGACGCTTGGGGTTAGCAACATGCAAAGTGTGGGAGGGAGGAAGACAGCGTCAGACAGACAAACAGATAGAGAGATAGACAGTCTTGGGCACAGCCGCATACCCCCATCAAATATTAAATAAATCACTTCAGTAGAGAAAAGTTCCGGAATCGCCGAGAGTTGTATTGATTGAGCCAATTTTAAAGAAAGAAAATAAATAATTTGCGTCAGATTATCAGCCAATTAGCTTAATGTCTATGTGGAAAAATTACTTGAATCGATCATCGCAATAAACCATTCTTTACATGTTGAGAAACTTTGATTAATTAAGGATACTCGACATGATTTTACAAATGGGTCCAATTTTTGTCATATGCAGACGATGAGTCACAATAACGTGGCTGAAGATATGATGACTAAACCACACACCAGAAGATGAGGAGACGACAACGTTTCGGACCGTCCTGGACCATTATCAAGTCCTGTGATAATGATCCTAGACGACCGAAACGTCGTCATATCTTCATCTTCTGGTGTATGGTTTGGTCAGCCTTTTTGTCGTTCTTTTCAGGCAATTGTTACTGGCGAGAACTGTCATTATGTGTCTTTAAATGTCTTTGTGTCTTTGTAATTACCTTAACTTCAACAAATCATTTGAGTCTGTGTCTTGGACCTTTGTCGTTCTATCATATATAAGATTTAGATATGGGAGTCAGCAGCAATATTTGCAAACTTGCGAACGATACAAAAAGTAAGCATGGAAATAAATTCAGAAAAAACACGCTCCAAACATTTTCAAGTGAACGATCACTTGATTGTTCCGAGCATATGTTACCTTTTGATGATTTACCTTGTGATGACTTTGGGGCTTAGCGTCCTCGCTAAGGTTAGAAAAATACATGAATCAGTTTGCGGTGGATATTTCATTAGGAACTGCCTCGTATAGGCTAATATAGGCCTGCTGGAGTTCCGTAAATCTTATGTACTCGCAGCATAAAAGCTTCGACATTACTTTCCATTAGAGCTTTGCTTACGTAGATTCTAGGCGTTTCTCAGGCCTGCCTTAGCTAGTTTTTCTATACATCCCTCCCTGGGTTAAGTTTTTGACACGCACGGCGAAGCGTGAATATAATAAACTATTAATTAAAAAAAGGTTCAAACGTATTTGATTTTAACCGAGTCTTCGCACTGTTACCAGTTGTAAAGGAAATTCATTTAACTCAAAATTGAATCACAATCACCACCATCTACTTGTGATGGACGGTAGAGGGATGGTCTATCTCCTTTGCAGGTCAGCGAACAATTCCCCCGATTTCTCGATTGGCTGGGCACTATTCCTTACTTGCGGCCTCCCATCCCAGCTCCTATCCAGCCGTCACATCACGTCCCAGACATTCTACCCTAGCACTTCCATCTGTAATTACCTCACCTTACCTCCCTCCCATCACCTGCATAGGTAATTCATTTATCTGGAATCTAATAATTATCACCAGCGGCCAAGTTATTTACTCTCACAAGAACTGACACAATTACCTGGTAAATATCCTCAACAGGATATAGCTCATGTAATGCTAACTATTTATAATTATTGTTATTTATTTACATTGACATACATATTAATAATTACTTTTGAAAATACTATTAAAATCTTCTGAGGCAAAAATGTGGAGGAATAATGTGTTTTGCAGTTTAGAAGATGATTTATCTGTAGTTTTCTCAGTGGCTGAACGGGCTTCATTAAGACCCTGTGACAGGGAACAAGAGAAGTGCGTTAACTATTCTTTTCCAGCACGAGAATGGACGAGGAAAAAGCGGGAGAAAAAGTGCCACTTTCTAAGGCAACACTTTAGGAGAGAGTTCACTGGTACTCTGCTCTTGATTCTTTAGTCAATTCTTAGTCTGCTCTAATGTACCTGAACACCAATAACGAGGGTAGTCTCATCTTACTGAACGCACAGGTGAGGTCACATTTATTTTACTGAACGCTCAGTTGAGGTCACATTTATTTTACTGGACGCTCAGTTGAGGTCACATTTATCTTACTGAACGTTCAGGTGAGGTCACATTTATTTTACTGAACGCTCAGTTGAGGTCACATTTATTTTACTGAACGCTCAGTTGAGGTCACATTTATTTTACTGAACGCTCAGTTGAGGTCACATTTATCTTACTGAACGTTCAGTTGAGGTCACATTTATTTTACTGAACGCTCAGTTGAGGTCACATTTATCTTACTGAACGCTCAGTTGAGATCACATTTATTTTACTGAACGCTCAGTTGAGGTCACATTTATTTTACTGAACGCTCAGTTGAGGTCACATTTATTTTACTGAACGCTCAGTTGAGGTCACATTTATTTTACTGAACCCTCAGTTGAGGTCACATTTATCTTAATGAACGCCCAGGCGAGGATGAAGAAACATCTTTTTCTTCAAGTTATCTCTGAGCCTATGATGCCTCTATTCTTCACTGAGTTTATTTGGCCCTTCCTTCCATTTCTTTCTTTCTTTCTTTCTTGTAGGTTGTTATTTACTGCACATATTTCAGCCATGTACTATCTTTCATGTAAATGTTGTGACTCTTTTTTTTCGTCTCTTTTGTTATGGAAAATATTTCTACTGCTCTAAAAAAAAGTGGAAATTGACTTTGTGTATATATGTGCAGTGTTGCGTTCTTTGCATTCCTTCTATTTCAAAAATCATTCCTTAAAGGGGAGGTGTATGCCGAGCAATATTCAAGTGATGGCAAGTAGAAACGATTCGTATGGAAGGAGCATACATTCTAACAATTGTAACAACCAATATAACATTTTGTAACAACGTTCTCATACGTCATTAGAACGTTATAACACGATGTAAAATTTTTAGTGCAAGTTGTAACAAGGAAATCATGGGAAACTTTTACTTGTGTGTTTGCAAGGCAGTTGGGGTGGCACTCCTGTGTCCAAACGTCCCTGTGTCCGGTTTTCCCTGTATCATATAAGATTTTCTCACAGTGCAAGTGAGGTATCCTGTATCTTGTAAGAGTTTCTCACAGTACAAGTGAAGTACCTGTATCTTGTAGGAGTTTCTCACAGTACAAGTGAAGTACCTGTATCTTACAGGAGCTCCTCCGAAATAAAAAAATAACATGTATTCCAATAAGTGTTGATAACAGCTACTTGTAGCTGTTATATTTATAGTTCTGTCATACATCTGTTTTTGCAATTTCCTCTAATTACAACATGGCGCCAAGCGCACTGGATTGATGATGACGTCACGATGTCAGCTAAAGCGCATCAAGAGTGAGAGAAACGACCAATCACCTTTAAGCAGTGTCCTCTCTTGGGAGGAGCGTAGCGCGTCATCGCTCCTCTAATGTTACTCATTCCTCTTTACACTGGCGAGGACGCTACGAGAATTTGGAAACTCTATTGCTGGTAAAAACAAGTAAACGGATCCAGTGAATATTTCTAATCAGTGCGGATAAAGTTCTTATCATTTGACGTATGTCAAATGGAGTTAGAAGTTTGATCTTGAAGTATACCCAAGTATACTATATGAAGTATATATATGATATATATATATGATATATGATATACATATATATGAAGTATACCCAACCGTTTGATCTATGAATTATACCCAAGAGAAATCAGCTGAGTAAACCAATGACATTTGTTTACAGCTGACTATAAGAAGGAATTAAGAATAAGTAAACTTTTTGAGCGTAAGTTATCCTCAGAGGTATCGGCATGTGATCATTGTCTCGCAGACAGCAGTATTCATAGGTGTTTGGAGCGAAAGGAAGGGAACTATCAGAGGAAGGGGCCAAGCAATTACGACTATATAGCACTGGAATTGGGTCAGGATAAGGATTTGGGATTGAATAGCCAAGTGCCCAACCACTTGGACGGTCGGGGAATGAACGCCGACCTGCATTAAGCGAAACCGTCGTTCTACCGTCCATTATATCTCTCTCTGTCTTACTCCTTCTCTCTCTTTTTCTACCATCAAGACTCTATCAATCTCCCTCTCTCTTCTCCTGTTACTGTCTCCTCTCCTAATTCTCTGTTTCAACAAGCTTGCTACATATTGCATTCTAGCACACTCTCACCTCATTCTAACACACTCACACCTCATTCTAACACTCACACCACATTCTAACACTCACACCACATTCTAACACACACCACATTCCAACACACTCACACCACATTCTAACACACTCTCACCTCATTCTAACACACTCACACCTCATCCTAACACACACCACATTCTAACACACACCACATTCTAATACACACCACATTCTAACACACCACATTCTAACACACACCACATTCTAACACACACCACATTCTAACACACCACATTCTAACACACACCACATTCTAACACATACCACATTCTAACATATTCTCACCTCACATTCTAACACACTCACACCACTATCCCTCACTTCACCCTCACTCCACCTTTACCCATCCTAAATCCTAGCTGGTAGAATATATAGCTGCTATTTGGCTCCTAACTTTCAAACTGTGTCAGGTTAAATTAAGACATTTATTGGTAGCTGGAGAGAGCCACAACTCCCGCCAGTCAGTAGTCACCCAGAAATGTCAGACACTGGCACCCCCCGCCCTAGGGACTAGGGACGCTGGGATACCCCTAGGACCGAGGGACGCTGGAATATCCTTAGGAGCGAGGGACGCTGGGATACCCCTAGAGGCGAGAGACGCTGGGATACCCTTTGGGGCGAGGGACACTGGGATATCCCTAGGGGCGAGGGACGCTAGGATACCCCTAAGGGCAAGGGACGCTCGGATACCCTTTGGGGCGTGGGACGCTGGAATACCCCTAGGGGCGAGGGACGCTGGATACCCCTAAGCGCGAGGGACGCTGGGATACCCCTAGGGGCGAGAGACGCTGGGATACCCCTTGGGGCGAGGGACACTGGGATATCCCTAGGGGCGAGGGACGCTAGGATTGTGGGAACCGACCTGTGAGATTTATATTTATTTAATTTATATGAATTTATATTTACGTTAATTTATATACTTCGATAGCAATTTGTATAATGATAAGTGGACTGTATTTCTGCAATAATCTCTTAATCTCACAAATCGATCCTCTACACATTAGGGGGGGTTTATTAAATTAATATATGCAGCCAATCAAACTACAGGAATAGACTACATACATTGAAAAGGTTCCTTATCTTATAGTACAGCAGGTTAGTCCACCAGGTATAACTAGGGTGTAGACACCAAATTATCCTCTTTGAGGTAGCTTCCATCACCCAGTAACTGGTGCACAAATCTTGCACCCTCGTCTTGACCTGTCAAAAGTGCGCTAGCTGTGAAGCCAGAATCCTATATATGACAAGCTATATCAGAGAAAACACTATACAGTACATGGAACAATAAAGACCTGGCTTAATTACCTTTAGTTTGAGGCTTCCACGTGATCTAACCTGATCACCCTATATCCTGACATTAATGGCCATAAATGAATGATAAACGGGTTTCGGATAGACACTTAACTTGAATTTGTAGACAGCGTGTTGACAGATGGTACACCTTTGGTATCCATAACACTACGTCCAAGTAAAATTAACAGGAGCCGAATTTGCTCCCGTGTGAGCCTCTGGTCTCAATATAAACAATGGCTGCCCCTTCCTCCTCCCTCTGACGCCTGGCTTACATTGTCCACATTTCAGAAAGTGATAGAAGGGTCACATTTACTCTACTTTAATATTGATAATTAAGTTAATTTATATAAGATGTTTTTATGATGGTAAAGTCCAAAGACTAATGTATTTAAGAATAATTCCCACCATAATAGGTGGTGAATTATAATAGTGTGTGGTGATGATATCCCGTTTTCTTTAGACGGTAATTCCACTACAAGTTACGTTTTCTATGGGTAACTTGTTTATACAATACAGCTATTATCTGTATCATATATTAAATGGTGTCGGATTTTCCAACATAATTCCCCAGGGGGCTGCTCACGGGTCGAAGTCCTGTTTAGAACAGACGAACACCGATACTCCTCCTTCGAATTATTACATTAATTTGATGTTAGTAGTTAGTAATCACACATTTGTGTGTCTGTTCGTACAGGACGGATGTCCCGTACTAGAGTTGCAGGGGTTAGAAGTCTAATGCAATTTCATTTCCCTGTCAACTCTTGAAAGGCTAATATTCAAGCCTTATTACATATTATTTAACCCAGAAGACTGAATGTGATCAAGTACTACAGTCAAGTATGATTCAGGGACTGCAGTGAGATCAGTGACATTAGATATAACTTGAAGTTTGTTCAGGTAACTGGTCACTGATATATAAACACTGAGGCCCATGGAATACATCTTGATTAAATAATAAATGTATCAAATCAGTCATCAGATTTATTAGGGTTTAATTTAGTTAATTGATTCAGAAGATTGAATAGCTCATCATTAAAGTAAAGTATGGTTCTGAGACTGCAGTGGGTTCAGTGACATTGGTCACAGTGACTTGTAGCTGTTTTAGACTACTGTTCACTGATTTGCCACTGAGGCCTCATGAACTCATCTTCAGCTTCAAATGATGATACTAACATCAACTTCTGTTGGTATAGTCAGCTGTAATCTCCTTAGTATAATGCTACTGGAGAAATATAATCAGCTGACAAATTTAGATTTCTATTGGTATTGTTTATCTGCAGGCATAGGTCTCCTCAGGCTTGATACTGGGCCTGAGAGTAATTTACCTCCTGCAGAGTTTAACATGGTTATACCCTGATATTTAGTAGGGCTACCAATGAATTGATGGTAGTAGTCTGTCCCCACAAGGACAGCCATTTGGCATTTGATTTGCTCAAATTTACCTGCAGCTGCTTGATAATAGCTTTCCAGGTCAGCATAATCAACTTGAGATTGTTGTGGACAAATCTTCACATTTCTTGATCTGTCTTGTTAAGTGGCCTTTAAGACCTGCAAGGGTTCTTTTCATTCTCCCTGCATTATCCATACTGGCTCGTTGGTGAAGCCTTGTGGGACTTGTACTTGGGCTGCTCATAATACTGAACAAACACTAATGGTAGCCTAGGGTAAATTCTGCACTCACTAGGCAATAATCCTACCTCTACTAGAGGTTAGCACTTAAAATTAATACACATTATATATATACAATCATACACACTAATGATTTGAGTGATAAACCAGTGTCACTGGAAGTACCTTTAGGTTAGCTCTTCTATATCACCCTAGGATGGTAGAGACACTAATTAATCACTCAAAGGTGTAATGATCATAAGTAAATTTTTATATATACAACTCAATTCGAGTTGATAATAATTACACCCAAAATAGGGTCTGGACCATTCATTAATGGTGTTAGGTTATTCAATATAGTACAACTGACTATGGTAATAATGGGACTAGGATGAGCAATAATAGTTCAACTAGTCATATCCTACCCTGTTGTGGGTTGGCAATTAGTAAATATTATACTGTGAACACTAGTGCAATTTATATTAAATAATTCTCTATTTTGGAGAAATAATATACACAATTATTGATAGGCCTCTTAATTAGCCTCTATGAAACTTCTAATATTATCAAGAAGTATTAAATATTATTAGTGACCTCGCGAAATAAAGTCCACAAAATTCGTAGATAATCTCTCGCGAAATGTAACACCACGAAATCCGTGAACAATCTCGCGACACAGTCACTAATTTGGCTGGCTTCAATATTAGCGCTGTCATTTCACGAAATAACACGCCACCAAATATGTGTGGGTGTGCATGAAACCGCTGACGAAGCTGAACTCAGTTGAGGGGGGCTCCCGAGCTCCCTCGAGGCTACGCTGCCGTCTTGACTGCTGGCTTTGTTTAAATAACACTGCACTAGTATATTTAATGAATCCACTGGTTAACTGGTTCATCCGGTACTAAGATGACCAAATGTGGGTTCAAAGGACCGAATATTCCGGTTCCGAAGGTCCAAATAATCCGGTTCGAAGGACCAAATAATGTGGGAACCGACCTGTGAGATTTATATTTATTTAATTTATATGAATTTATATTTACGTTAATTTATATACTTCGATAGCAATTTGTATAATGATAAGTGGACTGTATTTCTGCAATAATCTCTTAATCTCACAAATCGATCCTCTACACATTAGGGGGGGTTTATTAAATTAATATATGCAGCCAATCAAACTACAGGAATAGACTACATACATTGAAAAGGTTCCTTATCTTATAGTACAGCAGGTTAGTCCACCAGGTATAACTAGGGTGTAGACACCAAATTATCCTCTTTGAGGTAGCTTCCATCACCCAGTAACTGGTGCACAAAATCTTGCACCCTCGTCTTGACCTGTCAAAAGTGCGCTAGCTGTGAAGCCAGAATCCTATATATGACAAGCTATATCAGAGAAAACACTATACAGTACATGGAACAATAAAGACCTGGCTTAATTACCTTTAGTTTGAGGCTTCCACGTGATCTAACCGGGTCACCCTATATCCTGACATTAATGGCCATAAATGAATGATAAACGGGTTTCGGATAGACACTTAACTTGAATTTGTAGACAGCGTGTTGACAGATGGTACACCTTTGGTATCCATAACACTACGTCCAAGTAAAATTAACAGGAGCCGAATTTGCTCCCGTGTGAGCCTCTGGTCTCAATATAAACAATGGCTGCCCCTTCCTCCTCCCTCTGACGCCTGGCTTACATTGTCCACATTTCAGAAAGTGATAGAAGGGTCACATTTACTCTACTTTAATATTGATAATTAAGTTAATTTATATAAGATGTTTTTATGATGGTAAAGTCCAAAGACTAATGTATTTAAGAATAATTCCCACCATAATAGGTGGTGAATTATAATAGTGTGTGGTGATGATATCCTGTTTTCTTTAGACGGTAATTCCACTACAAGTTACGTTTTCTATGGGTAACTTGTTTATACAATACAGCTATTATCTGTATGATATATTAAATGGTGTCGGATTTTCCGACAAGGATACCCCTAAGGGCAAGGGACGCTCGGATACCCTTTGGGGCGAGGGACGCTGGAATACCCCTAGGGGCGAGGGACGCTGGGATACCCCTAAGCGCGAGGGACGCTGGGATACCCCTAGGGGCGAGAGACGCTGGGATACCCCTTGGGGCGAGGGACACTGGGATATCCCTAGGGCGAGGGACGCTAGGATACCCCTAAGGGCGAGGGACGCTCGGATACCCTTTGGGGCGAGGGACGCTGGAATACCCCTAGGGGCGAGGGACGCTGGGATACCCCTAAGGGCGAGGGACGCTGGGATACCCCTTGGGGCGAGGGACGCTGCGATATCCCTAGGGGGCGAGGGACGCTAGGATACCCCTAGAGGCGCTGGGATCGCGGGAGGCCAAGCTCGCGATTCCTTTCATAGTATGAACGACACAGGACTCATACTATGAATCCTGTGTCATCAACATTTTCCTAGACCACAAGGCACTTAAAGAAAGAACTAGATTAATCGAAGGCGATCGCAATTCAATTAAGAGAAAATTAATAATTTTAACCATAACCTTAATTCACTGTCCAATTGTTTTAATTAATATATGCAAAAAAAGGTAAATATCTTTGCCTAAGCCAATAGTTGACTCCGAACATAATGATCAATGCAGGTTTAGTCCCCTCGCCTACAGGGCGCGGGTCGGCCTGCTTTCTTTCCCGAAGGAATGTTATCGTTGTTGTGATTTAGAACCCGACGGTGTTCCTCTTCAGCTTGGCGGAGTTCCACGGTACATAAGCTCGCGTATATCTCCGGTAATCACACTTTGGGGCTGCTTGGTTGCTGCTCGTTCCCTCCTCTTCTAGTGACGATAGGGCCCACATTGGCCTGTTGGCTGGAACATACAGTTCATATTCGAATGGGAACAGTTGGAATGTTTACATAAAACTTTGGTGCTCTATTATCTTTCCGGTTTGGCGACTTCTTTTGATAATTACTTACGCCAAACTCGTGCGAGTACCACTGGTGCGTTTCCTGTGACGCATACAACGTCTCCTTGCAGTCTATATATATGTCCTCTTTGAGTTGAAAGACGCATAGAAAGAATTTGCATCTGCCAAACTTTTTTCACTCAATATCCAAAATATACCAGATTTTGCCGCGACTGAGCTACAGTTTTCCCCTTCGGTGCTGCTCTGTAGTCAGAGCTCTGTAGTAGACAGCTGCCTGTACTCCCGTACACAGCTGCCAGTAGTCCCATAGACAGCTGCCTGTAGTCCCGCAGACAGCTGCCAGTAGTCCCGTAGACAGCTGCCTGTAGTCCCGTAGACAGCTGCCTGTAGTCCCATAGACAGCTGCCTGTAGTCCCATAGACAGCTGCCTGTAGTCCCGTACACAGCTGCCAGTAGTCCCATAGACAGCTGTCTGTAGTCCCATAGACAGCTGTCTGTAGTCCCGTAGACAGCTGTCTGTAGTCCCATACACAGCTGCCAGTAGTCCCATAGACAGCTGCCAGTAGTCCCATAGACAGCTGCCAGTAGTCCCGTAGACAGCTGCCTGTAGTCCCATAGACAGCTGCCTGTAGTCCCGCAGACAGCTGCCAGTAGTCCCATAGACAGCTGCCAGTAGTCCCGTAGACAGCTGCCAGTAGTCCCATAGACAGCTGCCTGTAGTCCCGCAGACAGCTGCCAGTAGTCCCGTAGACAGCTGCCAGTAGTCCCATACACCGCTGCCTGTAGTCCCATAGACAGCTGTCTGTAGTCCCGTAGACAGCTGCCTGTAGTCCCGTAGACAGCTGCCAGTAGTCCCATACACAGCTGCCTGTAGTCCCGCAGACAGCTGCCTGTAGTCCCGTAGACAGCTGCCTGTAGTCCCGTAGACAGCTGCCAGTAGTCCCATACAAAGCTGCCTGTAGTCCCGCAGACAGCTGCCTGTAGTCCCGTAGACAGCTGCCTGTAGTCCCATAGACAGCTGCCAGTAGTCCCATAGACAGCTGTCTGTAGTCCCGTACACAGCTGCCAGTAGTCCCATAGACAGCTGTCTGTAGTCCCATAGACAGCTGTCTGTAGTCCCGTAGACAGCTGCCAGTAGTCCCATAGACAGCTGCCTGTAGTCCCGTAGACAGCTGCCTGTAGTCCCGTAGACAGCTGCCTGTAGTCCCGTAGACAGCTGCCTGTAGTCCCGTAGACAGATGCCAGTAGTCCCATACACAGCTGCCTGTAGTCCCGTAGACAGCTGCCTGTAGTCCCGTAGACAGTTGCCTGTAGTCCCATACACAGCTGCCTGTAGTCCCGTAGACAGCTGCCTGTAGTCCCATACACAGCTGCCTGTAGTCCCGTAGACAGCTGCCAGTAGTCCCGTAGACAGCTGCCTGTAGTTCCATACACAGCTGCCTGTAGTCCCGTAGACAGCTGCCAGTAGTCCCATACACAGCTGCCTGTAGTCCCGTAGACAGCTGCCAGTAGTCCCGTAGTCAGCTGCCTGTTGTCCCGTAGACAGCTGCCTGTAGTCCCGTAGACAGCTGCCAGTAGTCCCGTAGACAGCTGCCTGTAGTCCCGCAGACAGCTGCCTGTAGTCCCATACACAGCTGCCTGTAGTCCCGTAGACAGCTGCCAGAAGTCCCGTAGACAGCTGCCTGTAGTCCCGCAGACAGCTGCCAGTAGTCCCGTAGACAGCTGCCTGTAGTCCCATACACAGCTGCCTGTAGTCCCGTAGACAGCTGCCAGTAGTCCCAAACACAGCTGCCAGTAGTCCCGTAGACAGCTGCCAGTAGTCACATACACAGCTGCCTGTAGTCCCGTAGACAGCTGCCAGTAGTCCCGTAGTCAGCTGCCTGTTGTCCCGTAGACAGCTGTCTGTAGTCCCGCAGACAGCTGTCTGTAGTCCCGTAGACAGCTGCCTGTAGTCCCGTAGACAGCTGCCAGTAGTCCCGTAGACAGCTGCCTGTTGTCCCGTAGACAGCTGCCTGTAGTCCCGCAGACAGCTGCCTGTAGTCCCGTAGACAGCTGCCTGTAGTCCCGTAGACAGCTGTCTGTAGTCCCGTAGACAGCTGCCTGTTGTCCCGTAGACAGCTGTCTGTAGTCCCATACACAGCTGCCTGTAGTCCCGTAGACAGCTGCCTGTAGTCCCGTAGACAGCTGCCAGTAGTCCCGTAGACAGCTGCCAGTAGTCCCGTAGACAGCTGCCTGTAGTCCCGCAGACAGCTGCCTGTAGTCCCGTAGACAGCTGCCTGTAGTCCCGTAGACAGCTGCCAGTAGTCCCGTAGACAGCTGCCAGTAGTCCCGTAGACAGCTGTCTGTAGTCCCGTAGACAGCTGCCTGTTGTCTCGTAGACAGCTGTCTGTAGTCCCGTAGACAGCTGCCTGTAGTCCCGTAGACAGCTGCCTGTAGTCCCATACACAGCTGCCTGTAGTCCCATACACAGCTGCCTGTAGTCCCGCAGACAGCTGCCTGTAGTCCCGTAGACAGCTGCCTGTAGTCCTGTAGACAGCTGTCTGTAGTCCCGCAGACAGCTGCCTGTAGTCCCGTAGACAGCTGCCTGTAGTCCCGTAGACAGCTGCCTGTAGTCCCGCAGACAGCTGCCTGTAGTCCCGTAGACAGCTGCCTGTAGTCCCGTAGACAGCTGCCTGTAGTCCCGTAGACAGCTGTCTGTAGTCCCATACACAGCTGCCTGTAGTCCCGTAGACAGCTGCCTGTAGTCCCGTAGACAGCTGCCAATAGTCCCGTAGACAGCTGCCAGTAGTCCCATAGACAGCTGCCTGTAGTCCCGTAGACAGCTGCCTGTAGTCCCATACACAGCTGTCTGTAGTCCCATACACAGCTGTCTGTAGTCCCGTAGACAGCTGTCTGTAGTCCCGTAGACAGCTGCCTGTAGTCCCATACACAGCTGCCTGCAGTCCCGTAGACAGCTGTCTGTAGTCCCGTAGACAGCTGCCTGTAGTCCCGTAGACAGCTGTCTGTAGTCCCGTAGACAGCTGCCTGTAGTCCCGTAGACAGCTGTCTGTAGTCCCGTAGACAGCTGCCTGTAGTCCCGTAGACACCTGTCTGTAGTCCCGTAGACAGCTGTCTGTAGTCCCGTAGACAGCTGCCTGTAGTCCCGTAGACAGCTGCCTGTAGTCCCGTAGACAGCTACCTGTAGTCCCGTAGATAGCTGCCTGTAGTCCCGTAGACAGCTGCCTGTAGTCCCGTAGACAGCTGCCAGTAGTCCCATAGACAGCTGTCTGTAGTGCCATAGACAGCTGCCTGTAGTCCCGTAGACAGCAGCCTGTAGTCCCGTAGACAGCTGCCAGTAGTCCCATAGACAGCTGCCTGTAGTCCCGTAGACAGCTGTCTGTAGTCACGTAGACAGCTGCCTGTAGTCCCATAGACAGCTGCCTGTAGTCCCGTAGACAGCTGCCTGTAGTCCCGTAGACAGCTGCCCGTAGTCCCATAGACAGCTGCCTGTAGTCCCGTAGACAGCTGCCTGTAGTCCCGTAGACAGCTGCCAGTAGTCCCGTAGACAGCTGCCAGTAGTCCCATAGACAGCTGCCTGTAGTCCCGTAGACAGCTGCCAGTAGTCCCGTAGACAGCTGCCTGTAGTCCCGTAGACAGCTGCCAGTAATCCCATAGACAGCTGCCTGTAGTCCCGTAGACAGCTGCCTGTAGTCCCGTAGACAGCTGCCTGTAGTCCCGTAGACAGCTGTCAGTAGTCCCGTAGACAGCTGCCTGTAGTCCCGTAGACAGCTGCCAGTAGTCCCATAGACAGCTGCCTGTAGTCCCGTAGACAGCTGCCTGTAGTCCCATAGACAGCTGCCTGTAGTCCCGTAGACAGCTGCCAGTAGTCTCATAGACAGCTGCCAGTAGTCCCATAGACAGCTGTCTGTAGTCCCATAGACAGCTGTCTGTAGTCCCGTAGACAGCTGCCAGTAGTCCCATAGACAGCTGCCTGTAGTCCCGTAGACAGCTGCCTGTAGTCCCGTAGACAGCTGCCTGTAGTCCCGTAGACAGCTGCCTGTAGTCCCGTAGACAGCTGCCAGTAGTCCCATACACAGCTGCCTGTAGTCCCGTAGACAGCTGCCTGTAGTCCCGTAGACAGTTGCCTGTAGTCCCATACACAGCTACCTGTAGTCCCGTAGACAGCTGCCAGTAGTCCCGTAGACAGCTGTCTGTAGTCCCGCAGACAGCTGTCTGTAGTCCCATACACAGCTGCCTGTAGTCCCATACACAGCTGCCTGTAGTCCCGTAGACAGCTGCCTGTAGTCCCATACACAGCTGCCTGTAGTCCCGTAGACAGCTGCCAGTAGTCCCGTAGACAGCTGCCTGTAGTCCCATACACAGCTGCCTGTAGTCCCGTAGACAGCTGCCAGTAGTCCCATACACAGCTGCCTGTTGTCCCGTAGACAGCTGCCAGTAGTCCCGTAGACAGCTGCCTGTAGTCCCGCAGACAGCTGCCTGTAGTCCCATACACAGCTGCCTGTAGTCCTGTAGACAGCTGCCAGTAGTCCCGTAGACAGCTGCCTGTAGTCCCGCAAACAGCTGCCAGTAGTCCCGTAGACAGCTGCTTGTAGTCCCATACACAGCTGCCTGTAGTCCCGTAGACAGCTGCCAGTAGTCCCATACACAGCTGCCTGTAGTCCCGTAGACAGCTGCCAGTAGTCCCATACACAGCTGCCTGTAGTCCCGTAGACAGCTGCCAGTAGTCCCGTAGTCAGCTGCCTGTTGTCCCGTAGACAGCTGTCTGTAGTCCCGTAGACAGCTGCCAGTAGTCCCGTAGACAGCTGCCTGTAGTCCCGTAGACAGCTGCCAGTAGTCCCATAGACAGCTGCCTGTAGTCCCGTAGACAGCTGCCTGTAGTCCCATAGACAGCTGCCTGTAGTCCCGTAGACAGCTGCCAGTAGTCTCATAGACAGCTGCCAGTAGTCCCATTGACAGCTGTCTGTAGTCCCATAGACAGCTGTCTGTAGTCCCGTAGACAGCTGCCAGTAGTCCCATAGACAGCTGCCTGTAGTCCCGTAGACAGCTGCCTGTAGTCCCGTAGACAGCTGCCTGTAGTCCCGTAGACAGCTGCCTGTAGTCCCGTATACAGCTGCCAGTAGTCCCATACACAGCTGCCTGTAGTCCCGTAGACAGCTGTCTGTAGTCCCGTAGACAGTTGCCTGTAGTCCCATACACAGCTGCCTGTAGTCCCGTAGACAGCTGCCAGTAGTCCCGTAGACAGCTGTCTGTAGTCCCGCAGACAGCTGTCTGTAGTCCCATACACAGCTGCCTGTAGTCCCGTAGACAGCTGCCTGTAGTCCCATACACAGCTGCCTGTAGTCCCGTAGACAGCTGCCAGTAGTCCCGTAGACAGCTGCCTGTAGTCCCATACACAGCTGCCTGTAGTCCCGTAGACAGCTGCCAGTAGTCCCATACACAGCTGCCTGTAGTCCCGTAGACAGCTGCCAGTAGTCCCGTAGACAGCTGCCTGTAGTCCCGCAGACAGCTGCCTGTAGTCCCATACACAGCTGCCTGTAGTCCCGTAGACAGCTGCCAGTAGTCCCGGAGACAGCTGCCTGTAGTCCCGCAGACAGCTGCCAGTAGTCCCGTAGACAGCTGCCTGTAGTCCCATACACAGCTGCCTGTAGTCCCGTAGACAGCTGCCAGTAGTCCCATACACAGCTGCCTGTAGTCCCGTAGACAGCTGCCAGTAGTCCCATACACAGCTGCCTGTAGTCCCGTAGACAGCTGCCAGTAGTCCCGTAGTCAGCTGCCTGTTGTCCCGTAGACAGCTGTCTGTAGTCCCGCAGACAGCTGTCTGTAGTCCCGTAGACAGCTGCCTGTAGTCCCGTAGAAAGCTGCCAGTAGTCCCGTAGACAGCTGCCTGTTGTCCCGTAGACAGCTGCCTGTAGTCCCGCAGACAGCTGCCTGTAGTCCCGTAGACAGCTGCCTGTAGTCCCGTAGACAGCTGTCTGTAGTCCCGTAGACAGCTGCCTGTTGTCCCGTAGACAGCTGTCTGTAGTCCCATACACAGCTGCCTGTAGTCCCGTAGACAGCTGCCTGTAGTCCCGTAGACAGCTGCCAGTAGTCCCGTAGACAGCTGCCAGTAGTCCCGTAGACAGCTGCCTGTAGTCCCGCAGACAGCTGCCTGTAGTCCCGTAGACAGCTGCCTGTAGTCCCGTAGACAACTGCCTGTAGTCCCGTAGACAACTGCCAGTAGTCCCGTAGACAGCTGCCAGTAGTCCCGTAGACAGCTGTCTGTAGTCCCGTAGACAGCTGCCTGTTGTCCAGTAGACAGCTGTCTGTAGTCCCGTAGACAGCTGCCTGTAGTCCCGTAGACAGCTGCCTGTAGTCCCATACACAGCTGCCTGTAGTCCCATACACAGCTGCCTGTAGTCCCGCAGACAGCTGCCAGTAGTCCCGTAGACAGCTGTCTGTAGTCCCGTAGACAGCTGCCTGTTGTCCCGTAGACAGCTGTCTGTAGTCCCGTAGACAGCTGCCTGTAGTCCCGTAGACAGCTGCCTGTAGTCCCATACACAGCTGCCTGTAGTCCCATACACAGCTGCCTGTAGTCCCGCAGACAGCTGCCTGTAGTCCCGTAGACAGCTGCCTGTAGTCCCGTAGACAGCTGTCTGTAGTCCCGCAGACAGCTGCCTGTAGTCCCGTAGACAGCTGCCTGTAGTCCCGTAGACAGCTGCCTGTAGTCCCGCAGACAGCTGCCTGTAGTCCCGTAGACAGCTGCCTGTAGTCCCGTAGACAGCTGCCTGTAGTCCCGTATACAGCTGCCAGTAGTCCCATACACAGCTGCCTGTAGTCCCGTAGACAGCTGTCTGTAGTCCCGTAGACAGTTGCCTGTAGTCCCATACACAGCTGCCTGTAGTCCCGTAGACAGCTGCCAGTAGTCCCGTAGACAGCTGTCTGTAGTCCCGCAGACAGCTGTCTGTAGTCCCATACACAGCTGCCTGTAGTCCCGTAGACAGCTGCCTGTAGTCCCATACACAGCTGCCTGTAGTCCCGTAGACAGCTGCCAGTAGTCCCGTAGACAGCTGCCTGTAGTCCCATACACAGCTGCCTGTAGTCCCGTAGACAGCTGCCAGTAGTCCCATACACAGCTGCCTGTAGTCCCGTAGACAGCTGCCAGTAGTCCCGTAGACAGCTGCCTGTAGTCCCGCAGACAGCTGCCTGTTGTCCCATACACAGCTGCCTGTAGTCCCGTAGACAGCTGCCAGTAGTCCCGGAGACAGCTGCCTGTAGTCCCGCAGACAGCTGCCAGTAGTCCCGTAGACAGCTGCCTGTAGTCCCATACACAGCTGCCTGTAGTCCCGTAGACAGCTGCCAGTAGTCCCATACACAGCTGCCTGTAGTCCCGTAGACAGCTGCCAGTAGTCCCATACACAGCTGCCTGTAGTCCCGTAGACAGCTGCCAGTAGTCCCGTAGTCAGCTGCCTGTTGTCCCGTAGACAGCTGTCTGTAGTCCCGCAGACAGCTGTCTGTAGTCCCGTAGACAGCTGCCTGTAGTCCCGTAGAAAGCTGCCAGTAGTCCCGTAGACAGCTGCCTGTTGTCCCGTAGACAGCTGCCTGTAGTCCCGCAGACAGCTGCCTGTAGTCCCGTAGACAGCTGCCTGTAGTCCCGTAGACAGCTGTCTGTAGTCCCGTAGACAGCTGCCTGTTGTCCCGTAGACAGCTGTCTGTAGTCCCATACACAGCTGCCTGTAGTCCCGTAGACAGCTGCCTGTAGTCCCGTAGACAGCTGCCAGTAGTCCCGTAGACAGCTGCCAGTAGTCCCGTAGACAGCTGCCTGTAGTCCCGCAGACAGCTGCCTGTAGTCCCGTAGACAGCTGCCTGTAGTCCCGTAGACAACTGCCTGTAGTCCCGTAGACAACTGCCAGTAGTCCCGTAGACAGCTGCCAGTAGTCCCGTAGACAGCTGTCTGTAGTCCCGTAGACAGCTGCCTGTTGTCCAGTAGACAGCTGTCTGTAGTCCCGTAGACAGCTGCCTGTAGTCCCGTAGACAGCTGCCTGTAGTCCCATACACAGCTGCCTGTAGTCCCATACACAGCTGCCTGTAGTCCCGCAGACAGCTGCCAGTAGTCCCGTAGACAGCTGTCTGTAGTCCCGTAGACAGCTGCCTGTTGTCCCGTAGACAGCTGTCTGTAGTCCCGTAGACAGCTGCCTGTAGTCCCGTAGACAGCTGCCTGTAGTCCCATACACAGCTGCCTGTAGTCCCATACACAGCTGCCTGTAGTCCCGCAGACAGCTGCCTGTAGTCCCGTAGACAGCTGCCTGTAGTCCCGTAGACAGCTGTCTGTAGTCCCGCAGACAGCTGCCTGTAGTCCCGTAGACAGCTGCCTGTAGTCCCGTAGACAGCTGCCTGTAGTCCCGCAGACAGCTGCCTGTAGTCCCGTAGACAGCTGCCTGTAGTCCCGTAGACAGCTGCCAGTAGTCCCATAGACAGCTGCCTGTAGTCCCGTAGACAGCTGCCTGTAGTCCCATACACAGCTGTCTGTAGTCCCATACACAGCTGTCTGTAGTCCCGTAGACAGCTGTCTGTAGTCCCGTAGACAGCTGCCTGTAGTCCCATACACAGCTGCCTGCAGTCCCGTAGACAGCTGTCTGTAGTCCCGTAGACAGCTGCCTGTAGTCCCGTAGACAGCTGTCTGTAGTCCCGTAGACAGCTGCCTGTAGTCCCGTAGACAGCTGTCTGTAGTCCCGTAGACAGCTGCCTGTAGTCCCGTAGACACCTGTCTGTAGTCCCGTAGACAGCTGTCTGTAGTCCCGTAGACAGCTGCCTGTAGTCCCGTAGACAGCTGCCTGTAGTCCCGTAGATAGCTGCCTGTAGTCCCGTAGACAGCTGCCTGTAGTCCCGTAGACAGCTGTCTGTAGTCCCATACACAGCTGCCTGTAGTCCCGTAGACAGCTGCCTGTAGTCCCGTAGACAGCTGCCAGTAGTCCCGTAGACAGCTGCCAGTAGTCCCATAGACAGCTGCCTGTAGTCCCGTAGACAGCTGCCTGTAGTCCCATACACAGCTGTCTGTAGTCCCATACACAGCTGTCTGTAGTCCCGTAGACAGCTGTCTGTAGTCCCGTAGACAGCTGCCTGTAGTCCCATACACAGCTGCCTGCAGTCCCGTAGACAGCTGTCTGTAGTCCCGTAGACAGCTGCCTGTAGTCCCGTAGACAGCTGTCTGTAGTCCCGTAGACAGCTGCCTGTAGTCCTGTAGACAGCTGTCTGTAGTCCCGTAGACAGCTGCCTGTAGTTCCGTAGACAGCTGCTTGTAGTCCCGTAGACAGCTGCCAATAGTCCCGTAGACAGCTGCCAGTAGTCCCATAGACAGCTGCCTGTAGTCCCGTAGACAGCTGCCTGTAGTCCCATACACAGCTGTCTGTAGTCCCATACACAGCTGTCTGTAGTCCCGTAGACAGCTGTCTGTAGTCCCGTAGACAGCTGCCTGTAGTCCCATACACAGCTGCCTGCAGTCCCGTAGACAGCTGTCTGTAGTCCCGTAGACAGCTGCCTGTAGTCCCGTAGACAGCTGTCTGTAGTCCCGTAGACAGCTGCCTGTAGTCCCGTAGACAGCTGTCTGTAGTCCCGTAGACAGCTGCCTGTAGTCCCGTAGACACCTGTCTGTAGTCCCGTAGACAGCTGTCTGTAGTCCCGTAGACAGCTGCCTGTAGTCCCGTAGACAGCTGCCTGTAGTCCCGTAGACAGCTGCCTGTAGTCCCGTAGATAGCTGCCTGTAGTCCCGTAGACAGCTGCCTGTAGTCCCGTAGACAGCTGCCAGTAGTCCCATAGACAGCTGTCTGTAGTCCCATAGACAGCTGCCTGTAGTCCCGTAGACAGCTGCCTGTAGTCCCGTAGACAGCTGCCAGTAGTCCCATAGACAGCTGCCTGTAGTCCCGTAGACAGCTGTCTGTAGTCACGTAGACAGCTGCCTGTAGTCCCATAGACAGCTGCCTGTAGTCCCGTAGACAGCTGCCTGTAGTCCCGTAGACAGCTGCCCGTAGTCCCATAGACAGCTGCCTGTAGTCCCGTAGACAGCTGCCTGTAGTCCCGTAGACAGCTGCCAGTAGTCCCGTAGACAGCAGCCAGTAGTCCCATAGACAGCTGCCTGTAGTCCCGTAGACAGCTGCCAGTAGTCCCGTAGACAGCTGCCTGTAGTCCCGTAGACAGCTGCCAGTAGTCCCATAGACAGCTGCCTGTAGTCCCGTAGACAGCTGCCTGTAGTCCCGTAGACAGCTGCCTGTAGTCCCGTAGACAGCTGTCAGTAGTCCCGTAGACAGCTGCCTGTAGTCCCGTAGACAGCTGCCAGTAGTCCCATAGACAGCTGCCTGTAGTCCCGTAGACAGCTGCCTGTAGTCCCATAGACAGCTGCCTGTAGTCCCGTAGACAGCTGCCAGTAGTCTCATAGACAGCTGCCAGTAGTCCCATAGACAGCTGTCTGTAGTCCCATAGACAGCTGTCTGTAGTCCCGTAGACAGCTGCCAGTAGTCCCATAGACAGCTGCCTGTAGTCCCGTAGACAGCTGCCTGTAGTCCCGTAGACAGCTGCCTGTAGTCCCGTAGACAGCTGCCTGTAGTCCCGTAGACAGCTGCCAGTAGTCCCATACACAGCTGCCTGTAGTCCCGTAGACAGCTGCCTGTAGTCCCGTAGACAGTTGCCTGTAGTCCCATACACAGCTACCTGTAGTCCCGTAGACAGCTGCCAGTAGTCCCGTAGACAGCTGTCTGTAGTCCCGCAGACAGCTGTCTGTAGTCCCATACACAGCTGCCTGTAGTCCCATACACAGCTGCCTGTAGTCCCGTAGACAGCTGCCTGTAGTCCCATACACAGCTGCCTGTAGTCCCGTAGACAGCTGCCAGTAGTCCCGTAGACAGCTGCCTGTAGTCCCATACACAGCTGCCTGTAGTCCCGTAGACAGCTGCCAGTAGTCCCATACACAGCTGCCTGTAGTCCCGTAGACAGCTGCCAGTAGTCCCGTAGACAGCTGCCTGTAGTCCCGCAGACAGCTGCCTGTAGTCCCATACACAGCTGCCTGTAGTCCCGTAGACAGCTGCCAGTAGTCCCGTAGACAGCTGCCTGTAGTCCCGCAGACAGCTGCCAGTAGTCCCGTAGACAGCTGCCTGTAGTCCCATACACAGCTGCCTGTAGTCCCGTAGACAGCTGCCAGTAGTCCCATACACAGCTGCCTGTAGTCCCGTAGACAGCTGCCAGTAGTCCCATACACAGCTGCCTGTAGTCCCGTAGACAGCTGCCAGTAGTCCCGTAGTCAGCTGCCTGTTGTCCCGTAGACAGCTGTCTGTAGTCCCGTAGACAGCTGCCAGTAGTCCCGTAGACAGCTGCCTGTAGTCCCGTAGACAGCTGCCAGTAGTCCCATAGACAGCTGCCTGTAGTCCCGTAGACAGCTGCCTGTAGTCCCATAGACAGCTGCCTGTAGTCCCGTAGACAGCTGCCAGTAGTCTCATAGACAGCTGCCAGTAGTCCCATAGACAGCTGTCTGTAGTCCCATAGACAGCTGTCTGTAGTCCCGTAGACAGCTGCCAGTAGTCCCATAGACAGCTGCCTGTAGTCCCGTAGACAGCTGCCTGTAGTCCCGTAGACAGCTGCCTGTAGTCCCGTAGACAGCTGCCTGTAGTCCCATACACAGCTGCCTGTAGTCCCGTAGACAGCTGCCTGTAGTCCCGTAGACAGTTGCCTGTAGTCCCATACACAGCTGCCTGTAGTCCCGTAGACAGCTGCCAGTAGTCCCGTAGACAGCTGTCTGTAGTCCCGCAGACAGCTGTCTGTAGTCCCATACACAGCTGCCTGTAGTCCCATACACAGCTGCCTGTAGTCCCGTAGACAGCTGCCTGTAGTCCCATACACAGCTGCCTGTAGTCCCGTAGACAGCTGCCAGTAGTCCCGTAGACAGCTGCCTGTAGTCCCATACACAGCTGCCTGTAGTCCCGTAGACAGCTGCCAGTAGTCCCATACACAGCTGCCTGTAGTCCCGTAGACAGCTGCCAGTAGTCCCGTAGACAGCTGCCTGTAGTCCCGCAGACAGCTGCCTGTAGTCCCATACACAGCTGCCTGTAGTCCCGTAGACAGCTGCCAGTAGTCCCGGAGACAGCTGCCTGTAGTCCCGCAGACAGCTGCCAGCAGTCCCGTAGACAGCTGCCTGTAGTCCCATACACAGCTGCCTGTAGTCCCGTAGACAGCTGCCAGTAGTCCCATACACAGCTGCCTGTAGTCCCGTAGACAGCTGCCAGTAGTCCCATACACAGCTGCCTGTAGTCCCGTAGACAGCTGCCAGTAGTCCCGTAGTCAGCTGCCTGTTGTCCCGTAGACAGCTGTC
This sequence comes from Procambarus clarkii, assembly GCF_040958095.1. NCBI lineage: Eukaryota > Metazoa > Arthropoda > Malacostraca > Decapoda > Cambaridae > Procambarus > Procambarus clarkii. The sequence continues at coordinate 25,315,248 of NC_091163.1, forward strand.
TGTAGTCCCGCAGACAGCTGTCTGTAGTCCCGTAGACAGCTGCCTGTAGTCCCGTAGAAAGCTGCCAGTAGTCCCGTAGACAGCTGCCTGTTGTCCCGTAGACAGCTGCCTGTAGTCCCGCAGACAGCTGCCTGTAGTCCCGTAGACAGCTGCCTGTAGTCCCGTAGACAGCTGTCTGTAGTCCCGTAGACAGCTGCCTGTTGTCCCGTAGACAGCTGTCTGTAGTCCCATACACAGCTGCCTGTAGTCCCGTAGACAGCTGCCTGTAGTCCCGTAGACAGCTGCCAGTAGTCCCGTAGACAGCTGCCAGTAGTCCCGTAGACAGCTGCCTGTAGTCCCGCAGACAGCTGCCTGTAGTCCCGTAGACAGCTGCCTGTAGTCCCGTAGACAACTGCCTGTAGTCCCGTAGACAACTGCCAGTAGTCCCGTAGACAGCTGCCAGTAGTCCCGTAGACAGCTGTCTGTAGTCCCGTAAACAGCTGCCTGTTGTCCCGTAGACAGCTGTCTGTAGTCCCGTAGACAGCTGCCTGTAGTCCCGTAGACAGCTGCCTGTAGTCCCATACACAGCTGCCTGTAGTCCCATACACAGCTGCCTGTAGTCCCGCAGACAGCTGCCAGTAGTCCCGTAGACAGCTGTCTGTAGTCCCGTAGACAGCTGCCTGTTGTCCCGTAGACAGCTGTCTGTAGTCCCGTAGACAGCTGCCAGTAGTCCCATAGACAGCTGCCTGTAGTCCCGTAGACAGCTGCCTGTAGTCCCATAGACAGCTGCCTGTAGTCCCGTAGACAGCTGCCAGTAGTCTCATAGACAGCTGCCAGTAGTCCCATAGACAGCTGTCTGTAGTCCCATAGACAGCTGTCTGTAGTCCCGTAGACAGCTGCCAGTAGTCCCATAGACAGCTGCCTGTAGTCCCGTAGACAGCTGCCTGTAGTCCCGTAGACAGCTGCCTGTAGTCCCGTAGACAGCTGCCTGTAGTCCCATACACAGCTGCCTGTAGTCCCGTAGACAGCTGCCTGTAGTCCCGTAGACAGTTGCCTGTAGTCCCATACACAGCTGCCTGTAGTCCCGTAGACAGCTGCCAGTAGTCCCGTAGACAGCTGTCTGTAGTCCCGCAGACAGCTGTCTGTAGTCCCATACACAGCTGCCTGTAGTCCCATACACAGCTGCCTGTAGTCCCGTAGACAGCTGCCTGTAGTCCCATACACAGCTGCCTGTAGTCCCGTAGACAGCTGCCAGTAGTCCCGTAGACAGCTGCCTGTAGTCCCATACACAGCTGCCTGTAGTCCCGTAGACAGCTGCCAGTAGTCCCATACACAGCTGCCTGTAGTCCCGTAGACAGCTGCCAGTAGTCCCGTAGACAGCTGCCTGTAGTCCCGCAGACAGCTGCCTGTAGTCCCATACACAGCTGCCTGTAGTCCCGTAGACAGCTGCCAGTAGTCCCGGAGACAGCTGCCTGTAGTCCCGCAGACAGCTGCCAGCAGTCCCGTAGACAGCTGCCTGTAGTCCCATACACAGCTGCCTGTAGTCCCGTAGACAGCTGCCAGTAGTCCCATACACAGCTGCCTGTAGTCCCGTAGACAGCTGCCAGTAGTCCCATACACAGCTGCCTGTAGTCCCGTAGACAGCTGCCAGTAGTCCCGTAGTCAGCTGCCTGTTGTCCCGTAGACAGCTGTCTGTAGTCCCGCAGACAGCTGTCTGTAGTCCCGTAGACAGCTGCCTGTAGTCCCGTAGAAAGCTGCCAGTAGTCCCGTAGACAGCTGCCTGTTGTCCCGTAGACAGCTGCCTGTAGTCCCGCAGACAGCTGCCTGTAGTCCCGTAGACAGCTGCCTGTAGTCCCGTAGACAGCTGTCTGTAGTCCCGTAGACAGCTGCCTGTTGTCCCGTAGACAGCTGTCTGTAGTCCCATACACAGCTGCCTGTAGTCCCGTAGACAGCTGCCTGTAGTCCCGTAGACAGCTGCCAGTAGTCCCGTAGACAGCTGCCAGTAGTCCCGTAGACAGCTGCCTGTAGTCCCGCAGACAGCTGCCTGTAGTCCCGTAGACAGCTGCCTGTAGTCCCGTAGACAACTGCCTGTAGTCCCGTAGACAACTGCCAGTAGTCCCGTAGACAGCTGCCAGTAGTCCCGTAGACAGCTGTCTGTAGTCCCGTAAACAGCTGCCTGTTGTCCCGTAGACAGCTGTCTGTAGTCCCGTAGACAGCTGCCTGTAGTCCCGTAGACAGCTGCCTGTAGTCCCATACACAGCTGCCTGTAGTCCCATACACAGCTGCCTGTAGTCCCGCAGACAGCTGCCAGTAGTCCCGTAGACAGCTGTCTGTAGTCCCGTAGACAGCTGCCTGTTGTCCCGTAGACAGCTGTCTGTAGTCCCGTAGACAGCTGCCTGTAGTCCCGTAGACAGCTGCCTGTAGTCCCATACACAGCTGCCTGTAGTCCCATACACAGCTGCCTGTAGTCCCGCAGACAGCTGCCTGTAGTCCCGTAGACAGCTGCCTGTAGTCCCGTAGACAGCTGTCTGTAGTCCCGCAGACAGCTGCCTGTAGTCCCGTAGACAGCTGCCTGTAGTCCCGTAGACAGCTGCCTGTAGTCCCGCAGACAGCTGCCTGTAGTCCCGTAGACAGCTGCCTGTAGTCCCGTAGACAGCTGTCTGTAGTCCCATACACAGCTGCCTGTAGTCCCGTAGACAGCTGCCTGTAGTCCCGTAGACAGCTGCCAGTAGTCCCGTAGACAGCTGCCAGTAGTCCCATAGACAGCTGCCTGTAGTCCCGTAGACAGCTGCCTGTAGTCCCATACACAGCTGTCTGTAGTCCCATACACAGCTGTCTGTAGTCCCGTAGACAGCTGTCTGTAGTCCCGTAGACAGCTGCCTGTAGTCCCATACACAGCTGCCTGCAGTCCCGTAGACAGCTGTCTGTAGTCCCGTAGACAGCTGCCTGTAGTCCTGTAGACAGCTGTCTGTAGTCCCGTAGACAGCTGCCTGTAGTCCCGTAGACACCTGTCTGTAGTCCCGTAGACAGCTGTCTGTAGTCCCGTAGACAGCTGCCTGTAGTAACGTAGACAGCTGCCTGTAGTCCCGTAGACAGCTGCCTGTAGTCCCGTAGATAGCTGCCTGTAGTCCCGTAGACAGCTTCCTGTAGTCCCGTAGACAGCTGCCAGTAGTCCCATAGACAGCTGTCTGTAGTCCCATAGACAGCTGCCTGTAGTCCCGTAGACAGCTGCCTGTAGTCCCGTAGACAGCTGCCAGTAGTCCCATAGACAGCTGCCTTTAGTCCCGTAGACAGCTGTCTGTAGTCCCGTAGACAGCTGCCTGTAGTCCCATAGACAGCTGCCTGTAGTCCCGTAGACAGCTGCCTGTAGTCCCGTAGACAGCTGCCAGTAGTCCCATAGACAGCTGCCTGTAGTCCCGTAGACAGCTGCCTGTAGTCCCGTAGACAGCTGCCAGTAGTCCCGTAGACAGCTGCCAGTAGTCCCATAGACAGCTGCCTGTAGTCCCGTAGACAGCTGCCAGTAGTCCCGTAGACAGCTGCCTGTAGTCCCGTAGACAGCTGCCAGTAGTCCCATAGACAGCTGCCTGTAGTCCCGTAGACAGCTGCCTGTAGTCCCGTAGACAGCTGCCTGTAGTCCCGTAGACAGCTGCCAGTAGTCCCGTAGACAGCTGCCTGTAGTCCCGTAGACAGCTGCCAGTAGTCCCATAGACAGCTGCCTGTAGTCCCGTAGACAGCTGCCTGTAGTCCCATAGACAGCTGCCTGTAGTCCCGTAGACAGCTGCCAGTAGTCTCATAGACAGCTGCCTGTAGTCCCATACACAGCTGCCTGTAGTCCCGTAGACAGCTGCCTGTAGTCCCGTAGACAGCTGCCAGTAGTCCCATAGACAGCTGCCTGTAGTCCCGTAGACAGCTGCCAGTAGTCCCGAAGACAGCTGCCTGTAGTCCCGTAGACAGCTGCCAGTAGTCCCATAGACAGCTGCCAGTAGTCCCGCAGACAGCTGCCAGTAGTCCCGTAGACAGCTGCCTGTATTCCCGTAGACAGCTGCCAGTAGTCTCATAGACAGCTGCCAGTAGTCCCGTAGACAACTACCAGTAGTCCCGTAGACAGCTGTCTGTAGTCCCGTAGACAGCTGCCTGTAGTCCCGTAGACAGCTGCCTGTAGTCCCGTAGACAGCTGCCAGTAGTCCCATAGACAGCTGCCTGTAGTCCCGTAGACAGCTGCCAGTAGTCCCGTAGACAGCTGCCTGTAGTCCCGTAGACAGCTGCCTGTAGTCCCGTAGACAGCTGCCAGTAGTCCCATACACAGCTGCCTGTAGTCCCGTAGACAGCTGTCTGTAGTCCCGTAGACAGCTGCCTGTAGTGCCGTAGACAGCTGCCAGTAGTCCCGTAGACAGCTGCCTGTAGTCCCGTAGACAGCTGCCTGTAGTCCCGTAGACAGCTGCCTGTAGTCCCGTAGACAGCTGCCTGTAGTCCCGTAGACAGCTGCCTGTAGTCCCGCAGACAGCTGCCTGTAGTCCCGTAGACAGCTGCCTGTAGTCCCGCAGACAGCTGCCTGTAGTCCCGTAGACAGCTGTCTGTAGTCCCGTAGACAGCTGCCTGTGGTCCCGTAGACAGCTGCCTGTAGTCCCGTAGACAGCTGCCTGTAGTCCCGTAGACAGCTGCCTGTAGTCCCGTAGACAGCTGCCTGTAGTCCCGTAGACAGCTGCCAGTAGTCCCGTAGACAGCTGTCTGTAGTCCCGTAGACAGCTGCCTGTAGTCCCGTAGACAGCTGCCAGTAGTCCCGTAGACAGCTGCCTGTAGTCCCGTAGACAGCTGCCTGTAGTCCCGTAGACAGCTGCCAGTAGTCCCGTAGACAGCTGCCTGTAGTCCCGTAGACAGCTGCCAGTAGTCCCGTAGACAGCTGCCAGTAGTCCCGTAGACAGCTGCCTGTAGTCCCGTAGACAGCTGCCAGTAGTCCCGTAGACAGCTGCCTGACCGTGGTAATGTCAGTAAGGAAGAAGAGGCCATGTAGTCAATGCATATACTTTATTGACACGGCTGGGACTTGGTATATGAAGTGTTCCAGCCCTCACCCCCCCCCCCCCCCCCCTTGGTCCTTATTGACACGACAGCAATATGAGCTTGACTAGTGACAAGATTGTTTTGATGACTAATGATGACGACTTCAGCCTAGATGATGACTATTGCCAAGATGATATTGACGTGGGAGTTGTCTGGACCTTCTCTTACCTCCAATGTCAACGTGCTCGTCTAGAGTCTATCAATCACCACATATTTACCATCTTGACGTCAGTATTCAACACACATCATCATGTAAACACCTGCAAGCACTCAACTTCATCAACATCTGACACGTCAGACTCCATTACCGTCTCAACATATGAATGCTTCACAGTCCACTTCAGACGTGATTAAAAACCATTAATGGAACTGAAATCCATTAAATAGTTTTACTGGCTGGTGCAAGGAAGGAAAAAATTAGTATCCATTTTTTATTGTAATTTTTTCTGAGCCAACCTGGTTCTAAAAGGCCTTTTGACCATTCTGATTTTCTGAGTGGCTGCCCTCAAGGCTCGTTTAAAAGCGACGTATTCATCTCATTTCCTTGGTATTTTGGGATTTCCGGCAATGGTCGTGATATATTTACATGGCGTTCCTTAGTACAGAAATCCCTCTCAATGCGGATTTTTCATGAATGCAAAAAATTCTGGCCTTCCTGTTAGAGTTACTGCGACGCCTTTATTGATAAATTGATTTTATCGTGTCTCCCCAGACGGCTGTCAGCGGTCTCTATACAGCTGTCAGTCACGAGGAAATAGTTGTCAGTAGCGAGGCTATGGTTTTCAGTAGCGAGGCTATAGTTGTCAGTAACGAGGCTATGGTTGTCAGTAGCGAGGCTATAGTTGTCAGTAGCGAGGATATGGTTGTCAGTAGCGAGGCTATAGTTGTCAGTAGCAAGGCTATAGTTGTCAGTAGCGAGGCTATAGTTGTCAGGAGCGAGGCAATAGTTGACAGTAGCGAGGTTATAGGGCTTCAGTTGCGAGGCTATAGTTGTCAGTAGCGGGGATATAGATGTCAGTAGCGAGGCTATAGTTGTCAGTAGCGAGGGTATAGGGCTTCAGTAGCGAGGCTATTGTTGTCAGTAGCGGGGTTATAGATGTCAGTAGTGAGGCTATAGTTGTCAGTAGCGAGGCTATAGTTGTCAGTAGCGAGGCTATGGTTGTCAGTAGCGAGGCTATAGTTGTCAGTAGCGAGGCTATGGTTGTCAGTAGCGAGGCTATAGTTGTCAGTAGCGAGGCTATAGTTGTCAGTAGCGAGGCTATAGTTGTCAGTAGCGGGGTTATAGATGTCAGTAGCGAGGCTATAGTTGTCAGTAGCGAGGCTTTAGTTGTCAGTAGCGAGGCTATGGTTGTCACAAGCGAGGCTATAGTTGTCAGTAGCGAGGCTATGGTTGTCAGTAGCGAGGCTATAGTTGTCAGTAGCGAGGCTATAGTTGTCAGTAGTGAGGCTATAGTTGTCAGTAGCGAGGCTATGGTTGTCAGTAGCGAGGCTATAGTTGTCAGTAGCGAGGCTATAGTTGTCAGTAGCGAGGCTATAGTTGTCAGGAGCGAGGCAATAGTTGTCAGTAGCGAGGTTATAGGGCTTCAGTAGCGAGGCTATAGTTGTCAGTAGCGGGGATATAGATGTCAGTAGCGAGGCTATAGTTGTCAGTAGCGAGGTTATAGGGCTTCAGTAGCGAGGCTATAGTTGTCAGTAGCGAGGCTATAGTTGTCAGTAGCGGGGTTATAGATGTCAGTAGTGAGGCTATAGTTGTCAGTAGCGAGGTTATAGTTGTCAGAAGCGAGGTTATAGTTGTCAGTAGCGAGGCTATAGTTGTCAGTAGCGAGGTTATAGTTGTCAGAAGTGAGGTTATAGTTGTCAGTAGCGAGGTTATAGTTGTCAGGATAGACACTATAGGTGTCAGTAGCGAGGTTATAGTTGTCAGAAGCGAGGTTATAGTTGTCAGTAGCGAGGCTATAGTTGTCAATAGCGAGGCTATAGTTGTCAGTAGCGGGGTTATAGTTGTCAGTAGCGGGGTTATAGTTGTCAGTAGCGAGGTTATAGTTGCCAGGAGAAACACTATAGGTGTCAGTAGAGAGGTTATAGATGTCAGTAGCGAGGCTATAGATGTCAGTAGCGAGGCTATAGTTGTCCGTAGCGGGGTTATAGTTGTCAGTAGCGGGGTTATAGTGGTCAGTATCGACGCTATAGTTGTTAACAGCGAGGTTATAGTGGTCAGTAGAGAGGTTATAGATGTCAGTAGTGAGGCTATAGTTGTCAGTAGCGAGACTATAGCTGTTAGTAGCGAGGATATAGTTGTCAGTAGCGAGGTTATAGTTGTCAGTAGCGAGACTATAGCTGTAGGTAGCGAGGCTATAGTTGTCAGCAGCGAGCTATTGTTGTCAGTAGCGAGGTTATAGTTGTCACTAGCGGGGTTATAGTGGTCAGTATCGTGGCTATAGTTGTTAATAGCGAGGTTATAGTGGTCAGTAGAGAGATTATAGAGGTCAGTAGTGAGGCTATAGTTGTCAGTAGCGAGACTATAGCTGTTAGTAGCGAGGATACAGTTGTCAGTAGCGAGGTTATAGTTGTCAGGAGAGACACTATAGGTGTCAGTAGCGATGCTATAGTTGTCAGTAGCGAGGTTATTGTTGTCAGTAGCGAACTATTGTTGTCAGTAGCGAGGTTATATTTGTCAGTAATGTCAGAGTTCACCCCCCTCCCAACCTGTAGTTGGGGTCGTCCCACGGGTCTTAGCCCCTCAGTACCGGGCGCCACTGCTCGCCCTTGGGCTCCCCCAGTCAACTAATGGCTGGCCTTGTACACCCCTAGCGAGTGGGGAGGTTCAAGCTTCTTATAACTCACTTAAACCTATCCTGACACTGGAACATTTTCTCTTGCTTTATCTGGTCTGTCTTGAGGTCGCCAGCTGGGTGTTTATACGCGTGTCCCAGCAACACGTTAGTCGTCTCATTAATTATCTTGGCTAAGGATGCAATGTCACGTGCAGTGCAAGCTGTCACTAATGGTCCCATAAATATATAATCTATCTAACCCTAAAGAATGGAGGCTCACTTAAACCCTTCAGTTAGTTTAAAAGTTTACTGAAGAAAAACATATATACATATACAAATGGCATAAAGAAAGGTCTATGTTGGAATCATCCGCTGGCAGCAGCATTTCTCGATGACACGTTTCTGGCAACATGGTCAGCTGACTGGGTCCACTCCTCCAGCGCGGTCACACACCTCTCGCGTCTGGCAGCACGATCAGCTGACAACTCCAGCTGTCAGAACGTCGTGATTTTCTCACGCTTCTAGCAAGGCGATTAGCTGGACGTTTCAGAGTACGTTGGTGGCTCCTTGCACACCAACTACCCTTCCAGGATCACTAACATCACCACGTTAATGCTCACACACACCAACTCATGCCTAATTGAGTTTTTGGCTCCTAGCCTAACGTCCTGTCACTTAGATAATAAAATGAGAAGAAATATTCACAACATATAAAATACTCTAGCTCGCCTAGCTCAAAAGGGGTCAGTAGTGAGGCTATAGTTGTCAGTAGCAAGGCTATAGTTGTCAGTAGCGAGGCTATAGTTGTCAGGAGCGAGGCAATAGTTGACAGTAGCGAGGTTATAGGGCTTCAGTTGCGAGGCTATAATTGTCAGTAGCGGGGATATAGATGTCAGTAGCGAGGCTATAGTTGTCAGTAGCGAGGTTATAGGGCTTCAGTAGCGAGGCTATAGCTGTCATACCGAGGTTATAATTGTCAGTAGCGAGACTATAGCTGTCAGTAGCGAGGCTATAGTTGTCAGTAGCGAGACTATAGCTGTCAGTAGCGAGGCTATAGCTGTCAGTAGCGAGACTATAGTTGTCAGTAGCAAGGCTATTGTAACACGCGGACGGGTATTAGGTCTACTCTGTCCTTTACCCCGCCTGTAATTAACTTACTTAAACTTACGTCCAAGGGACCCCAGAGGTAATTCTCAGCCGAGTCCCACGCCACGTGGTGTTAGCCGATCGATGGGCTAAGATTCTACAGCCACGTGACGTCGTACTAGGTTTTCTAGCCAACTCAATGATCTCTATATGCCGCCACCACCAGACCATTAACCAAAAGCTGTCAATTAATCGGGGTCTCGAACAATTAATCATTCCTTAAACCTTTAGGGGCTTAATCCCCAAATTACTTGGAAAAGAGGGATGAATTTACGTTAAGTGTGTAAATTACTCAAACAAAACCAATTAAGGGGTATATTAAACTCTTGAACTGGGCTAGGCTTGCGACCCAAATAAACCCAGACTCGCGGAGACCACGTGGCAAGGACCATCATATGTAAAATCATTCATGGAAATACTCAAAAATACGAAACGAGAACATCTTAACAGAGTTTATTACCAAGAGCAAGAAATATAAAATAATTGGAAACACTCCCTATCTATCACTCCCTAAATGAACTTTCCTATAGAGGCAGACATAAGATTACTCTACTAACTCTACTGCAACTTTTACCTTAACTACGAAACCAGCCGATGGGGTGCTGATCTTTGGAGAGGTGAGAATGGTTGACCTCTTCAGTTGCTGTTCCAAACCACACTGCTCCCGCCTAGCTCTCCTCACAACTGAGGCCAGTGAGTATTACTCCCCCAAGTTTAATAAATTTAATAAGTAGGGTTTAAATTGAACAACTAATCTCTAGTGTACTGTACAACCCAGATGGTTGAACTCTTATTAAACTGATGGTAATTGACCAGGCATCTTAGGGAAAGGCTATTTCCAATTACAATATTGGCTAGTGATCTGAATTTGAACTTTGTGAAGTACTAATGTGGTCACTCCCTGGGCCGCGTGACCTTGACATGGTGAGTCATCCGGAACAAAAAAAGTCCCCCCACATGCCGGAACAAAAAAAGTCCCCCCACATGCCGTCATTTCTCTGCCTTTATACAACCCTGATCTTAACCTTCATTCTACATACATGTAAACCTAACATACATACATAAGCCAAATTATTTATTACTGTATCTTGTCGAAAATATTCATTATATGTTGCATTAATACAGAGAACCAGCCATCTTGTATCCTTAAACACTCATCCCTTTAATCCCTGGAGGGATGACCTTTCTCTGCTGAGTCAGGTCGAGTACCGTCTTACTCCAACCTATTACAACTACGCGGTCCCCATGTCTATGAGAATCTATACTAAATAATTTTTTACAACAAAACTAGTTTGTTACACTATAGTTGTCAGTAGCGAGGCTATAGTTGTCAGTAGCGAGACTACAACTGTCAGTAGCGAGGCTATAGTTGTCAGTAGCGAGGCTACAACTGTCAGTAGCGAGGCTACAACTGTCAGTAGCGAGGCTATAGTTGTCAGTAGCGAGGCTATAGTTGTCAGTAGCGAGACTATAGTTGTCAGTATCGAGGCTATTGTTGTCAGTAGCGAGGCTATAGTTGTCAGTAACAAGGCTATAGTTGTCAGTAGCGAGGCTATAGTTGTCAGTAGTAGTGAAGTTGAGGACTACGACGACGCGCGCCATCTGCCCAGGTGGCACTCGTGAGTGCCAGCTGGACAGGTGTCGTGCGTCGTCGTAGTCGCAGCGCGTCGTCGTAGTCCTAAAGGGTTTGGGGGAATTTTCCTGGAAGTTTGGCGCGTTTCGGACGCGTGTGAGCGTCTGGTGTTATGGTATGTGGTCAGGAACGAGGGGAAGTCATGTTGTTGGGTGCCAGGTGGTGCGCGTCGTCGTAGTCGCAGCGCGTCGCTCTAGTCACAAAGGGTTTGGGGAGAATTTCCCGGATGTTATGACGCGTGTCGGAGGAATGTGGTGCGCGCGGTTCTAGTCCTCGGGGGTTTGGGTATGAAGAGGTTGAGGGGATCCAACATAGTGGATATGTTGTTTGGGGAGGGGGAGGGGGAGGGAGAGGAGAACCCCCATACCTGAGAGGAAAGCCTTTACGTCCATTAGCTCCCCCCTACAGGAAGCCGTAAGTGTTGAGGGGTAAGAGAGAGAGAGAGAGCACCCTCTTGCGGAAGTGGCCCATTGCCTTAAAGGCTTTTCGATGTCTTCAGAGTTGAGTGGAGATGTTCATCCCACCGCGACTCCCCCTCTACTGCGGATTCGTTAAGGAGGAGCGAGGATCATACTCCGCCAGCAGGGGGCCCTCACCGGCAGACCCTCACCTGCCAACCATCAATCACTCCCACCCCTCATCCCCTCCTCTCCCCATACCATCAACCATTGTTCTGTGCAAACCCTTTTAGTATTATTTCTGTTAATATGTGTAAGCTATATCGTAACGTGACCAACATGGCAACAGCAATAAACGAGGGAAAAGTAAACACATTATATATAAATTTTATTTCTTTTATTAAACACTTAAGCGATTTACAACGATAATAATAATAATAATAATAATAATAAGACTTCTTCTTGGTGGTTGTTACGAACCCGGATCCAGCGTCCGAGCAAGGAGCAGTAACAACTACGCCATCTGTGGGTCAGCTCCCGAAACCCCCGCCAAACGAACGACGACACCGGATGAGGACGACGAATATCGGCCACAAGGGCCTGTTTCCAGTCCTGTGCAGCTCACAACACAGCCGCTCCTGACCTCTGGTGAGGTGGTGCTCCGACGACAGCGCCATCTATGGACTGGATACGTCAGGTGTTTGCGCCCAAGCCCGTAAGTGTGGTGTTTTAGTGTCCCTGTTATTGATGACGTGTCTGCTTACAGAGCCGACCTGGGACCGCTGTGTTGAGAGTGGAGTCAGTCTACCCGAGGCAGCCAGTCTCCATACTGTGAAGTTTGCTGCAGCTGTTGTGACGTCGTCCCCCCGGAAGAACACTGTGGTGTGTTAAGCCTGCCAGTGGAGTGGCAGTGAAAGGATTTACCCGGGACCGACGGTTGGAGACGATAATCCACTGGGGTATTGAGGACAGGAGGGTGATTGGTGATATCACACGAGACTCCTGTCTAGGGCGTACCTCTTATATCGTTCGTGGAGTGGCCGTACCAGCCTTGGTGGCTCAGTACCTGCCAGCAGACCTGCTGGACGTGTGGTTGACGGCCTCCACGACGGTGCCCCCAGTGGACCTGCGTTTTGGCTGACCTGTGGCCCGGGTAGGCTCGGCATTCTCAGAGGACACGTCTTGAGGCCACGAAGAAAGCACCAAAGAATCGGCACCGAAAGTGGTGTGGCACCAGCGTCTTCAGCAGAAGACCACGATGATGGATTAATCCCCTTGTATAGTGTTAATACCCTCCCCCTGTGCACGTTTGATTTTTATATATTTAATAGGTGATGGTGTTAATTATAATATTAAGTTCTTAACTTTCTTTCCCTACTCCCTTTAAGTTACTTGCGTCACGGATCTCATCCCTTGATAGCCACTACTGGCTTGGGAACGGATACAGATATCTTCCTCTAACAACATCAGAGTGAGAACCCCGTTGCGTCCCGAGAGGGCCGTAACATAATTGGCATCCCCAGCGGGATCCGTCCCCTTGTTAAGTATGTTTGACAGGGGTGGTGAAGTGGCGTAATCCCTGTATATAATTCCCCCTGTGTGTGACGATTGTGACGTTATACGTCCTGTGCGGTGCTCAGAGTGACTAAGTGCGATATTGTGCAGTGTGGTGCTCGCTGTGATTAAGCGATTAAGTGCAATATTGACTAGTGCGGTGCTCAGTGATTCAGTGTAATATTGAAGAGCGAAGTGTTCGCTTGGACTCAGTGCAATATTGGGTAGTGCGGTTCCCGGAGTGATTACGTGCAATATTGGCAAGTGCAGAGTTTGGTGCGTTAAAGTGCAATATTGACGTAGAACAGTGCTCGGTGCGTTAAGTGCTAACGAGCAAGCGGTGTGTTAAGTGCTAAGTGTTCCATCTGTGACAATGGCAGACAAAGCTACCATCGATGATCTGGACGAGGTTCAGGCTTTTCTGAACAGAGAAGATTGTCTTGCCAGATTAAAATATCTGAGTAAACCAGAGCTTGTACTAGTGAGCGCCTACCGGGAGATAAAGATCCGTGCCAGTGATTCCCGTGTGGAGATCTTGTCCAAGGTACACCGGCACCTGAAGGCAGAAGAGAAACAGGAAGGCGAGACTCCTAGTACAAAGGAAAGTGCAGACATAGCTTCCACGGAAAAGGAAGATAAGGGCAGCGACGTTGACAGCGATGCAGGTGAGCTTAATATCAGCTTCCTAACTGTCAAGATGCGTGCCTTGGAAATCAATCGAGAAATTGAATGGAAGAAGTTAGAAATAGAACGAGAATTAAAAGATAAAGAAATGGAGATGAAAGAAAAAGAATTGGCGATGAGGCGTTTAGAATTAGAAAGAGAAGAAAGAAGAGAAGAACGAGAAAGAGAAGAGAAGCGAGAAAGAGAAGAACGAGAAAGAGAAGAGAAGCGAGAAAGAGAAGAACAAGAAAGAGAAGAGAAGCGAGAGAGAGAGAAGAACGAGAAAGAGAAGAGAGACGAGAGAGAGAAGAACAAGAGCGAGAGAGGGAAGAACGAGAAAGAGAGAGAGAAGAACGAGACAGGCAAGAACGACAAGACAAAGAGGAAAGAGAGAGACAACATGAACTAGAAGTTTTGCGATTAGGCGGTGGTCGGAGGCAAACAACGGACACCAGTAGCTTCGATCCGGTACGCAACATCAAAATGGTCCCCAAATTCCATGAGAAGGAAGTGTCAAAATTCTTTGCAGCCTTCGAGAAAGTCGCTGCCTCTTTGGAGTGGCCAAGGGAGAATTGGGCCATCATGATACAGTCAGTCTTGACTGGGAAGGCCCAAATCGCCTACTCTACGTTATCCCTTGACGACTCCAGCGATTATGACAAGGTGAAGAAAGTGGTGCTCATGGCGTACCAATTGGTACCTGAGGCATATAGGCAAAAGTTCAGAAACCTGAAGAAGACCTCAGAGCACACTTTCACCGAGTTCGCCACGATCAAGGAGCGACTTTTCCAAGAATGGTGTGCCTCTCGGAAGGTGGAGACCAAGGCAGACCTCGAGCAGCTGATTCTGCTCGAGGACTTCAAGGATTGTTTATCTGGAGACCTCAAGACGTACTTAGAGGAACAGCAGGTGGAGACCTTGAGTGCAGCAGCCACCATGGCTGAAGAGTATATCCTGACTCATAGGCCGTCTGCTAAGTACGTCCCGAGGAATTACCAGCGCCGGTTTGACAGACCTCAGGACGATGAAGAGACTCCCGTCCCACGAAGTGCTAAGAAGACGCCCCCAAGTAGCCCCCGAAGAACAAGTCCTAGCAGTCCGAAACACCGGAGCCCGAGGAGGAATATGGTGTGCTGGACTTGTGGGCAGAAAGGGCACATAGCTGCTAGGTGCCGAGGCAGAAGAGGTGGCAGCGCACGTAGGGAGGTGATGATGATGAGCTGTGTTACACCACCAGCAGGAAACCAGTCTACGACGACGCAAGAAGGACCAAGTTTGTTGGCCCCTCACACTTCAACCGGGTATGTAACGAGTGATCATACTGGTAGATCAATTGTAGTGCTCAGAGATAGTGGAGCAGCCCAGTCCCTGATCGTGAAGAGCTCGTTACCCGAGGGAGTAAGTGTGGATGGGCGACAAACGGTTGTCCTGGTTGGGTTTCCTAGGACGCAGTGCATCGCCCCCTTAGTGCCAGTACATCTTGACTCGCCTTATTTCAGCGGCACGTGTGAGTTGGCAGTAGTCGATACCCTCCCTGTGGCTGGGATTGACGTAGTACTAGCCAACGACTTGGTGACCGATTGGAGCACCAATCCCAAGATAGCGGACGAGTCGGCCAGAACATCAAAGTCTGAGGTGTCTACAGGCAATGGTAATGTCCAGGTAAAGACAGACCCGGATTTGAACAAGTCTAATGTGTCCTCTCCCCCGCAGATCGACAGTTATCTAGCAGTGTCTCCTGATTCTTCTCTCGACAAGGAACGTGAGGTTACGATGGCAGAAGTACCTGAGCTAGAAAAGAGGCCTTGTGTGCAGACACCCACGGATACCAACGAGTCTGGAGCGAAGGCTGAGGTGTGCTTGCGGTATGGCAAGTTGCAGCGTGTAGTGAACCAGCCAGAGATTCCCCAGACGTCAGAGGTATGTGAGGTGTGTTCAAAAGGTCTAGTGCCCTCTTCGGTCCAAGCCAGGCTTGTGGATGTAGCCGGCTATGGACATGACAAGTTCAGGAAGCTTATCCCTCAATTGGCCCCATGTTTCTTAGCGATATTTTGTTTGATGCTCATATGTGTTCCCAGTGTTCTCAGTGAGGACCGGTGGACGACCCGACGAATGATGGCTCCCCTGAACATCGTGAAAAGGTCCCAGGGATTGGAGATTTGTACTGCAAGTGTTGCAGTTGAAGAAGGGACCTGGAAGGTGATGGTTGATACGGGAGGTACGACATGTGATAATATGAGTGACTGTTTCCGACAGGTGGACACCCCCCGCGTGATTGCTGAGCCTCAACACAGCGTTATGCGGAACGTTGGTCGACCTGACGGTGGCAGAGCGAATGCCATCTGCGACGTACGAACAGCCCCGTTGGGACTAGGTGTGGACCTAGTAGAGTATGCTGTAAGTATTGTTTTACCCGCTGTCGCTATCACTCTGAATTATCAGACCCTTGTATTCCAGGTTCCTGTCTCCCTGAGGGACCATCGGACCGGCACCAGAAATGCTGTCTGTGGTCAGCCATCATCGGTGCCACGACATAAAGAAGTGTCGAGTCACCCCAGATCGTATCGAAACCATTCCGTACTCGAGAGAGGTGAGATAATGCCCCTGCTTGACATCGCAGTGGAGACGTGGAAGATTACGTCAGGCAGGTCATCGTCTGCCATTTTCAAGCTCCCTTTGTGCCAGGGTTTCTCAGTAGAAAAGTTCTGTGGACAAGACAGCCTCATCACTCCAGTTCATAGTATAAGTAAGTCCATTTGGAGTTGTGTCGCCCTGCTAATTCGGTTTGTGTTTTTTATAGAACCCCAAACCAAATTCTTTTTGGTGGGGAGGTGTTACGAACCCGGATCCAGCGTCCGAGCAAGGAGCAGTAACAACTACGCCATCTGTGGGTCAGCTCCCGAAACCCCCGCCAAACGAACGACGACACCGGATGAGGACGACGAATATCGGCCACAAGGGCCAGTTTCCAGTCCTGTGCAGCTCACAACACAGCCGCTCCTGACCTCTGGTGAGGTGGTGCTCCGACGACAGCGCCATCTATGGACTGGATACGTCAGGTGTTTGCGCCCAAGCCCGTAAGTGTGGTGTTTTAGTGCCCCTGTTATTGATGACGTGTCTGCTTACAGAGCCGACCTGGGACCGCTGTGTTGAGAGTGGAGTCAGTCTACCCGAGGCAGCCAGTCTCCATACTGTGAAGTTTGCTGCAGCTGTTGTGACGTCGTCCCCCCGGAAGAACACTGTGGTGTGTTAAGCCTGCCAGTGGAGTGGCAGTGAAAGGATTTACCCGGGACCGACGGTTGGAGACGATAATCCACTGGGGTATTGAGGACAGGAGGGTGATTGGTGATATCACATGAGACTCCTGTCAAGGGCGTACCTCTTATATCGTTCGTGGAGTGGCCGTACCAGCCTTGGTGGCTCAGTACCTGCCAGCAGACCTGCTGGACGTGTGGTTGACGGCCTCCACGACGGTGCCCCCAGTGGACCTGCGTTTTGGCTGACCTGTGGCCCGGGTAGGCTCGGCATTCTCAGAGGACACGTCTTGAGGCCACGAAGAAAGCACCAAGGAATCGGCACCGAAAGTGGTGTGGCACCAGCGTCTTCAGCAGAAGACCACGATGATGGATTAATCCCCTTGTATAGTGTTAATACCCTCCCCCTGTGCACGTTTGATTTTTATATATTTAATAGGTGATGGTGTTAATTATAATATTAAGTTCTTAACTTTCTTTCCCTACTCCCTTTAAGTTACTTGCGTCACGGATCTCATCCCTTGATAGCCACTACTGGCTTGGGAACGGATACAGATATCTTCCTCTAACAACATCAGTGAGAACCCCGTTGCGTCCCGAGAGGGCCGTAACAGTGGTTTAGCTAGCAGACAGATGGAGAAAGGCTTTCATTCAGTCCATCGAACCTTCCCACCACGCTAGTCAACCAGCCAATCTGTAGAACGGGTTTAGGTAGTAGACAGACCGATTGGGAGTCATTCATCCACTCCAACGAACCTTCCCGGCATGCTAGTCAATCAGTCAATCTGTAGAAAGGGGAAAAGGTTATAAGTTTTGTTGTTGTTGTCAATGTTGTAAACATAAATACAGACATTATTATGTTCATCATTCAATCCTAACATAAAGTATTACTCACCGCACTATCATCCTAGCCAACTTCGTCACACAGCGTTTCACACTCAGCATCACTACCGTTTAAGCAGAATGTTTGCTTACACACAGGCATTTTCATCTGAGCGTAATTGAATTTCAACACTTTTTCATCATTCTTGCGAAATTGACCATATTTAAATGCTTCATCAAAGTGAAGCAGGGCGGCCTCTAAGCCTAGTCTGCAAAAATGATATGCAAAATAAACGGCGTAATTCCCACAGAAGTAACTATTCAAGGATTGAATCCTTTTCTTCATAATATATAGGGTATAGTCTTGGAAGTAAGACATAAACTCTTCGAAATATCTTGAATAAGATCCTATTGCAGGATTGGCATAGCTGTCTAGTATAACAATCTCGCTTCTACCTTCATCCTTATTTACATAGAATGTTATCCAATGCCCCATTTTATTACGAGAATCAGACTCCAGAGTGTTGATTATGAACACCACAGGTCTCTTTTTATGTATTTTTGTCAGTATTTTCATTACGTCATCAGCTAGGAAACATCCTAGATAGTCTACCATATCACCTAAATTACTTCTGATAGCCTCATTTATTTCCAAACAATTCATATTAGTATTTTATCCTCGCGTATTGCAAATAACGCGACGATCCGCGTTAATGCTAATCACACCTGTTGTAGACCCATAAACTAGAATGACTTTATTTCTAGCCACACCGCGTTTAAATTCCAAAGCGATCCGCAGATTACCACTTTTTTCAATTGGGATGGTGTCATCTATATCCTCAGGTTGTAAATTAAAGGCCAGTATGGTTCCACCATTCACATATGTGTCATAAGATAATATATTGTCTTTATCGAAGCCTAAGGCTTGTAATGCGGTGTAATACAACTTGGCGCAGTTATGAGGGAAGTCGCACCCAATATTGACAATATTAGTGCTATTCTGCGATATTAATACTTTACTAAGCTCGCAGTTTTCCAAATAAAGTGGGTTGCGATTATATGCACCAGACACTGCCTCCATATCAAGGATGATCATATATAAATGTTCTGGTATAACAGTTCCCCACGGCTGGTCCATTGTTATCGAGCGCTGACCTGTGCCCAATATATACATTTTGTATAAAGTTTTATTAAAAGTATACGTAATAGGAGAGTTGTTCTGCACCATGGCTTTATTAACAGCTACTAATCCTTCAGGGTATGGCAATACCCGATCCACCCATAGACATGTAGACTTGATATTGTATTTAAAATTGGCGTGTTCATTATCGCTGAGTATAAGCCACTTATCAGGTTGAAGTTCGAGCCGCACCCTGATGTCCACATTATCCAAAACGTATTCACTAACTGATGTGACATCCAGCATTAGTTTAAAACAAGTATTCACGCCACTCGTTTTCATATCAGTCATCCGCTGCTTCTCACCAGCCGAGGCGTTAGTGAAATAACCAGCTTCAATTTTACCAGGATCGACTCGGTTAAAAAACTGTGACAGTTTATCATAGCGGTTAGCCTTACACCCAGAAATCGTAGATAATAACTTTACGTATGACCAGAATGAGAATAATGAGCTGGTTTCAACTACTGTTTCGTTTAAATACACAATAGCGGATTTGAATAGAGTTTGCGATAATCCATTCACCAACGAAACGTTTTTAGCGTCTCCTAAAGGAGTTATTCCATCTTCTTCGGTTAGATCAATAGACAACTCCAAAGCTATAGATGATAAATCCACCAGTTGACCATTCACTCCCTTGATGATGAATTCCAGATAAGTGTCTGTAAACTTATTATTGACCCCAGAATTCACAGGTAATACATCCACCGTTTGTCTGCTGGCAATTGTTGATTCTACCAATCGAGGGGAAAATACTTTAGGAAAGGCTTCACTAACAGCAGCTGTATAGTGTTCTAATGGCACCTGGAGGCCCAGAGCGTTATATCCGGCCATGTTCGCGCTTTAGACAACACCAACCGAGTGAGAAGTTATGACAACACATCATTATATTTCGCTTTAGTAAAACGTTTGATGTTTACTAATTTTTTTGTTTGTTTATTCTTTTTCTGCACTCTTCCACCTATCATTTGCTTCCCTACTCCTTTCAATGTTTCAATTCCGCGTTTCTTAAGAGATTGTTTGAAAGTTTGTTTGTCATTATTAATGTCGTCTAGTACGTTCTGCCCCAAGCTAAGCGCAGCCAGGGCCAGAGTCCTCATGATAAAGGGCGCTGCTCGACGCGCTATCCCGCTTAAAAAGGAAAATATTCCTCCTCCTCGCGTATAACGTCTACTGCTGTTGAAAATCCGTATATCATCAGTCCCACCACCTCTAGGAGGGGTTAACAGAATGTATAATTCCTCAACAGAGGGGGGAATAAAGTGGACACGCATTTCTCCGCTTGTTTGAGACGAATGAGGAGTGGTGGGAAAGCGTTGGTGTTATATACCTCCTGCAACGGGGCGTACATGCAAGACTGCTATGGTACACCCACGTTCATCAAAATGTATTGGGTTACCATCTTGATCCCTAATAGTGATGCTGACGCTGTCTATCATGTTAGTGTTAAGACGCACATATAGTTTTTTATTGTTGCTGTTATCACTTCCATTTAGGGAGATTACATCTAAAATATTTAGAGACTGGTTTCCATATCTAGTAGAAGAGATTCTATCGCAATAAACACACAGAATATCAACTCCTCTTCTAGGCATTGGCGGGAATAGACATGTGTTAACTACACTCGAGGCATACTGACGTTTTGCGAATATGTCATATTCTATTTCTGGAACTATGCCCAACACTTTCCCAAAAGCGGTTCCAAATGATAATGTAACTCTACTGATGTTTTTATGCCCCGTTGCAGAGCTAATATTCTCATCACTAATCACAGTAGTGAACTTGTTTCGATTGGAGGAAGAATCATATTTAATAAAATGCGTTCCATATTTAGCTGAAAATTGTTTTAATGACTTTCCTAAAATACTCAGTTTAGCACTACTTGAAAATATGACCTCTATTTCTGTATTTATCGTGGTATTTATTTCTTTTATAGTTCCGGCTAAAACATCAGATGATAATAAATGCTTTGAATGCATGTATTTCCCCTCATCCACTTTCTCATACGTAACGCCTACACGTATATATGCCTCAGGATTATCACGCTTAATAACGTAATGTGAAGTGGGGAGGAGTAATTTTTGTAGACACATTTCATAACTCCTCCGGGGATCTAATTCTAGCTGGTTAAACAATCGATTTTGGAAAGATGCGGGGATGTTATTGGGGAATAAATGCGTAACTGATACGCTAGTGGCGTATATCTCGTGAGTGTCCATCGCTCTGTCTCCTTAGACTGCTTTTTGCCTAGTAAAGCCATCTACACATTACACGCTCATTTATATACACTCACCTGTTAATATACGATCCAGGAAGCATTCCTTTTACTGTGAGGATCAATCTTGACAGTTGCCTTTCTCTTAACAGATGGAGGCTCATACACTTGACTGCTTGCCGTAGTATTACGGAATAAATCTCGTGATGTAGATGTTAGTGTGAAAAACAGTTGAGCAATGGGGAGTTTATCCGGTAAAAAAACAGATTTAAGCACAGTCATTTTATGTATAATGTCATTAATTATATGTATGCCAGATACTGGAGCCAATACATTTCCATTCAGATCCCAACGAACGATTCCAGTAGCATCATAATGGTTTAGCAAGGATCTTGCATATTCATGATCTCGCACTTTCAACTTCAAATCTATTAAATGTTTTATGGAAGGGTTGGTATGCAACTGAGGAGAAGGTGGTGGTTTGACAGTAAGATGTTGAGCAACAGCTTTCACAGTGGGGTAAGCAGGGCTGTGTGTAGCTTTCCGGTTGTCCACTATTTTACGTGGTACGAGATAAAAGGCTTTCATTTTACTTACTTACTGAACAACCGTGTAAATAAACTAGCTGCAATTGGTAAAATAATGGATAAAATACTGCCTCCTCGTTTGCTGGTTAATATCCGTTTCTTAGTTGACACAGAAGGTTTCTTACAGGCTAGCGACCGAATAAGCAATTTATATTTTTTTCAACTTTTTAACGACCTTGTCAGGCACGGGCAATTTTTTTTTTTAAAAGTTATTAAAAATTTCTGATAAACAATTTATATGTGGTTTCTTCAATTTTTCAATCAACTGTTTTCTCGAGGAATACTAAAGTTTTGATAATAGTTGGATCAATTCCTTGTATTTATAAACTAAGGGCTTTTTCATTATAAATGTAATATCTCAGCAGCATCAATCCATTGATCGAATGATCGATCATAACCTGCGTACCTAACTTTATACTGGAGTTTGCCAGAGACTCTGCGTTGTCCCAATACCTTCTCAATATTAAAGGTTTGAGGCAAATGTGTTGGTGTTAATTCTTGTTTATAGAAGCCACCATCAATTTCTTCCCCATTCAGATCTTTTAGAAAGTATAAAGGGATGTATTGTCTCCGATCAATACGTGTAACTGTAAAGATCTCTCGGGTGTTCTGTTGCTTAAACCCTTTCTTAAACTTGGAAATGCGATCAGATAGAGTGATGCGTACTGTATCACCAACACTCAATCGAGGAATGACAGCCCTCTTTGAATTTGCTTGGGCTTTTATACATTAAATCAAATTGTTTGGCGTGTTCGCTGGGCGAGGATAGAGCGTGCACCTCCGCAGGTGTCTTCCCCTTCAATCCTCTGTGTGGGGTTAAATTATATGTTTTCACAATATCTGGTAGAGCCTGCATGTATTTTAAAGTGTTGCGCGCCGTCATAAACTTGTAAAGTTTACCTTTTAAAGTACGTATGAACCGCTCAGCGATTGAAGCTTTAGTCTCCTGAGAAAATACACTATATAACTGTACTTTCCTTGCTGCCAGCATTTTTTTCATAGTGGCGTTATAAAATTCTCCACCTCGATCAGAATTAATTTTGCGCACTCCCTGAGAATGAGGTGAATCTAGAATTAAAGCTAGAGCTTTACTGGTACTTTTCCCATCCTTGGCTCGTAGGGGTACTACTTGGGCATACCTGGAGAAAATATCTACACATACGAGTAAATATTTCACTCCGTCATTATGTTTGTCCAATAAACTCATCTCGGCCAAGTCTATAGCTTGAAATAGTCGTGGTTTAGGGCTTAACACCCGACGCCGAGGGAATTTATGTGGTTGTAAATAATGCAACGTATAGGAGTCAGAGCTTTTCAGATAGTCCATTACATCGGCTAGAGTTAATTAATTTGGCGGCCTTATACAATCTCTGTACCCCTCCAAGCCCCCGCTAGATGAGGGGTCGTTATATACTCGTTCCAGTACATCTTTCTTGCTCACCATTGGTAAACTATCTCATAGGGCGGTTCGTGAACAATATTACCGCGTAATGTTATCGTAGATGGAGTGTTCGAGCCCAGATCTACTAGCAAATAGCCGTAGGGTTGGCTAATAACTTGCTTATATAACTCTACAAATTTCTTTGAATCCACTTTCCCAAATATTTGTCGTCCGAGTGTTTCAATTTGTGACAGGTCTCGCGATTTAACCAATATGAAATGAGAAGCATTTAAACTAATATTCCTCGAATATTTACCAGGAAAAAATATATTTTGAGTAATCAATATGACGGAAACCATGAAATGTCGGCCCCTAGTAAACATGTCTGATTCGATTTTTGAATTCGCAGACTCTGTAAAAAGGTCATCATAGATTACTAAGATATGAGAGTCATTATCTACTCGCTCTTCCACAGGATCAATAATGGTTGAATGCTCGATCAGCTTCCCTTTAATTTGTGGATCTGTTCGTAATTCAGAGTAACCTCCTCCGCATATGATTATTGAGGAGAACTTGTGTTGATACTTCCTTGCAAGTTTACTGCACAAGTAGGATTTTCCGCTGTTTGAATAACCAGCAATAATAACACGAGATGGTTCTCTGAAAATATATAGATGTTCCTCCTGGATTATATCATAGGAACTGTCCATGATTAATGCTTCGTTAAGACTGCTAAAAACTAAGGAACTGAGGTGGTATTTATACAAACATAGACATTTACAGGTGTTTATTCACATATTTTATGTACAGCAACAACATTTTTTAAACTAAACATAGTTCTTTTAGTTCACAAACATTAATATTAAACATCCTATTTTAAAACTAAACATAGTTCTTACAGTTCACAAACAATAATATTAAACATCCTATTCATTTAGTATAAATAGTTCTAGTCATATGGGCCATCCATCTTAATACTACCTAACAATTGTACAACATAAAATCTAGCGAGGGTTGAATAGTTTCTGAGCTGTAGCATCGCGTTTGCTCCAGGGACGGAATATTGGGTAGAGTCTCTGTGCTTGCTCTACTTCCTCCTCCTCCATAATCACTTCTTCCATCTCCTCCTCCTCTCTCACTTCTACGTCCATCTCATCATCATTGTTATTGGGAATATCAGGATGACCATACGCTAGGGACTGTGTGGGGCTTAAAATGTAGCGTTTATCGTCAAATGCTGACAAACCTCTGCAGGTACTGCGACATGTACAAATCTTTCCTTGCACGTTGCGTATAGATCTCGACACATACCTGATTGAAGTGTTTGTTTCAAGAGTGTGTTGAAATGAGTCATGTGAGAGTTTCTCTTGTAGATGGTATGGCACGCCCTTACACTTACAAGTGTGCTCCCAATCATGTGTGGTGAACGAATATGTTTTAGGTCTGAGAGCAATTAACTGGTTAATAATCTTAGAGCCTATTTCAGACTTGAGCAATCCTAGTTCACCTTCTCGCGCTTTAGAGTAGGATGGATGTGTGTCATTAAAATTACTAAAATCCATACAGTCGAAGAGAGGAGACATTCAACTCTTCAAACACATCCTGACAGTCCAGTTTAATGATGAAAGAGTATGTGTCTGTATATAACAGACTCGCTTTATCCCCATACGCAGGTTTGACAACATCATACCAGAACTCATAGAGTCGCCTCTTAGCAATTTGAAGTATATGATAACCCAGATACATAGGAGTGTTGACTAGGAGAGACTTCTGCTTGATAGTACATATCACACGATCCTTACTTAACAAAAGACTCCGCTTGAAGAACGGGTTTCGAGCATGTTTCAGAAAATGACTACGATCTGTGACCAAATAGTGTTTTTTTCCCATATTTAGATACATCTGTGAGACTCTTTCCATATATAGAGTTTGATACGAGTTTGAAAGCCTTTTTTTTTATCGCGCATTTGGTACTGGCACGTTCACGAACATTGGTTTCAATGAAGTCTTTAAGGTAACTCTCCTGCTCGGATTCGTAGATGTCATGAACTTTAGCTACTTCTAATCCAATGCGCATGAGTAACTGTAACAAGTCCAGACTAAGGAGGTAGTCTTTCTGAGGAAGGTGAGAAGCAATTAATTTAGTGTTGTTTTTAGGCAGCCCACGACTTTCTTCTGTAAGAATATTCTTACTGTAGGGTGAAATGTGTTCCTCAGTAATGCACGTATGTGAAAGAACAAGGAGCAGTTCATCTGTATACCTAGCTACCTCAGGTCGGACCTGCAGTGTATCACACAACACCCAATATCCCTTGGACCCGTCACATGGGATATTCTCCAAGCCTTGCTCCAGCAGCACGTCACGCTCATTGTGTGTCAGTTTCCGAATCCCCCCACGAGGGAGCAGTTCAGTCATACACGCCCCGTAAAGACTATTAAAATCTAAGTAAATGATGTAGCTACTATCTTCCCCTAGATCTAAGCCTGTGTGACTGTTCTCCACATTCGTGTACTGTCTCGTTACACTGGTGAACCCACCTCGGAGATTCCGACGAAGTAAATCATATAACAATGGGTCTGACACAACATCAAGTTCAACTTTCGATTTAAGCAAGAACGCATCCCAAGCAAATGAGGGTAAAGAAATGTAGTGTGAAATGTCTAATTTGTAGAGAGCAAGCATGGTGTCTCGCCAGACTGTGAACACATCAGCTAGCAAACCTGTGTCCACTTTGAGGTAAAGGAGTAGATACTCACCCTATGTTATGACATTTAGCCAAATCAAAAATTTCTAAGGCTTGTTTATAATCTGTTTCTGACAACTCTTCGTCTTTTAGTGTATTGTAAAACTTATCGCGAGAAGGAAGGTGTGGTTCATCTAACACAGACATAGAGGATAAATAATCATAGCAGAATGATTGTTTACCCTTGAGTAGTTTTGGGATGGCCGCTTTATTTACCCCTTTTAACATAGCCAAAGTGAATGTGGTAGGTTTCCCACTATCGATGTGATCCTTGGCTATTCTTCCTAGCGAGCCGTTGAGAAGGGCTAAACTATCCAAAAATCTTAAGTTGTTCACATCAACTTTCATAAATTTAAATCCATCCTTAGCTAATATATCTATTTCACTCCCTGGTCTATCTCTCATCTCGTTTAGGATTACTCCTAAATCATAGGAAGTGTTGTGTGAAAATGTGTATAGGAACTTGTATGAATTTATACATTGCAAATTACATCTATCACAGTAAGCTGATTGATAATTGTGGAATCTTACTGTGTGGTCGTGATGACGGACTTTGATTACATCTTCCCCGTTAAAAGGTTCATCACAGAGTTCACAGGCTGTTTTTGTCTCAAATAGTGCCTGTTGTTGCTGAGACATGTGAAGTTCATAGGATACTAACCCCTTCTTGATTCTAGCCCATGACGCTTCTAGCGTGGTTACAAAGTGATTGACCGCATCTTTACCCAAATAAGTATCTTTCTCAACAATATTCATACGTCTGTCAATGATGATGTACGCATACGCCACTGCGTTGTGACGTGTTTCTATCATTCCCTTAGGGTTCGAGCGGTCTAACATGCACTCAAAGTCATAAAAGCACATGTGACTAGGACCATATCCCCGTCCATAGTTACGGAAAGTAATCTTCCTCTCTGGTGGGTAGAATTTGAGAGTCTGATGTACTTTGCATGTACTTTCATGACTCTGCATGCTATCTGCTGGGAGTGATATCAAACAACAATGACAGAAGCTGTGATGACTTGGGATGCGATCTGGATTGCTGCGCATATTACGTACATATTGGTTAAAATCCTTAATTAATACTAAGTGTTGAGCTTCCAACATCAGCAATGGTATGACATCTGTATATCCCCCTCTTCCCTTCCTAGCTAGTGTAATGTAGTGTCGTTGTCGTCTAGCGTTTTCATCTCTTTCTAGTGAATAGATGAATATACTGACTTTATTCATTTTCTCTACCTTGTGAATATCCTCGAATGTTACTGCAGAATTGACATCAGCTGGCCAATTAATGTGTCTGAGACACCAACTAGCATTCACAGATCTAGCGCGAATATTACCTAGTCGCATCCCCTTAGCTAAACA
Source organism: Procambarus clarkii (assembly GCF_040958095.1). Taxonomy (NCBI): domain Eukaryota; kingdom Metazoa; phylum Arthropoda; class Malacostraca; order Decapoda; family Cambaridae; genus Procambarus; species Procambarus clarkii. The sequence continues at coordinate 25,342,001 of NC_091163.1, forward strand.
TTTATAAGCTGCAACACACTGCATAAGGCAAATATCCACCTCTCCCTCTGGATTGAAAACCAACTGCTTTCCACGCAAGCCTTCAGGATAGTCTACATGCGAGCCTAATCTTATCGGATGTTCAATCTGACCACAGTTAATGTAAAACCCGGTGAGCCGCTCAACCAAGACATTGGACCCCTCCCTCGCTTCCCGGTACTGGGATATTTTCCCGGTCAATTCGTCAGCCCAAAAATCAATAAGAGTTTCTACTTCCTCTAGAGTAATTCTTCGCCCCTCACCTCGTATGGGAAAGCCGTCGTTATTTATAGGATCCAATAGATTATCCTCCCCGTCATGTTGTACATTTAAATTCCGCACAATTAGAGTGACGTCTGGGTAAATTAGGAGGAATGGGTGTTGTGGGGAGAAAAGGGCGCGTATCTCATTAAGGAAAAAATCCCTGTATGTTCTCAGATAGAGTCCTGGGGAGGTGTTAACATGTTCTGGTATGGAGAATGAAAGCCGAACATAACTGCCGTTATAGTTATCAATTCGATCCAGCAGCTGAGGTTGAATTTCTAGGGCAGGTGGAGGAGAGGGAGAGAGAGGTGGTGGGGGTGATGGAAGAGGGCTAGGAGGGGTGGGGGGTGGTGATAGCCCTCCCCCTCCGAAATGAATGGGGGAGAATGCACGGTCAGCTATTACGCCAGACGGTGCTAAGCAGTCCGAATTGACAGACGCTTGCGAGTCAAGGTCACGCTCTGCTGAGCTGTCGTCTGAGTCACTGTCTGTGATGCTGATGTTAATGGTACTGTTCTCACCACTGCTGCTGCTGATGCTGCTGCTGCTGCTGCTGTCGTAGCTGTCGCTGATTGATTGGGGTATGGGGCTGGGGGAGGAACGGGGGGGTTGAGTGAGCGCGTGAACGAGCTCTCCCCTCCCGGTGAGTGAGGGGTGAGAGCCGGATGTGGGTAATGTCCGCTCTGCTGTGTCACTGCCGCTGCTCTCAGCGCTGCTGGATGCCAAATCTCTGCACAGCGGTGTGTCGTCTGTAAAAAAAAAAGAAAAACATATTATCTCTATAAAGAATGAAAGCATATATATCTCTAGAAAGAATGAAAGCATATATATATATATATATATATATATATATATATATATATATATATATATATATATATATATTTATATATATATTATGAGGTGAGGGAACAGACTAGTGGGAAATAATATGTTTAGGAAATAGACTGAAATAAGACAGTATTAACTTACTTATGTCCTGGTGAAGGGGCTGAGCAGGTGAGTGGGTATGAATCCGTAATATTGTGCTAACTGGGCGCGATATGGTCTCGTAGCCCCCCATCTGCCCGCGAGTGAGATCTGCTCTCCTTAGCTCAGTGTGGGAGTGATGTGGTATAGACTCGATGGCGTCTATCTGTTCCCTCCGTCGATTGAGGTAGGGATTTTAACCTGAAATGGAACAAATGATATTCAGCACGGGTGAATGGGGAAAAATATGTTTATTATGCATGTGTGTTCGCTTGCAACGGGATGAAATACAGATACGAGAAGTATATTTTTTATATGCTACCTACGTTTATGTGAAGTTTCATTCCGGCGATGACCTCCTCGCGGGGCAGGTGAGCAATAAGGACACTTCACGGTTTTGTAAACTGAAATTGGAAAGAACATATTTAACTGTGTGGAATGTAATAGCCCGAATGAGTAAATATTCTCACACTATAGTAGTTTACACACGCGATATTTCACCTGTGGATGCCATAAAATGAACTGTGGAATATTAAATAAGAATAACACTCACGGTTATCACAGAAAATCTGCTGACATCGCTTGCATTTGATGTCGTAATGTCCTAGGGGCGGTTTTTCACAGCTTGCGCATTGCAGTCGACACAGTTGATTTGGTGATGGAATATAAAACACTCCGCATTTCATGCAGGCTGTAGAGCTTCGCCTTCCATGACATGGAGCTGTATGGTGAGTGTGTGCAGCGGAAGAAGTCTCGCAGGGAACTAACGGCGCGTTTGTGTGTGAGGGGAGTATAATGCCCCGGGTCAAATGAGAAGTGATTGATGGCTGACAGGTGCGGGTCTGTCGGCAGGAGTATGTACCTCGCTCCCCTCCTTACCGGAATCGCAGTGTATGGGGAGTCGCGGTGGGATGAACATCTCCACTCAACCCTGAAGACATCGAAATGCCTTTAAGGCAAATGGGGCCACTTCCGCAGGAGGCTGCTGCTCTCTCTCTTACCCCTCAACACTTACGGCTTCCTGTAGGGGGGAGCTAATGGACGTAAAGGCTTTCCTCTCAGGTATGGGGGTTCTCCTCTCCCTCCCCCTCTCCAAACAACATATCCACTATGTTGGATCCCCTCAACCTCTACATACCCAAACCCCCGAGGACTAGAACCGCACGCACCACATTCCTCCGACACGCGTCATAACATCCGGGAAATTCCCCCCAAACCCTTTGTAACTAGAGCGACGCGCTGCGACTACGACGACGCGCACCACCTGCCACCCAACAACATGACTTCCCCTCGTTCCTGACCACATACCATAACACCAGACGCTCACACGCGTCCGAAACGCGCCAAACTTCCAGGAAAATTCCCCCCCAAACCCTTTAGGACTACGACGACGCGCTGCGACTACGACGACGCGCGACACCTGTCCAGCTGGCACTCACGAGTGCCACCTGGGCAGATGGCGCGCGTCGTCGTAGTCCTCAACTTCACTACTGTCAGTAGCGAGGCTATAGTTGTCAGTAGCGAGGCTATAGTTGTCAGTAGCGAGACTATAGTTGTCAGTATCGAGGCTATAGTTGTCAGTAGCGAGGTTATAGGTGTCAGTAGCAAGGCTACGGTTGTCAGTAGCGAGGCTATAGTTGTCAGTAGCAAAGCTACAGTTGTCAGTAGCGAGACTATAGTTGTCAGTATCAAAGTTACATTTGTCGGTAGCGAGGCTATAGCTGTCAGTAGCGAGGCTATAGTTGTCAGTAGCGAGACTATAGTTGTTAGTAGCGAGGCTATAGTTGTCAGTAGCGAGGCAATAGTTGTCAGTAGCGAGGCAATAGTTGTCAGTAGCAAAGCTACAGTTGTCAGTAGCGAGGCTATAGTTGTCAGTAGCAAAGCTACAGTTGTCAGTAGCGAGGCTATAGTTGTCAATATCAAAGTTACATTTGTCGGTAGCGAGGCTATAGCTGTCAGTAGCGAGGCTATAGTTGTCAGTAGCGATACTATGGCTGTCAGTAGCGATACTATGGCTGTCAGTAGCGATACTATGGCTGTCAGTAGCGATACTATGGCTGACAGTAGCGAGACTATAGTTGACAGTAGCGAGGTTATAGTTGTCAGTACCGAGACTATAGTTGTCAGTAGCGAGGCTATAGCTGTCAATAGCGAAGCTATAGTTGTCAGTAACGAGACTATAGTTGTCAGTAGCGAGGCTATAGCTGTCAATAGCGAGGCTATAGTTGTCAGTAGCGAGACTATAGCTGTCAGTAGCGAGACTATAGTTGTCAGTAGCGAGACTATAGTTGTCAGTTGAGAGACTATAGTTGTCAGTAGCGAGACTACAGTTGTCAGTAGCAAGGCTATAGCCGTCAGTAGCGAGGCTATAGTTGTCAGTAGCGAGAGTATAGTTGTCAGTTGAGAGAATTTAGTTGTCAGTAGCGAAGCTATAGTTGTCAGTAGCGAGACTATAGTTGTCAGTAGCGAGGCTATAGTTGTCAGTAGCGAGACTATAGTTGTCAGTAGCGAGGCTATAGTTGTCAGTAGCAAAGCTATAGTTGTCAGTAGCGAGACTATAGTTGTCAGTAGCGAGACTATAGTTGTCAGTAGCGAGACTATAGTTGTCAGTAGCGAGGCTATAGTTGTCAGTAGCGAGACTATAGTTGTCAGTAGCGAGACTATAGTTGTCAGTAGCGAGACTATAGTTGTCAGTAGCGAGACTATAGTTGTCAGTAGCGAGACTATAGTTGTCAGTAGCGAGGCAATAGTTGTCAGTAGCGAGGCTATAGTTGTCAGTAGCAAAGCTACAGTTGTCAGTAGCGAGGCTATAGTTGTCAGTAGCAAAGCTACAGTTGTCAGTAGCGAGGCTATAGTTGTCAGTATCAAAGTTACATTTGTCGGTAGCGAGGCTATAGCTGTCAGTAGCGAGGCTATAGTTGTCAGTAGCGATACTATGGCTGTCAGTAGCGATACTATGGCTGTCAGTAGCGATACTATGGCTGTCAGTAGCGAGACTATAGTTGTCAGTAGCGAGGTTATAGTTGTCAGTACCGAGACTATAGTTGTCAGTAGCGAGGCTATAGCTGTCAATAGCGAAGCTATAGTTGTCAGTAACGAGACTATAGTTGTCAGTAGCGAGGCTATAACTGTCAATAGCGAGGCTATAGTTGTCAGTAGCGAGACTATAGCTGTCAGTAGCGAGACTATAGTTGTCAGTAGCGAGACTATAGTTGTCAGTTGAGAGACTATAGTTGTCAGTAGCGAGACTACAGTTGTCAGTAGCAAGGCTATAGCCATCAGTAGCGAGGCTATAGTTGTCAGTAGCGAGACTATAGTTGTCAGTTTAGACACTATAGTTGTCAGTAGCGAAGCTATAGTTGTCAGTAGCGAAGCTATAGTTGTCAGTAGAGAGACTATAGTTGTCAGTAGCGAGGCTATAGTTGTCAATAGCGAGACTATAGTTGTCAGTAGCGAGGCTATAGTTGTCAGTAGCGAGACTATAGTTGTCAGTAGCGAGGCTATAGTTGTCAGTAGCGAGACTATAGTTGTCAGTAGCGAGGCTATAGTTGTCAGTAGTGAGACTATAGTTGTCAGTAGCGAGGCTATAGCTGTCAATAGCGAGGCTATAGTTGTCAGTAGTGAGGCTATAGTTGTCAGTAGCGAGGCTATAGGTGTCAGTAGCAAGGCTACAGTTGTCAGTAGCGAGGCTATAGTTGTCAGTAGCAAAGCTACAGTTGTCAGTAGCGAGACTATAGTTGTCAGTAGCGAGACTATAGTTGTCAGTATCAAAGTTACATTTGTCGGTAGCGAGGCTATAGCTGTCAGTAGCGAGGCTATAGTTGTCAGTAGCGAGACTATAGTTGTTAGTAGCGAGGCTATAGTTGTCAGTAGCGAGGCAATAGTTGTCAGTAGCGAGGCTATAGTTGTCAGTAGCAAAGCTACAGTTGTCAGTAGCGAGGCTATAGTTGTCAGTAGCAAAGCTACAGTTGTCAGTAGCGAGGCTATAGTTGTCAGTAGCGATACTATGGCTGTCAGTAGCGATACTATGGCTGTCAGTAGCGATACTATGGCTGTCAGTAGCGAGACTATAGTTGACAGTAGCGAGGTTATAGTTGTCAGTACCGAGACTATAGTTGTCAGTAGCGAGGCTATAGCTGTCAATAGCGAAGCTATAGTTGTCAGTAACGAGACTATAGTTGTCAGTAGCGAGGCTATAGCTGTCAATAGCGAGGCTATAGTTGTCAGTAGCGAGACTATAGCTGTCAGTAGCGAGACTATAGTTGTCAGTAGCGAGACTATAGTTGTCAGTTGAGAGACTATAGTTGTCAGTAGCGAGACTACAGTTGTCAGTAGCAAGGCTATAGCCGTCAGTAGCGAGGCTATAGTTGTCAGTAGCGAGACTATAGTTGTCAGTTGAGAGACTTTAGTTGTCAGTAGCGAAGCTATAGTTGTCAGTAGCGAGACTATAGTTGTCAGTAGCGAGGCTATAGTTGTCAGTAGCGAGACTATAGTTGTCAGTAGCGAGGCTATAGTTGTCAGTAGCAAAGCTAAAGTTGTCAGTAGCGAGACTATAGTTGTCAGTATCAAAGTTACATTTGTCGGTAGCGAGGCTATAGCTGTCAGTAGCGAGGCTATAGTTGTCAGTAGCGAGACTATAGTTGTTAGTAGCGAGGCTATAGTTGTCAGTAGCGAGGCAATAGTTGTCAGTAGCGAGGTTATAGTTGTCAGTAGCAAAGCTACAGTTGTCAGTAGCGAGGCTATAGTTGTCAGTAGCAAAGCTACAGTTGTCAGTAGCGAGGCTATAGTTGTCAGTATCAAAGTTACATTTGTCGGTAGCGAGGCTATAGCTGTCAGTTGCGAGGCTATAGTTGTCAGTAGCGATACTATGGCTGTCAGTAGCGATACTATGGCTGTCAGTAGCGATACTATGGCTGTCAGTAGCGATACTATGGCTGTCAGTAGCGAGACTATAGTTGTCAGTAGCGAGGTTATAGTTGTCAGTACCGAGACTATAGTTGTCAGTAGCGAGGCTATAGCTGTCAATAGCGAAGCTATAGTTGTCAGAAACGAGACTATAGTTGTCAGTAGCGAGGCTATAGCTGTCAATAGCGAGGCTATAGTTGTCAGTAGCGAGACTATAGCTGTCAGTAGCGAGACTATAGTTGTCAGTAGCGAGACTATAGTTGTCAGTTGAGAGACTATAGTTGTCAGTAGCGAGACTACAGTTGTCAGTAGCAAGGCTATAGCCGTCAGTAGCGAGGCTATAGTTGTCAGTAGCGAGACTATAGTTGTCAGTTGAGAGACTTTAGTTGTCAGTAGCGAAGCTATAGTTGTCAGTAGCGAGACTATAGTTGTCAGTAGCAAGGCTATAGTTGTCAGTAGCGAGGCTATAGTTGTCAGTAGCGAGACTATGGTTGTCAGTAGCGAGACTATAGTTGTCAGTAGCGAGACTATAGTTGTCAGTAGCGAGGCTATAGTTGTCAGTAGCGAGACTATAGTTGTCAGTAGCGAGACTATAGTTGTCAGTAGCGAGACTATAGTTGTCAGTAGCGAGACTATAGTTGTCAGTAGCGAGACTATAGTTGTCAGTAGCGAGGCAATAGTTGTCAGTAGCGAGGCTATAGTTGTCAGTAGCAAAGCTACAGTTGTCAGTAGCGAGGCTATAGTTGTCAGTAGCAAAGCTACAGTTGTCAGTAGCGAGGCTACAGTTGTCAGTATCAAAGTTACATTTGTCGGTAGCGAGGCTATAGCTGTCAGTAGCGAGGCTATAGTTGTCAGTAGCGATACTATGGCTGTCAGTAGCGAGACTATAGTTGTCAGTAGCGAGGTTATAGTTGTCAGTACCGAGACTATAGTTGTCAGTAGCGAGGCTATAGCTGTCAATAGCGAAGCTATAGTTGTCAGTAACGAGACTATAGTTGTCAGTAGCGAGGCAATAACTGTCAATAGCGAGGCTATAGTTGTCAGTAGCGAGACTATAGCTGTCAGTAGCGAGACTATAGTTGTCAGTAGCGAGAATATAGTTGTCAGTTGAGAGACTATAGTTGTCAGTAGCGAGACTACAGTTGTCAGTAGCAAGGCTATAGCCATCAGTAGCGAGGCTATAGTTGTCAGTAGCGAGACTATAGTTGTCAGTTGAGAGACTTTAGTTGTCAGTAGCGAAGCTATAGTTGTCAGTAGCGAGACTATAGTTGTCAGTAGCGAGGCTATAGTTGTCAGTAGCGAGACTATAGTTGTCAGTAGCGAGGCTATAGTTGTCAGTAGCAAAGCTACAGTTGTCAGTAGCGAGACTATAGTTGTCAGTATCAAAGTTACATTTGTCGGTAGCGAGGCTATAGCTGTCAGTAGCGAGGCTATAGTTGTCAGTAGCGAGACTATAGTTGTTAGTAGCGAGGCTATAGTTGTCAGTAGCGAGGCAATAGTTGTCAGTAGCGAGGTTATAGTTGTCAGTAGCAAAGCTACAGTTGTCAGTAGCGAGGCTATAGTTGTCAGTAGCAAAGCTACAGTTGTCAGTAGCGAGGCTATAGTTGTCAGTATCAAAGTTACATTTGTCGGTAGCGAGGCTATAGCTGTCAGTTGCGAGGCTATAGTTGTCAGTAGCGATACTATGGCTGTCAGTAGCGATACTATGGCTGTCAGTAGCGATACTATGGCTGTCAGTAGCGATACTATGGCTGTCAGTAGCGAGACTATAGTTGTCAGTAGCGAGGTTATAGTTGTCAGTACCGAGACTATAGTTGTCAGTAGCGAGGCTATAGCTGTCAATAGCGAAGCTATAGTTGTCAGAAACGAGACTATAGTTGTCAGTAGCGAGGCTATAGCTGTCAATAGCGAGGCTATAGTTGTCAGTAGCGAGACTATAGCTGTCAGTAGCGAGACTATAGTTGTCAGTAGCGAGACTATAGTTGTCAGTTGAGAGACTATAGTTGTCAGTAGCGAGACTACAGTTGTCAGTAGCAAGGCTATAGCCGTCAGTAGCGAGGCTATAGTTGTCAGTAGCGAGACTATAGTTGTCAGTTGAGAGACTTTAGTTGTCAGTAGCGAAGCTATAGTTGTCAGTAGCGAGACTATAGTTGTCAGTAGCAAGGCTATAGTTGTCAGTAGCGAGGCTATAGTTGTCAGTAGCGAGACTATGGTTGTCAGTAGCGAGACTATAGTTGTCAGTAGCGAGACTATAGTTGTCAGTAGCGAGGCTATAGTTGTCAGTAGCGAGACTATAGTTGTCAGTAGCGAGACTATAGTTGTCAGTAGCGAGACTATAGTTGTCAGTAGCGAGACTATAGTTGTCAGTAGCGAGACTATAGTTGTCAGTAGCGAGGCAATAGTTGTCAGTAGCGAGGCTATAGTTGTCAGTAGCAAAGCTACAGTTGTCAGTAGCGAGGCTATAGTTGTCAGTAGCAAAGCTACAGTTGTCAGTAGCGAGGCTACAGTTGTCAGTATCAAAGTTACATTTGTCGGTAGCGAGGCTATAGCTGTCAGTAGCGAGGCTATAGTTGTCAGTAGCGATACTATGGCTGTCAGTAGCGAGACTATAGTTGTCAGTAGCGAGGTTATAGTTGTCAGTACCGAGACTATAGTTGTCAGTAGCGAGGCTATAGCTGTCAATAGCGAAGCTATAGTTGTCAGTAACGAGACTATAGTTGTCAGTAGCGAGGCTATAACTGTCAATAGCGAGGCTATAGTTGTCAGTAGCGAGACTATAGCTGTCAGTAGCGAGACTATAGTTGTCAGTAGCGAGAATATAGTTGTCAGTTGAGAGACTATAGTTGTCAGTAGCGAGACTACAGTTGTCAGTAGCAAGGCTATAGCCATCAGTAGCGAGGCTATAGTTGTCAGTAGCGAGACTATAGTTGTCAGTTTAGAGACTATAGTTGTCAGTAGCGAAGCTATAGTTGTCAGTAGCGAAGCTATAGTTGTCAGTAGCGAGACTATAGTTGTCAGGAGCGAGGCTATAGTTGTCAATAGCGAGACTATAGTTGTCAGTAGCGAGGCTATAGTTGTCAGTAGCGAGACTATAGTTGTCAGTAGCGAGGCTATAGTTGTCAGTAGCGAGACTATAGATGTCAGTAGCGAGGCTATAGTTGTCAGTTGTGAGACTATAGTTGTCAGTAGTGAGGCTATAGCTGTCAATAGCGAGGCTATAGTTGTCAGTAGTGAGGCTATAGTTGTCAGTAGCGAGGCTATAGGTGTCAGTAGCAAGGCTACAGTTGTCAGTAGCGAGGCTATAGTTGTCAGTAGCAAAGCTACAGTTGTCAGTAGCGAGACTATAGTTGTCAGTATCAAAGTTACATTTGTCGGTAGCGAGGCTATAGCTGTCAGTAGCGAGGCTATAGTTGTCAGTAGCGAGACTATAGTTGTTAGTAGCGAGGCTATAGTTGTCAGTAGCGAGGCAATAGTTGTCAGTAGCGAGGCTATAGTTGTCAGTAGCAAAGCTACAGTTGTCAGTAGCGAGGCTATAGTTGTCAGTAGCAAAGCTACAGTTGTCAGTAGCGAGGCTATAGTTGTCAATATCAAAGTTACATTTGTCGGTAGCGAGGCTATAGCTGTCAGTAGCGAGGCTATAGTTGTCAGTAGCGATACTATGGCTGTCAGTAGCGATACTATGGCTGTCAGTAGCGATACTATGGCTGTCAGTAGCGATACTATGGCTGTCAGTAGCGAGACTATAGTTGACAGTAGCGAGGTTATAGTTGTCAGTACCGAGACTATAGTTGTCAGTAGCGAGGCTATAGCTGTCAATAGCGAAGCTATAGTTGTCAGTAACGAGACTATAGTTGTCAGTAGCGAGGCTATAGCTGTCAATAGCGAGGCTATAGTTGTCAGTAGCGAGACTATAGCTGTCAGTAGCGAGACTATAGTTGTCAGTAGTGAGACTATAGTTGTCAGTTGAGAGACTATAGTTGTCAGTAGCGAGACTACAGTTGTCAGTAGCAAGGCTATAGCCGTCAGTAGCGAGGCTATAGTTGTCAGTAGCGAGACTATAGTTGTCAGTTGAGAGACTTTAGTTGTCAGTAGCGAAGCTATAGTTGTCAGTAGCGAGACTATAGTTGTCAGTAGCGAGGCTATAGTTGTCAGTAGCGAGACTATAGTTGTCAGTAGCGAGGCTATAGTTGTCAGTAGCAAAGCTACAGTTGTCAGTAGCGAGACTATAGTTGTCAGTATCAAAGTTACATTTGTCGGTAGCGAGGCTATAGCTATCAGTAGCGAGGCTATAGTTGTCAGTAGCGAGACTATAGTTGTTAGTAGCGAGGCTATAGTTGTCAGTAGCGAGGCAATAGTTGTCAGTAGCGAGGCTATAGTTGTCAGTAGCAAAGCTACAGTTGTCAGTAGCGAGGCTATAGTTGTCAGTAGCAAAGCTACAGTTGTCAGTAGCGAGGCTATAGTTGTCAGTATCAAAGTTACATTTGTCGGTAGCGAGGCTATAGCTGTCAGTTGCGAGGCTATAGTTGTCAGTAGCGATACTATGGCTGTCAGTAGCGATACTATGACTGTCAGTAGCGATACTATGGCTGTCAGTAGCGATACTATGGCTGTCAGTAGCGAGACTATAGTTGTCAGTAGCGAGGTTATAGTTGTCAGTACCGAGACTATAGTTGTCAGTAGCGAGGCTATAGCTGTCAATAGCGAAGCTATAGTTGTCAGTAACGAGACTATAGTTGTCAGTAGCGAGGCTATAGCTGTCAATAGCGAGGCTATAGTTGTCAGTAGCGAGACTATAGCTGTCAGTAGCGAGACTATAGTTGTCAGTAGCGAGACTATAGTTGTCAGTTGAGAGACTATAGTTGTCAGTAGCGAGACTACAGTTGTCAGTAGCAAGGCTATAGCCGTCAGTAGCGAGGCTATAGTTGTCAGTAGCGAGACTATAGTTGTCAGTTGAGAGACTTTAGTTGTCAGTAGCGAAGCTATAGTTGTCAGTAGCGAGACTATAGTTGTCAGTAGCAAGGCTATAGTTGTCAGTAGCGAGGCTATAGTTGTCAGTAGCGAGACTATAGTTGTCAGTAGCGAGACTATAGTTGTCAGTAGCGAGACTATAGTTGTCAGTAGCGAGGCTATAGTTGTCAGTAGCGAGACTATAGTTGTCAGTAGCGAGACTATAGTTGTCAGTAGCGAGATTATAGTTCTCAGTAGCGAGACTATAGTTGTCAGTAGCGAGACTATAGTTGTCAGTAGCGAGGCAATAGTTGTCAGTAGCGAGGCTATAGTTGTCAGTAGCAAAGCTACAGTTGTCAGTAGCGAGGCTATAGTTGTCAGTAGCAAAGCTACAGTTGTCAGTAGCGAGGCTATAGTTGTCAGTATCAAAGTTACATTTGTCGGTAGCGAGGCTATAGCTGTCAGTAGCGAGGCTATAGTTGTCAGTAGCGATACTATGGCTGTCAGTAGCGATACTATGGCTGTCAGTAGCGATACTATGGCTGTCAGTAGCGAGACTATAGTTGTCAGTAGCGAGGTTATAGTTGTCAGTACCGAGACTATAGTTGTCAGTAGCGAGGCTATAGCTGTCAATAGCGAAGCTATAGTTGTCAGTAACGAGACTATAGTTGTCAGTAGCGAGGCTATAACTGTCAATAGCGAGGCTATAGTTGTCAGTAGCGAGACTATAGCTGTCAGTAGCGAGACTATAGTTGTCAGTAGCGAGACTATAGTTGTCAGTTGAGAGACTATAGTTGTCAGTAGCGAGACTATAGTTGTCAGTAGCGAGACTACAGTTGTCAGTAGCAAGGCTATAGCCATCAGTAGCGAGGCTATAGTTGTCAGTAGCGAGACTATAGTTGTCAGTTTAGAGACTATAGTTGTCAGTAGCGAAGCTATAGTTGTCAGTAGCGAAGCTATAGTTGTCAGTAGCGAGACTATAGTTGTCAGTAGCGAGGCTATAGTTGTCAATAGCGAGACTATAGTTGTCAGTAGCGAGGCTATAGTTGTCAGTAGCGAGACTATAGTTGTCAGTAGCGAGGCTATAGTTGTCAGTAGCGAGACTATAGTTGTCAGTAGCGAGGCTATAGTTGTCAGTAGTGAGACTATAGTTGTCAGTAGCGAGGCTATAGCTGTCAATAGCGAGGCTATAGTTGTCAGTAGTGAGGCTATAGTTGTCAGTAGCGAGGCTATAGTTGTCAGTAGCGAGGCTATAGTTGTCAGTAGTGAGGCTATAGTTGTCAGTAGCGAGGCTATAGTTGTCAGTAGTGAGGCTATAGTTGTCAGTAGCGAGGCTATAGTTGTCAGTAGTGAGGCTATAGTTGTCAGTAGCGAGACTATAGTTGTCAGTAACAAGTTTATAGTTGTCAGTAGCGAGACTATAGTTGTCAGTAACAAGTCTATAGTTGTCAGTAGCGAGACTATAGTTGTCAGTAGCGAGACTATAGTTGTCAGTAGCGAGGCAATAGTTGTCAGTAGCGAGGTTATAGTTGTCAGTAGCGAGGTTATAGTTGTCAGTAGCGAGACCATAGTTGTCAGTAGCGAGGCTATAGTTGTCAGTAGCGAGACTATAGTTGTCAGTAGCGAGGCTATAGTTGTCAGTAGCGAGACTATAGTTGTCAGTAGCGAGGCTATAGTTGTCAGTAACGAGACCATAGTTGTCAGTAACAAGTCTATAGTTGTCAATAGCGAGACTATAGTTGTCAGTAGCGAGGCTACAACTGTCAGTAGCGAGACTATAGTTGTCAGTAGCGAGACTATAGTTGTCAGTAGCGAGACTATAGTTGTCAGTAGCGAGACTATAGTTTAGTGCCACTAACAGTGAGGGAGAGTGGAGTTTAGTGCCACTAGCAGTGAGAGAGAGAGAGAGAGAGAGAGAGAGAGAGAGAGAGAGAGAGAGAGAGAGAGAGAGAGAGAGAGAGAGAGAGAGAGAGAGAGAGAGAGAGAGAGAGAGAGAGGGAGTGTGGGCCAATCAGAACGCTCAGAAAGTTTCAGCTGCTAGGAGACTCAAAATATGCTAACTACATAAGAAGAAAATGTCGAAACTAAACATAACAAGTACAGTTTTATTTATGTAACATTTGAATGGTCATATCCGGCTGGTTCCGAGTCTCTCTCTATTCCCCCCCCCCGCCCTATCTCTTAATCTATTAATTTTCTCTTTCTCTCATCTCTCTTGCTCTGTCTCCTGTTATATTTCCATTTCCGCCTTTCTTATTTTCGCTATCTTCTTTTCTACTTGCACCCTTCCAACATGATCTCTCTCTCTATTGTTCTCAACTCTCTCTTTCCTCTTCTCCCATCTATCTTTCCCTCTTCCCTAACATTGCTCTCTCCCTCCTCTCCTTTCATCTCTCCAATTCCCACCTCCTTTCTCTCTCCGTACCTCCCCTCGCCCCCCTCCCTGCCTCTCTCTCTCTCTCCCTCTCTCTCTCTCTCTGTCTCTCTCTCTCTCTCTCTCTCTCTCTCTCTCTCTCTCTCTCTCTCTCTCTCTCGTCTGGAAAAATCATCTGTGAATTAATTTCATTAATTTTGTCAAAAACGTAAATTGCAAACTTATGCATTCATTGTAATCCTTTTACTAATATTTTTCAAAAGCATTAAATTCCAAATTACCCAATAATTCAACAAGTACTTAATTGAAAAATAAAACAAATAGAAACTAATAAACATTATTGGGATATGTCATTCGTTTATCAGACAATTAAATTATATATTAAACAAGTTGTAGGAGTCTGAGGTTCCTCTTTATTGTCGAGATGCCCTAGACGACGATCTCGCTCTTACGTGATCTTAACTTTATTGAAGGAGCGCAAGATTCACTTTCCTTTCACTCGACATCACTCTTCACAAGTAAGAGAAGCTCGCTTCAGACAGCTTAACTATCTGTATGGCTTGTGGGAAAATCCTAGCAGGCATTTAATTATTTTTATTATATTTTTCTTTACTTCAATATTGAATTATATGGATTCTAAGTGGACTGTATAATTGATTCAGTCTGTAATAACGTATCTGCACATAGTTTGGAGGGACATTTACAACTTTTACCACTTGTGGGACATTTGGGGCTTGACTCTATTTATTTAATTATTAAAGTAATGAAATCAATTACGAAGGACCACCCGCTTTTATAGTAAAGAGGGAAACTAATATAATGTGATCATTAGAAATTCCTGTAAGAACCAGTGACTATGGATAAATATCAGGAAAGATAATCACTTGAGTAATTAATGGGCTGTATAAATAATTTACTTGAATCAAAGCCTCAAACACCTACATTGGGGGGTTATTGCTAGAACTTCATATATGTCTAGGAACTAGTGTCGTTCGTACACCAGTTCATTGTGTAATAACCTAATCTTATGACCAATTAGAGAATCAATAGTCAATTTGTCAACAACAAGAATATTGATCATAAATATCAGAAATTGATAATTATAATAAACACGTATTATTTCCAGTGCACAGTACTCAATAAATGACAATTAAAATACTGATAATTTGAATAATCAAAGAAATACGAAAAGTCTTAGCTTGAAGACGTTTTCAAAGACATCAGTTACGAATCATCCTCGGGATCTCCGGAATTCCTCGTAGAACACTGGGAGATGAATAACATGGGTAAAGTAACAGCTCGTGGAATTCCTCACACGCGAGCTGTAAATTAAAGGATATTACGTAGCAATGTACTAGGCTACTAAATATCTGTATTCAAGAAATTGAGAATAAAATTAATTTAGAATACTAACATGAGGTTTATTTATGTCGCTCGACGTGACGACAAGCTACCCTGCTATATACAATCTCTAATGATGCATCAAAAGGGAGTTATATAAGTACTTAGCTAATAGGGCACTGTATAAGTTGAAGCTTGCCGAAACCGCGTCTCAGGCTCTCGTGCTACAATGGCGAACACGTGGTGGCGAGCTTGGCTTGGATGTCGACGAGCTTATTTGGCCGGTCACGATGGATCACGTAGAACAAATTAACTAGTTCCAGGATGAATGTCAGGTTAAATCTTGCTGACAATTCACCACAACGTATCCTAGACTCTGACACCAAACAAGTTGCTCAATTCCGCAACAAGTCTTCACGCCGCACACAGGCGACTTCTCCTCGAGCTGGCGTCTACCACGACAATGGCGTCTCCCTCTCCCCGGCGTCTAGCATTCGCCACAGAAATTATTTATCACGAATAATATTACTTCGCGCAGTTGTGGCTAAAATGCTTTGATAAAGACTGGGTTATAATTCTAGGGAGCTAAATATTATTACTTTCTCGTCTTACGATGGTAAACGAGAAATGGAGATGATTTTAGTTCTCTCCATGGCATTCACGCGTGACGTTAAATTTATTACTTGATAACAGTTGTAACTAGAAACTCTCGATTTGACAATCGTTGGGGAGTTATGTTATCTGTAAATAATTATCACACGGAATACTGCTGATTTTAGAGAATCACACTCAATTCTCTAACACACTGGATATAAATGTGTTTATTTTGGTAGAATCTGACGCAATACTGGCTTTTGGTTATGTAAGAATTCCAGCATTATTGTACAGATACAATTATTAGTTCATGTGAACACTACTGTTAGTTAATTTTAGTTACTACAGTAATTAGTAGATTTTAGTAATAATTCATAATAATACAACAGTATTGTATTAGTGTTGGAAATTTCCAACACCACTAATGAGTGGATATATTATAAACTACTAATGTTTTCCTCTAGCTAAATATAAATTATACCACTTATAGTGGCTTAATTTACAGTATTAATAATTTAATTATTTACTGTGGTAATAAAGTAAGTGTAAATCCTTATCAGATACTGTAGGTTTGACCTGATTAGGCTGTGTGTGATGGTTCCTCCATCAGATTAGAGTGTGGCTACATGTGTACCAGGGGCCCAGGGTCTGAGGCAGCTAGGGTAAGAAAGTGTCACAGATTATGCTGGTCTGCTCACCTGCTGTTAACTCCAGATCACATATTACCTGTCAAAGTAATTTATATTAATAATGGTTCCATTAACATACAAAGTACAGGTGTAACATGAAATATTGTGTGTGTAGCTGAGTAAACCACTACTCACTGTGTTTGGGTTTTTGTATGCCAATAAGCGGCTACGTATCCAATATTTAATAGCGATCACTACCAATAAAGAATTTAAAGCAGACGGGACTTAGCTCTCCTCTTTGTTATTGAGGTCACAATGGCACTTTCTCGGTTGGTCGGATCATTATTGATCCTTTGGCGAGTTATGCTTGTTGTGAGGAGCCCTCTCTGTTTTGTTTACAAGTTCTGTGTGTTGTTGTTGTTGTTGTTGATTTAGGGGCGACGACGATCGTGGGATCGGATGTGCCCCGGCGTACCCGTTAAGGGTGAAGCGCGAAGCCACGAAAGGTGAAACGCCAAGCCAAATCGCGAAACGAGTGACGCCAATCAGTAGAAACTAATATGTCATACGCAAATAAACGCACAGACGGGCAAATCATTGAGGAGCCCTAGGAGTCCCTCAGGGTGACAAGCACCGGCTCCGCTCCACACAGAGAACACCAGGTAGCAAAACCAAAACTCGGCCCCCAACCAAAACGCAAAAGTCATCCAGTGTGCTCCAGCAGAGCAGAAGCCAGCCGCCCACCACGACCGAGGGCACACCTGGAGCCCACCAAGATCCGCCAACTCCCGGCACCTCTCGGCCATGCCGGCCCCCAAACCCCGTCACCCCGCCGGGAGAACCAGCCAGAACACGCCAAAAAAAAAAAAAAAAAATCAGCAATCCCGTGACCCAAAGCGATATGTGCGCCAGGCGTCGGACAATCGGACCGTTGAAAAGGGATGCCGAACGGCAGTAGCAAAGCCAAAACGCGAAAAGTTCTGTGTGTACGTGACTCGTCCCCTCCTCCCTGAGCTGGCGTTCCTCTGCTGGTTCTAACTCTGATTTTATTTAACAGTAACACGGGAGCCAAGCTATATTTCCTTGTGTATTTTTTTAAATTCAGTCCTAGTGAATACTATTTTATTAAGTTTAAACACTAGACTGAAGTTTAAAAGAAATGAGAGGTAATATATGTACGTGTTGTTGATGACGTCACAAAACTCACATTCCCTAAATTCTTAATGGGTAAATATTGTATGTTAACAAGGGTGTCGGATTTCTGACAAGGCTGGATTCAATCTTCTCCTTACCTGAGCTGCTGTCTCCTTTTAGGCTCCAGGCTCCATCTTTCGAGGAAAAGTAAAGGGTTATCTAGTGATCATACAAGAAATGGAAAGTCTATCTAGTGATCATACTAGGGAAATCGAAGGTTTATCTAGTGGCCATAGTAGGGAAAGGGAAGGTTTATCTTTTAATCTTGGTAGATTAGGTTAGATTAGGATAGGTAAGGTTCAGGTTAAGTTTGATTTCGTTAGGCGACGCTTTATATGGTAAGGTTAGGTTAGGTTAGGTTAGATTTGACTAGGCCAGGTAAGGTTCGGGGTATAGTATATAGCACTTGGAAGGGATATGAGGATAACGAGTAGGAATATGTGGATATGAGGATAATCCCTACAGCTCCCTCGCAGTTGGCTTCACTCTCAACTAACACTCAGGGATCCAGGGTTCGATTCCAGGGCAGGACAGAAATGGTTTAGCACGTTTTCTTTCATCTAATTCATCTGCTCACCTAGTAGTAAATAAGGTGCCCGGGAGAAAGCCAACTGTTGTGGGTCTTGATGAAAATCAGTAATTCGGCCACGGAAAGGTCATCGATACAGGCCTAAAGTAAAATTATATATACATAGGCCTACTGTCCCCGTGAAAACTAATGGAAATTTGATTAAAAAACACACATTTGCATTCGCTAACAAAGTTTTTTGTCGGTTGGGTATTGTTGGGCTTAAGCTTCACCTGACCAACGAGATGATCATATGGCCACCACAACTGGTCATTGTGGCCACCACAACTGGTCATTGTGGCCACCACAACTGGTCATTGTGGCCACCACAATAGTTTACTGACCAACCACCAAGTATACTTTAGTCCAGGACTAAAGCTGGGTCAACCTCTCGGTGTGTATATCCCTGTATTTATTAACGATTTTTTTTGTCTTTGATATTTACTGACTAGTGTAATCTGATGTAAATGTCTCATGCAGATAGGGAAAATGGCATAGGTTTAAAACATTTTGCTGTATTTTTTTTTTTTTTTTTTGGGGGGGGGGGGGAAGTCAAATAAGTCAAGCTTTCAATATTGATGTGATGAACAGGAATTTTAATATGCTCTGATTTGATTTTTGCAAATTCCAGCACTCTCAGTTTCTGGGAATAAATTAATTGTGAGCGGCCTTTTCGATATCACCTATTTTTTAATTTATTACCTCTAAATAAATCATGTATTTTACATGAATTCATGTCAAATATGTTATGCATTTTATTGTTTTTTTTGTGTGAATTTCAAAGAATTTATTGTATCAAAATCGATGTTATTGAAAGCAAGAGCTGAGCACATCTTTGATTGTAAAATTGTTCATAATTCCCAAGAAAGTGTATGAAAAGCTGTTTGTTAAGGAAAACTTGGAGCCCCTTGGCACTTCTGTGCATTATTCTAAAGAATCCTTTATATTACAAATCCTTTCTACTAAGAAGAGCTGAGTATACCTCACTCGATCATCGCTGGGCAGTCAAAAGAACTCTTCAATGTGAAGTTGTGATGAGAGATGCTCTCGACAATATGTAATTAATGATAATAAAAAAAATATTAATATATAACAAAAATATATCTACAATGTCGTCAATTCGTGGTAATTTGTCAATGCCAAGAGATTGAGTCAAGTGGTAACCTACAGTTTACCCTTATTTTGTTCTTGTTATATTGCCTCTTTATGATGCGTTCCAAATCCTTGTTCCAGGTTTACTAAGTAGTTCAGATTGGTCACTCTACGACACCCACACGGATTTATTTTAACGTTAAATTTTGTATAGCGTGCTAATTTTGTTAAATGGTACGAAATATGCAAAAAAAATAAGAAGCAGTGACTACTAATTATACTAATTATTTCCAGGATTGTTCACTTTATTTTCTTTCTAACAAATAATGACAGAAGAAATCGAATTTTGACTTTTGTTAGCGGGCTTAGAACTTTGCCTATCCTTAATACAACATAAATCTTCGTCAAGTTGAGTCCCAATAACACTTTCAATCCATCCGTTTAAATAACTTTTAAAACCAAATCAAATCCGTATTTACTGCTGAGGAATAGGGTGGGGCGGCGGACATTTGAGGATTATTGCCCAGTCGAAGAGCTAAAAAAGGAGGTTCACATTCTTTTGTGGGTTAACAACTTTTCACTTGCATTCTAGTTAGGACGATTTCCTATGACAAAGCAAGACAGGAACAGTTCAACATCTCAAGTACGTGTTTACATAATTTTGTTGACCTTAAAGCGACTATTATGACACACAGAGTAACACCATCTCCCTGTCTTCCCCCACACAAAGCCACACCATCTCCCTGTCTTTCCCCACACATAGCCACACCATCTCCCTGTCTTCCCCCACACAAAACCACACCATCTCCCTGTCTTCCCCCACACATAGCCACACCGTCTCCCTGTCTTCCCCCACACAAAGCCACACCATCTCCCTGTCTTCCCCCACACAAAGCCACACCATCTCCCTGTCTTCCCCCACACAAAGCCACACCATCTCCCTGTCTTCCCCCACACATAGCCACACCGTCTCCCTGTCTTCCCCCACACAAAGCCACACCATCTCCCTGTCTTCCCCCACACAAAGCCACACCATCTCTCTGTCTTCCCCCACACAAAGCCACACCATCTCCCTGTCTTCCCCCACACAAAGCCACACCATCTCCCTGTCTTCCCCCACACATAGCCACACCGTCTCCCTGTCTTCCCCCACACAAAGCCACACCATCTCCCTGTCTTCCCCCACACAAAGCCACACCATCTCCCTGTCTTCCCCCACACAAAGCCACACCATCTCCCTGTCTTCCCCCACACAAAGCCACACCATCTCCCTGTCTTCCCCCACACAAAGCCACACCATCTCCCTGTCTTCCCCTACACAAAGCCACACCATCTCCCTGTCTTCCCCCACACATAGCCACACCGTCTCCCTGTCTTCCCCCACACATAGCCACACCGTCTCCCTGTCTTCCCCCACACATAGCCACACCGTCTCCCTGTCTTCCCCCACACATAGCCACACCGTCTCCCTGTCTTCCCCCACACATAGCCACGCCGTCTCCCTGTCTTCCCCCACACATAGCCACACCGTCTCCCTGTCTTCCCCCACACATAGCCACACCGTCTCCCTGTCTTCCCCCACACATAGCCACACCGTCTCCCTGTCTTCCTCCACACATAGCCACACCGTCTCCCTGTCTTCCCCCACACATAGCCACACCGTCTCCCTGTCTTCCCCCACACATAGCCACACCGTCTCCCTGTCTTTCCCCAGACAAAGCCACACCGTCTCCCTGTCTTCCCCCACACATAGCCACACCGTCTCCCTGTCTTTCCCCAGACAAAGCCACACCGTCACCCTGCCTTCCCCCACACATAGCCACACCATCTCCCTGTCTTTCCCCAGACAAAGCCACACCATCTCCCCCAGCAATATGTAATCTAAGCCATCACGCACATCATCCTTCATTTCCCGTTGTCACTCCTTCTTGATCTCCCTCAAACACACACTCACACTCCCCGTCAACACCCCCACTCCCCCCTCCCCCACGAACACCATCTCCACTTCACACACCATCCGTCCCTATCTCTCCTACAAATATTCTCTCCATTTTCCACACACACACACACGCACACACACACACACACACACACACACACACACACACACACACACACACACACACACACACACACACACACACACACACGGGCCCTCGTAGCCTAATGGATAGCGCGCAGGACTCGTAATTCTGTGGCGCGGGTTCGATTCCCGCACGAGGCAGAAACAAATGGGCAAAGTTTCTCTCACCGTGAATGCCCCTGTTACCTAGCAGTAAATAGGTACCTGGGAGTTAGTCAGCTGTCACGGGCTGCTTCCTGGTGTGTGTGTGTGTGTGTGTGTGTGGTGTGGAAAAAAAAAGTAGTTAGTAAACAGTTGATTGACAGTTGAGAGGCGGGCCGAAAGAGCAAAGCTCAACCCCCGCAAACACAACTAAGTGAACACACACACACACACACACACAAAGGGGCCTGGTAGCCTGATGGATGGCGATCAGGACTCGTAATTCTGTGGCGCGGGTTCGATTCCCGCACCAGGCAGAAACAAATGGGAAAAGTTTCTTTCACCCTGAATGCCCCTGTTACCTAGCAGTAAATAGCTACCTGGGAGTTAGTCAGCTGTCACGGGCTGCTTCCTGGTGTGTGTGTGTGTGTGGTGTGAAAAAAAAAATAGTTAGAAAAACAGTTGGTTGAGAAGCGGGCCGAAAGAGCAAAGCACAACCCACTTCTTGTGGTCTTTTGGGATATATATATATATGTCGTACCTAGTAGCCAGAACGCACTTTTTGGCTTACTATGCAAGGCCCGATTTGCCTAATAAGCCAAGTTTTCATGAATTAATATATTTTCTCTAATTTTTTTCTTATCAAATGATAAAGCTACCCATTTCATTATGTATGAGGTCAATTTTTTTTATTGGAGTTATAATTAACGTAGATATATGACCGAACCTAACCAACCCTACCTAACCTAACTTAACCTATCTTTATATGTTAGATTAGGTTAGGTAGCCAAAAAAGTTAGGTTAGGTTAGGTTAGGTAGGTTAGGTAGTCGAAAAACAATTAATTCATGAAAACTTGGCTTATTAGGCAAATCAGGCCTTGCATAGTAGGCTGAAAAGTGAGTTCTGGCTACTAGGTACGACATATATATATATATATATATATATATATATATATATATATATATATATATATATATATATATATATATATATATATATATATATATATATATATATATATATATATATAGGGGGGTACCACCACTGATGCAACTATAGGGACCCACAGCCTCAGAGAAGGGAACACAGAGCATTCAGGGAAAAACTTGCCATTTAACTCTGAATACGTAAGAGTGTTCGCTTCTCCTAGCACCCCCCTTTATATATATATGAAAACTTGGCTTATTAGGCAAATCGGGCCTTGCATAGTAGGCTGAGAAGTCCGTTCTGGCTACTAGGTATGACATATATATATATATATATATATATATATATATATATATATATATATATATATATATATATATATATATATATATATATATATATTATTATGCGGAAAATCCACAGAGAAATATGAAAGGAGGTGAACGTTTCGGCTTTGTTAAAGCCTTTGTCAACACCAGACTGACTAAGGAGAAGGGAGAAGGGGAGGATATATAGGCCGACACCTGACCAACCCATCCCTAGGGTTGGTCAGGTGTAATTAACCAAAAAAGGTATAGCTTAGCTTAGAATGGTCAAAGAGGAGAAAGCGGTCAGAGAATAAGGATGAAAGATTAAAGAAAAGCCTCATGAACACACAATATATGAATATACAATTATAATGAGACATTGTAAGCCTCTCTATCAAAGTTGTTTCTTAAACTGTTGTGCAATATTATAACTTAAAAATGGATCAAGTTTGTACATTCCAGTACTAACATTAAGAAGATTTGGACACTGACTGATTAGAGCAGACTCAATCAAATTCCGTTCCACGAAATCCCCACAATTGGTAATGCTTTTTGCCCCATTCCAGTTAATATTGTGATCGCATAAATTCGTATGTAGATACAATGCATTAGACGTTTGGGCAGTTCTTATACTATAAGCATGTTGTGACAACCGCAATTGTAAGGACTTTCCTGTTTGTCCAAGGTACACAGAATCACAATCATTGCAGGGAATCGAATACACACAACCTGCTGTATCAGGGGAGTTTTTTATTAAATTGGATTTGATCGTACTATTAGTAAACACCAAATTTATATTAAGTTTCTTAAAAATCAGAGACAATTTTTCAAGTCCACTCGCATAAGGTACCACCAATGAGTTAATAATTTTTGGTTTCGCCTTAGGGACGTGATTATAAAACGTACGCTTGGCTTGTACAAACGAGAAATCCAAAAACCTCTTAGGATATTGTAAACTCTTCCCAATTTCATATATTTTAGCAATCTCTTCATCAAAAAACTCAGGGCTGCAAATCCTCAAAGCTCGTAGAAACATTCCTGAAAATACTGCCTGTTTAACTTTACTATGATGATTCGAATAAAAATGAACATACGACCCCACGTTGGTAGGTTTCCTATACACATTAAATTTGAACTTTCTAGTGACTCTATGAATCATAATGTCCAAAAACGGAAGAGTACCATTTTCCTCAGTTTCACAAGTGAATTTTATTGAAGGTACCAAAGAATTCAGTTCATTAAGAAAAACTATCTGGTCTTTGTTGCACGGCCATAAGCACAAAATATCATCAACATACCTAAACCAAACTACATTAGCCGGGATAATCCTGGATAAGATTTTTGTTTCAAAGAATTCCATATACAAATTGCTTAAAACTGGGGACAGGGGATTGCCCATCGCCATACCAAATGTTTGTTTGAAAAATTTTCCATTAAAACTAACATAATTGTCTTTTATACACAATTTAATAAGTTCCAATACTTTATTGGTCTGCAAGCTCAAATTATATTTAGGCAGTTCCTCACGTAGAAATTCTAACAGATCATCAACAGGAACTTTAGTGAATAAAGAGGTCACATCGAAACTTATAAGTTTAAAATCAAAATTTAAATTCAGTGTGGATAGCTTATTAACTAAGTCCACATTGTTTGTCAAGTGTGAGTTGGAAATAGTACCAACTATAGGGGACAAAACTTTGACTAACCACTTAGAGAGTTTATAAGCCGCCGAACCAATTGAACTAATAATCGGCCTTGCCGGATTATATGGCTTATGAGTTTTTATAAGACCATACATGTAAGGAAGAGAGGGGGATCGACTTGTTAGCCTAGATATCAACTCTTTATCGCCTTTACACACAGTTTTAAGAGTTTTGTTAAAATGTGCAATCACTTTTTCAGTAGGATCTCTGTTAACCAATAGATAAGTATCCCTGTCTTCCAAGAGTAACTCCATTTTTCGGACATAGTCATCTTTATTCATAATAACTACTGCATTTGACTTATCAGCCTTGGTAATATGTAATGAACTATCTTTTTTGAGATTTTTGAACGCATGAACAAATCGACTTGGATGATATTTTGTGCTTATGGCCGTGCAACAAAGACCAGATAGTTTTTCTTAATGAACTGAATTCTTTGGTACCTTCAATAAAATTCACTTGTGAAACTGAGGAAAATGGTACTCTTCCGTTTTTGGACATTATGATTCATAGAGTCACTAGAAAGTTCAAATTTAATGTGTATAGGAAACCTACCAACGTGGGGTCGTATGTTCATTTTTATTCGAATCATCATAGTAAAGTTAAACAGGCAGTATTTTCAGGAATGTTTCTACGAGCTTTGAGGATTTGCAGCCCTGAGTTTTTTGATGAAGAGATTGCTAAAATATATGAAATTGGGAAGAGTTTACAATATCCTAAGAGGTTTTTGGATTTCTCGTTTGTACAAGCCAAGCGTACGTTTTATAATCACGTCCCTAAGGCGAAACCAAAAATTATTAACTCATTGGTGGTACCTTATGCGAGTGGACTTGAAAAATTGTCTCTGATTTTTAAGAAACTTAATATAAATTTGGTGTTTACTAATAGTACGATCAAATCCAATTTAATAAAAAACTCCCCTGACACAGCAGGTTGTGTGTATTTGATTCCCTGCAATGATTGTGATTCTGTGTACCTTGGACAAACAGGAAAGTCCTTACAATTGCGGTTGTCACAACATGCTTATAGTATAAGAACTGCCCAAACGTCTAATGCATTGTATCTACATACGAGTTTATGCGATCACAATATTAACTGGAATGGGGCAAAAAGCATTACCAATTGTGGGGATTTCGTGGAACGGAATTTGATTGAGTCTGCTCTAATCAGTCAGTGTCCAAATCTTCTTAATGTTAGTACTGGAATGTACAAACTTGATCCATTTTTAAGTTATAATATTGCACAACAGTTTAAGAAACAACTTTGATAGAGAGGCTTACAATGTCTCATTATAATTGTATATTCATATATTGTGTGTTCATGAGGCTTTTCTTTAATCTGTCATCCTTATTCTCTGACCGCTTAATCCTCTTTGACCATTCTAAGCTAAGCTATACGTTTTTTGGTTAATTACACCTGACCAACCCTAGGGATGGGTTGGTCAGGTGTCGGCCTATATATCCTCCCCTTCTCCCTTCTCCTTAGTCAGTCTGGTGTTGACAAAGGCTTTAACAAAGCCGAAACGTTCACCTCCTTTCATATTTCTCTGTGGATTTTCCGCATAAAATGATCAGTGTTTTGTGATCGTCAATTGCATATATATATATATATATATATATATATATATATATATATATATATATATATATATATATATATATATATATATATATATATATATATATATATTATCCTGGTTTCTTGATTATCCTGGCTACCGAAACCAGGATAATCAAGAAACTAACAACATTATATGGAGGACCTATGGCAATTCCACGACCAAGAGACGGCTTCCTGAATCTTGCTGAAATCAACCTCACTGAGGACCAAGTCACTCTCCTAAATCTGGGTATAACTGTCACATTAAGTCCAGACCAAGTGTGATGGCCCAGAAAGTGGAGTTGGAGATCCTGTTGGATCTCGACATATTCGACCTCGAGACACAAAAGAAGGTAACCACCAAAGACACCTTATAAGCGGAACTTATTGCAGAAGGAGGAAAGACTCGAGGCAACTACAGGAGCACCATACTGTCCCCCGAGCTCAAAGCGGCAGCTAGGAGCCTTCGTGAGAACAAGGAGATAGTCGTCAGGAGAGATGACAAGTCGCCAATATATGTCATTCTTAAAAAAGACGAATATCTGGTGAAAATTAACCTCATACTCTCTGACCGAACTAAATTCCAAAGAGTAATAAAGGACACTACAGCCGAATTGAAAGCAAAGGTAAACAAATTGATCGAATCTGGGAACGCCAAGAAATCCGGACTCCACCTGCCAAAGATTATTGGGGAATATAAACCTGGATACGCATATGGAAATGTCAAGACACACATGCCTGGAAACCCACTTCGGCCAATCATCAGCCAGATACCCACACCCACGTACAGACTGGCGAAGCGACTCAACGGCTTGCTGACTCCTTATGTCCCTTGCACCTTCAGCCTGAAGTCTCCAAAGGAATTTGTTGACTTACTGCGGGAAACACGAGCCACAGGGATACGAGCCTCGTTGGACGTAGAATCACTGTTTACCAACGTACCTGTGGATGAAACAATCGGGATGATAGTGGACAGAGTGTATCGTGATCCGGCCTGTACTCCTCTTGACATACCAGAAAATATTCTAAGGAAACTACTTCAAGCTTGGTCAAAAGAGGCACCCTTCGTGAGCCCGGATGGGCACATGTATAAGCAAGTAGATGGGGTCGTCATGGGTTCTCCCCTAGGTGTCCTGTTTGCGAACTTTTACACGGGTGCCATCGAACAAAAGGTCTTAGTCGACATGAACTTGAAACCAGCCATATACTGCAGGTATGTTGATGACATTTTTACACAGGTACCTGATGTTAGACATCTGCAGGAGCTGAAGGAGGCCTTTGAGCGGAATTCTGTGTTGCGTTTCATTAACGAGATGGAGAAGGATGGGAAGCTGCCCTTTCTAGATGTAACAGTCATGGAAAGGAGCGGAGGTTTCCACACTGCAGTCTACACTAAGGAAACAAACATAGGAATGTGCCTCAATGCCAACAGTGACAGCCCAAACAGGTACGAGAGGAGTGTTGTTAACACTTATGTCGACCATGCTCTCAGCCACAGCTCAGGATGGAAGCAATTCGGTGAAGAACTCTGTAGGGTAAGGCAGGTCCTAGTTAACAACTGCTTTTCCAATGGTTTCGTTGAAGACATCATAAGAAGGAAGGTGAAACGCCATGCAACCTCTGAAAAGACAATGAACACAACACCTGTACCCCCTATCTTATCTTGTCCCAGCGGCCCGGTCCTCGACCAGGCCTCCACCCCCAGGAAGCAGCCCGTGACAGCTGACTAACACCCAGGTACCTATTTTACCGCTAGGTAACAGGGGCATAGGGTGAAAGAAACTCTGCACATTGTTTCTCCCCGGCGCCTGGGATCGAACCCAGGACCACAGGATCACAAGTCCAGCGTGCTGTCTGCTCGGCCGACCGGCTCTCCCTATTAGACTATTTTACAGGATCTTCTTTTCCACAGCTCATAAAACGAAGGAAAGGGTCCTGAAAGACATTGTTAATAGGAACGTTATCCCTACAGACAAAAATCAGAAGATACAATTGACGATTTACTATAAAAACAAAAAAAACTGCCAACCTACTCATGAGAAACTCTCCAGACACATAGCAGAACGCTTTTAAAGAGACCAATGTCGTCTATGCCTTCAAATGCCCACTTGGGGACTGTAAGCCTCAAAGAACTCAGTGTATAGGCAAGACAACATCTCTTTCCAGGCGATTAACGATGCATAAGCAACAGGGCTCCATTAAGGAACATATAACCTCATCCCACAACCAGACCATCACCAGAGACAAAATACACAGAAATCATCGATAGATACAGCGATAGCAGGCGGCTTGAAATCTGCGAGGCACTACACATCAAGAAGTCAACACCAGCAATCAACAGCCAATTAATGCACAATTATATTCTACCCACTTCAAGACCGCGCACCAATAAAGAAGCATCAAGAAATGTGGGCCAATAGGTCCTTTGCAGTTACTTCCATTCTTCCCTTTAACTTACAAAATATATACCTATTGTTTCGTGTTCTGTCTTGTGTTGAAAGTTTGTTTTCACCTCATCCAAAACTGTTGTAACATATCACTTCACCCAAATGCAGGTATATAAAATGAAAGCCGTTTAAATTATAGCATAGTAGAACTCTGTTTAGTGTTTGCTGGTTATAGTTGTGTGTGTGTGTAAACTAAAGTCTTTGAAAATGTAAAAAGGTATTACGAAACGCGTTCAAGTGTTGCGTCAAACTAGAAATAAAAATGAATTTTGGAGAATTGATTTTTCAATTACCATCGACAGTGAAAAGAACCATAAGAAATATTGAGAAAATTCGTGTTAGAAATAATAATCTTACTTTTTTGGGCATATTTAATAATATATATATATATATATATATATATATATATATATATATATATATATATATATATATATATATATATATATATATATATATATATATATATAAATATATATATATATATATAAATATATATATATATATCTATATATATATATATATATATATATATATATCTATATATATATATATATATATATATATATAAATATATATATATATATATATATATATATATATATATATATATATAAATATATATATATATATATATATATATATATATATATATATATATATATATATATATATATATATATATATATATATATATATATATATATATATATATATATACGCTAGCTGTACCCAACCACGTGTTGCTGTGGCTCATCAACGCATGTGCAACGCTGAGGCACCAGTGCCTTCCCCTGTCTCCCAGTCCTCCCCAAAATTCCCCCTTCTGGGATCCCCTCGTCCTCCCAACCATTCCTCACTCCCATGTCCCATCGTTCTCCCAACTATTCCCCACTTCCCTGTCCCCTTGTCCTCCCCACAATTCCCCCCCTCCCCCATCTCTTTGTCCTCCCCCACCATCTGTAGTTCCCCTTCCCCTCGTCCTCCCTACTATTCCCCACTTCCTCATCCACTCGTCCTCCCCACCATCCTCCACTCACCTGTCCCCTTGTCCTCCCCCTCCATTTTCCATTCCCCTGTTTCTTCATCCCCAATATTCCCAACGTTTCCTCCTCTTCCCGATCATTACCACCATCCCCCTGTCCGCTCGTCATTCCCACCATCCCCCACTCCCGTGACTCGTCCTCTTCACCATTTCCCACTCCCTCGTCCAATGCATTCCCAAATGATATGATGTTCCTATCGGAAAATTGGGAACATCATATGATGTGATGTTCCCATCACTGAAATTAAAGAAAAACAGTTAAAAAACAAAACAAATGAAAAACAATGAAAAAATTAAAAATAATAAACTATACTCACGAAATGAATAGTATGTAAACAACACAGCTCAATTCGAACACAATATCACACAAAATATTTAAAACAAAATTAAAATAAATCGATATCTATGAAAGTTCTATTTATGAATGAAATTGGAAACATTGAAATGGAATCGAAACATATTTTGCATAGCGTGTGTTGCTCTTACATGTAACTGATGGCTCTGTAAAAAACAACAACAGGTTTTTACCTGTCACAGGTATAGCATATATACTTATACTTACGAAATGAACGGAAATAAACAACACAGCTCAATTCCAATGCAATGTCACACAAAATAATTAAATCAATTTGCCAATGCAATTGGAAACACTGTAATGGAATCGTAACATATTTAGTATAGTGTGTGGTGCTCTAACGTGCAACAGATGGCGCTGTTTCTTAAAAAAAAAGAATGTTTTTACCTGTTACAGGTGTGGCATCTATACTAATTCGTACGAAATGATTCGTATGGTAAACAACACAACTCAATTTCAACGCAATGTCACACAAATAATTAAATCAAAATAAAATGAAAATAAAAATCTATGAAAATTCAATTTCTCAATACAATCAGAAATATTGAATTGGAATCATAACATATTTAACATAGCGTGTTTTTCTATTATGTCCAACAGATGGCACTGTTTTTTAACAAAATAAAACATGTTTTTACCTGTCACAGGTGTGCCATCTATATCGTAGATATATAAAAAAAAACATGCGCGTATTTGATTGGAACGTTGTGTGAAAATTTCAAAGCAATCGGTGAAGAACTTTCGGAAATTAGCGATTTTGAACTAACGAACATATACATTTTTATTTATATAGATATACTAGCAGTACCTGGCCACGCATTGCTGTGGCTCAGCAACGCATGTGCGTTGCTGAGCCACAGCAACCTTCTCTGTCCCCCAGTCCTTCCCACCATTCTCTCCTCACCCTTCTCCTCAGCCTCCCAACCATACCCCACTCCACCGTCCCCTCGTCCTCCCCACCATTCCCTACTCCACCATCCCCTCTAATTTTTTCAGGGATATTCCTGTGCGGGCCCTAAGCCTCTGTCAGGCCCACTAAGTAATACTTGTTTCTGTTTTACTTGGGCGGAGTATGAGTATTTATGATTTGGATGTCGCTTTAGTAAGATTTTGCCATATGTGTTTAACAACTTCTGCTTTGTTGAATCTAAGTTGAAACATTAATGGGTTTGTAACTGTGCATTGTGTTAGATAATGTTCCAGTGGTCTGTCGGGCATTTCTCCACAGTGCTGACATTTCCTCACATCTTCCGGAACCTGTAAGCCTATTTCCAATGCACATGGATATCAAAGCCTGATGCGATGTAAGTGTACTTCTGTTGCTCTACTGCTCCCTTTCATCAAACTAAGTGGTATTAGTTGGTTGAATTCTTGTACCAACCCGCAAATCCTGATGTTGCACCTGCTGTGTTGTGGTCACTGTACATCTTTTACATTGCTCTGTATCTAATTAATTTCTTAATCTGTGATTAAATCTGTGGTATGTAGATGTCTACATTTCTTCTCTAAGTTGCAAGTGTTGCATCTTCGTCTGCAACGTCATTTCCTATTATTCCCACATGACTTAGCATGCAGTTGATAAGTACGCGTCGGCCTTGTCGTTTGAGTGTTTGCATTAATGATATGACATTTGTGATCAGATCCACCATCCCCTTTTCCTTCCCACCATGCCCCACTCCCCTTTCCCTTTGTCCTCCCCACCATTCTCCATTCCGCCATCCCCTCGTCCCCACCATCCCAAACTCCCCCGTCCCCTCGTCCTTCCCCACCATTACCCTTCCCTTGTCCCCTCGGCATCCCCACCATTCCCCACTCCCTCGTCCGATGCTATCCCAAATGGTCTGATGTTCCCATCAGAAAATTGGGAACATCAAGTGATCTGATGTTCCCCATTAATGAAATATAAGAAAAAAGTTAAAAAAATTACATGAAATGAAAAAAATATAAAAATAACCTATACTCATGAAATGAACGGCCTGGTTAACAACACAGCTCAATTCCAACAAAATTCACACAAAATAATTAAATCAAAATGAAAATCAATAAAAATCAATGATAGTTCAATTTATCAATGCAATCAGAAACTTTGAAATGGAATTGTAATGTAATTAGTATAGCATGTGTGTTGCTCTTACATGCAACAGATGGTCCTGTTTGTCAAGAAAAACATAGTTTTACCTGTCACAAGTGTGGCATCTATACTTATATTTACGAAATGAACGGTATGGGAAACAACACAGCTCAGTTCCAACAAAATGTCACTCAAAATAATTCAATAACAAATAAAATAAATCAAAATGTATGAAAATAAAATTGATCAATGCAATCGGAAACATTGAAATGGAATTCGTGACATGTATAGTATAGCGTGAATATTGCTATTATGTGCAACAGATGGCGCTGTTTTTCAAAAACGCATGTTTTTACCTGTCACAGGGGGGTGGCATCTATATAGTAGGTATACAAAAATACGCGAATACTCGAATGTAACGTTGTATCAAAATTTCAAAGCAATCGGTGAAGAACATTAGGAGATTACAGCGTGTGTTGCTCTCATGTCCATCAGATGGCGCTGTTTAAAAAAAAACATGTATTTTTCTTGTCACAGGTGAGGCATGTATATAGTTGATATATAAAAAGACGCGCCTATTCAAACGCAACGTTGTGTCAAAATGTCAAAGCAATCGGTAAAGAGGTTTCGAAGATTTCCCTCACATGAAAAAAACATGAAAAACACAGTTTTTCAGGAAAAGCATGTTTTTTTTTACCGTCACAGACGTGACATCTACATAGTATGTATATAAAAACCAGGCCGGATGCAAATGGAACATTGTGTGAAAATTTCAAAGCAATCGGTGAAGAACTTTCGGAGATTAGCGATTTTGAAAAACGAACATTTCCATTTTATTTATATAGATATATTTCTTCATTGAAGTTGTTCAACATAACTCTTGCAACATAGTGCTTATTTCTGCATTTTTTTATTGGTTGTTTGGAATCTTTAACACAAGTTACAATAGGGAGGTTGACTATAAATTAATATGCAAAGTTAGGTATAAATGATGAACTAATCAATATGACCCGACTATTTGTTCATTTCATTTCAAACGTGTACACATTCAAATTATTAAATCTGTTATTAAAAGTAAGTGTTCATTTAATTTAAATACGACGAAACTAACGTAATAAACACATAAATTTTTCAGAATGAAAATTTCTTTCCTGGTCTGGTGTTCAAGGCCTCGGAAGAACCGGTAAGGGCGGGGGGGAGGAGTGATACTAAGTCCTTCACAGCCTCCAGCACTTCCGGCTGCCTCTTCTCTCGCTCCTGATGATGCTGCAATATGGTAAGAATTCACCATTCGTCATCTCTGACGGTCCGTGCGTGTCGGATCCGGAAAGAAATTCGCTTCCATCGGTGTTGATGATGCGCGGATTTATCAAGAGCTTCCCTTTTCCCCCTTGCTGAAGATTCTGAAGATGCCGGAATGTGGTATAAACTTGCTTAAGCCGTGGCAGTGTCAGTGCCCGCGTTCGAGGGTCATTATTGGTATCTTAAACGGAAATAGGAAGTGTTGAGAAAGTGTAAAAAAGGAGTTGTTCCTTTACCTGAGGATTCCCATAAATACTTATAAATACTCTAATAATAAGAAGAAAAGTTGACAATAAAAGTGCTCAAGTTGGAAATGGGACCAAAAAATATGCACTTGTGAAGGGGAAAAAATGCAAGATAATATACAACAAAATATTACATATTTGATAAAACATAACTTTAAAATTGACCGTAAAGGAAGACGGTAAATAAATAGTTGCATAACTAGAGAAGAAGTGATAGAAGAACGTTATGGAAGAGGGCGACAGAAGCCAATATGGAGAGAGAGAGCTGGTCGTTGGTACTGCTTGTTGTCTTTCTTATTATAGGTAAGTCACATCTACCTACTGATAAATGTCTCTCTCTCTCTCTCTCTCTCTCACTCTCTCTCTCTCTCTCTCTCTCTCTCTCTCTCTCTCTCTCTCTCTCTCTCTCTCTCTCTCTCTCTCTCTCTCTCTCTCTCTCTCTCTCTCTCTCTCTCTCTCTCTCTCTCTCTCTCTCTCTCTCTCTCTCTCTCTCTCTCTCTCTCTCTCTCTCTCTCTCTCTCTCTCTCTCTCTCTCTCCTCTCTCTCTCTCTCTCTCTCTCTCTCTCTCTCTCTCTCTCTCTCTCTCTCTCTCTCTCTCTCTCTCTCTCTCTCTCTCTCTCTCTCTCTCTCTCTCTCTCTCTCTCTCTCTCTCTCTCTCTCTCTCTCTCTCTCTCTCTCTCTCTCTCTCTCTCTCTCTCTCTCTCTCTCTCTCTCTCTCTCTCTCACTCTCTCTCTCTCTCTCTCTCTCTCTCTCTCTCTCTCTCTCTCTCTCTCTCTCTCTCTCTCTCTCTCTCTCTCTCTCTCTCTCTCTCTCTCTCTCTCACTCTCTCTCTCACTCTCTCTCTCTCTCTCTCTCACTCTCTCTCTCTCTCTCTCTCTCTCTCTCTCTCTCTCTCTCTCTCTCTCTCTCTCTCTCTCTCTCTCTCTCTCTCTCTCTCTCTCTCTCTCACTCTCTCTCTCACTCTCTCTCTCACTCTCTCTCTCACTCTCTCTCTCTCTCTCTCTCTCTCTCTCTCTCTCTCTCTCTCTCTCTCTCTCTCTCTCTCTCTCTCTCTCTCTCTCTCTCTCTCTCTCTCTCTCTCTCTCACTCTCTCTCTCACTCTCTCTCTCACTCTCTCTCTCACTCTCTCTCTCACTCTCTCTCTCACTCTCTCTCTCTCTCTCTCTCTCTCTCTCTCTCTCTCTCTCTCTCTCTCTCTCTCTCTCTCTCTCTCTCTCTCTCTCTCTCTCTCTCTCTCTCTCTCCCTCTCTCTCTCTCTCTCTCTCTCTCTCTCTCTCTCTCTCTCTCTCTCTCTCTCTCTCTCTCTCTCTCTCTCTCTCTCTCTCTCTCTCTCTCACTCTCTCTCTCACTCTCTCTCTCTCTCTCTCTCTCTCTCTCTCTCTCTCTCTCTCTCTCTCTCTCTCTCTCTCTCTCTCTCTCTCTCTCTCTCACTCTCTCTCTCACTCTCTCTCTCTCTCTCTCTCTCTCTCTCTCTCTCTCTCTCTCTCTCTCTCTCTCTCTCTCTCTCTCTCTCTCTCTCTCTCTCTCTCTCTCTCTCTCTCTCTCTCACTCTCTCTCTCACTCTCTCTCTCACTCTCTCTCTCTCTCTCTCTCTCTCTCTCTCTCTCTCTCTCTCTCTCTCTCTCTCTCTCTCTCTCTCTCTCTCTCTCTCTCTCTCTCTCTCTCTCTCTCACTCTCTCTCTCACTCTCTCTCTCACTCTCTCTCTCACTCTCTCTCTCACTCTCTCTCTCACTCTCTCTCTCACTCTCTCTCTCCTCTCTCTCTCTCTCTCTCTCTCTCTCTCTCTCTCTCTCTCTCTCTCTCTCTCTCTCTCTCTCTCTCTCTCTCTCTCTCTCTCTCTCTCTCTCTCTCTCTCTCTCTCTCTCTCTCTCTCTCTCTCTCTCTCTCTCTCTCTCTCTCTCTCTCTTAGCATGGTAATTGGCTAAGCTGAGTAATTCCTGCGGTGAAAATAGTTGCAATTGCAAATGTCATTATTTGTTATATGAAAGTATTTATTTAAAGACCAAATTGAAGAAGGCATTATTGGAGTCAGGCAACGTGGAGTTAAAGTGTAAATTAATTAATATGTGTGAACTAATGACTGCAGGGCAGCTGTTGAAAAAGATTTTGCTGCAGTTTACGGAACCGTAATGTGTTGTGTTGCTCATCCATCATCAGTTGTGGTGGTCATCCATCATCTGTTGTGTTGGTCATCCATCACCTGTTGTGGTGGTCATCCATCATCTGTTGTGGTGGTCATCCATCATCTGTTGTGTTGTTCATCCATCACCTGTTGTGGTGGTCATCCATCATCTGTTGTGTTGGTCATCCATCATCTGTTGTGTTGGTCATCCATCACCTGTTGTGGTGGTCATCCATCATCTGTTGTGGTGGTCATCCATCATCTGTTGTGTTGGTCATCCATCACCTGTTGTGGTGGTCATCCATCATCTGTTGTGGTGGTCATCCATCATCTGTTGTGTTGGTCATCCATCATCTGTTGTGGTGGTCATCCATCATCTGTTGTGTTGGTCATCCATCGCCTGTTGTGGTGGTCATCCATCATCTGTTGTGGTGGTCATCCATCATCTGTTGTGGTGGTCATCTATCATCTGTTGTGTTGGTCATCCATCATCTGTTGTGGTGGTCATCCATCATCTGTTGTGGTGGTCATCCATCATCTGTTGTGTTGGTCATCCATCACCTGTTGTGGTGGTCATCCATCATCTGTTGTGTTGGTCATCCATCACCTGTTGTGGTGGTCATCCATCATCTGTTGTGGTGGTCATCCATCATCTGTTGTGGTGGTCATCCATCATCTGTTGTGTTGGTCATCCATCATCTGTTGTGGTGGTCATCCATCATCTGTTGTGTTGGTCATCCATCATCTGTTGTGGTGGTCATCCATCATCTGTTGTGGTGGTCATCCATCATCTGTTGTGGTGGTTATCCATCAGATGTTGTGTTGGTCATCCATCATCTGTTGTGGTGGTCATCCATCATCTGTTGTGGTGGTCATCCATCATCTGTTGTGGTGGTCATCCATCATCTGTTGTGTTGGTCATCCATTATCTGTTGTGGTGGTCATCCATCATCTGTTGTGGTGGTCATCCATCACCTGTTGTGATGACCATCCATCACCTGTTGTGGTGGTCATCCATCACCTGTTGTGGTGGTCATGTATCATCTGTTGTGGTGGTCATCCATCATCTGTTGTGGTGGTCATCCATCACCTGTTGTGATGACCATCCATCACCTGTTGTGGTGGTCATCCATCACCTGTTGTGGTGGTCATCCATCACCTGGTGTTGTGGTCATCCATCATCTGTTGTGGTGGCCATCCATCATCTGTTGTGTTGGTCATCCATCATCTGTTGTGCTGGTCATCCATCATCTGTTATATTGGTCATCCATCATCTGTTGCAGTGGTCATCCATCATCTGTTGTGGTGGTCATCCATCATCTGTTGTAGTGGTCATCCATCACCTGTTGTGGTGGTCATTCGTCACCAGTTGTGATGATCATCTATCATCTGTTGTGGTGGTCATCCATCACCTGTTGTGGTGGTCATCCATCACTTGTTGTGGTGGTCATCCATCATCTGTTGTTGTGGTCATCCATCATCTGTTGTGGTGGTCATCCATCATCTGTTGTGGTGGTCATCCATCATCTGTTGTGTTGGTCATCCATTATCTGTTATGGTGGTCACCCATCATCTGTTGTGGTGGTCATCCATCACCTGTTGTGGTGGTCATCCATCACCTGTTGTGGTGGTCATCTATCATCTGTTGTGGTGGTCATCCATCATCTGTTGTGGTGGTCATCCATCATCTGTTGTGGTGGTCATCCATCGCCTGTTGTGATGACCATCCATCACCTGTTGTGGTGGTCATCCATCACCTGTTGTGGTGGTCATCCATCACCTGTTGTGGTGGTCATCCATCACCTGGTGTTGTGGTCATCCATCATCTGTTGTGGTGGCCATCCATCATCTGTTGTGTTGGTCATCCATCATCTGTTGTGTTGGTCATCCATCATCTGTTATGGTGGTCATCCATCATCTGTTGCGGTGGTCATCCATCATCTGTTGTGGTGGTCATCCATCACCTTTGTGGTGGTCATCCATCATTTGTTGTAGTGGTCATCCATCACCTGTTGTGGTGGTCATTCATCACCTGTTGTGATGATCATCTATCATCTGTTGTGGTGGTCATCCATCACCTGTTGTGGTGGTCATCCATCACTTGTTGTGGTGGTCATCCATCATCTGTTGTTGTGGTCATCCATCATCTGTTGTGGTGGTCATCCATCATCTGTTGTGGTGGTCATCCATCATCTGTTGTGTTGGTCATCCATTATCTGTTATGGTGGTCACCCATCATCTGTTGTGGTGGTCATCCATCACCTTTTTTTATGACCATCCATCACCTGTTGTGGTGGTCATCCATCACCTGTAGTGGTGGTCATCTATCATCTGTTGTTGTGGTCATCCATCAAATGTTGTGGTGGTCATCCATCATCTGTTGTTGTGGTCATCCATCACCTGTTGTTGTGGTCATCCATCACCTGTTGTGGTGGTCATCCATCATCTGTTGTGGTGGTCATCCATCACCTGTTGTGTTGGTCATCCATCATCTGTTGTGGTGGTCATCCATCACCTGTTGTGGTGGTCATCCATCATCTGTTGTGTTGGTCATCCATCATCTGTTGTGGTGGTCATCCATCACCTGTTGTGGTGGTCATCTATCATCTGTTGTGGTGGTCATCCATCATCTGTTGTGGTGCTCATCCATCACCTGTTGTGATGACCATCCATCACCTGTTGTGGTGGTCATCCATCACCTGTTGTGGTGGTCATCTATTATCTGTTGTGGTGGTCATCCATCACCTGTTGTGGTGGTCATCCATCACCTGGTGTTGTGGTCATCCATCATCTGTTGTGGTGGCCATCGATCATCTGTTGTGTTGGTCATCCATCATCTGTTGTGTTGGTCATCCATCATCTGTTATGGTGGTCATCCTTCATCTGTTGCGGTGGTCATCCATCATCTGTTGTGGTGGTCATCCATCACCTTTGTGGTGGTCATCCATCATCTGTTGTAGTGGTCATCCATCACCTGTTGTGGTGGTCATTCATCACCTGTTGTGATGATCATCTATCATCTGTTGTGGTGGTCATCCATCACCTGTTGTGGTGGTCATCCATCACTTATTGTGGTGGTCATCCATCATCTGTTGTTGTGGTCATCCATCATCTGTTGTGGTGGTCATCCATCATCTGTTGTGGTGGTCATCCATTATCTGTTGTTGTGGTCATCCATCAACTGTTGTGGTGGTCATCCATCATCTGTTTTTGTGGTCATCTATCATCTGTTGTGCTGGTCATCCATCACCTGTTGTTGTGGTCAACCATCACCTGTTGTGGTGGTCATCCATCATCTGTTGTGGTGGTCATCCATCACCTGTTGTGTTGGTCATCCATCATCTGTTGTGGTGCTCATCCATCACCTGTTGTGATGACCATCCATCACCTGTTGTGGTGGTCATCCATCACCTGTTGTGGTGGTCATCTATTATCTGTTGTGGTGGTCATCCATCACCTGTTGTGGTGGTCATCCATCACCTGGTGTTGTGGTCATCCATCATCTGTTGTGGTGGCCATCGATCATCTGTTGTGTTGGTCATCCATCATCTGTTGTGTTGGTCATCCATCATCTGTTATGGTGGTCATCCTTCATCTGTTGCGGTGGTCATCCATCATCTGTTGTGGTGGTCATCCATCACCTTTGTGGTGGTCATCCATCATCTGTTGTAGTGGTCATCCATCACCTGTTGTGGTGGTCATTCATCACCTGTTGTGATGATCATCTATCATCTGTTGTGGTGGTCATCCATCACCTGTTGTGGTGGTCATCCATCACTTATTGTGGTGGTCATCCATCATCTGTTGTTGTGGTCATCCATCATCTGTTGTGGTGGTCATCCATCATCTGTTGTGGTGGTCATCCATTATCTGTTGTTGTGGTCATCCATCAACTGTTGTGGTGGTCATCCATCATCTGTTGTTGTGGTCATCTATCATCTGTTGTGCTGGTCATCCATCACCTGTTGTTGTGGTCAACCATCACCTGTTGTGGTGGTCATCCATCATCTGTTGTGGTGGTCATCCATCACCTGTTGTGTTGGTCATCCATCATCTGTTGTGGTGGTCATCCATCACCTGTTGTGGTGGTCATCCATCATCTGTTGTGTTGGTCATCCATCATCTGTTGTGGTGGTCATCCATCAAATGTTGTGGTGGTCATCTATCATCTGTTGTGGTGGTCATCCATCATCTGTTGTGGTGGTCATCCATCACCTGTTGTGATGACCATCCATGACCTGTTGTGGTGGTCATCCATCACCTGTTGTGGTGGTCATCCATCATCTGTTGTGTTGGTCATCCATTATCTGTTATGGTGGTCACCCATCATCTGTTGTGGTGGTCATCCATCACCTTTTTTGATGACCATCCATCACCTGTTGTGGTGGTCATCCATCACCTGTAGTGGTGGTCATCTATCATCTGTTGTTGTGGTCATCCATCAAATGTTGTGGTGGTCATCCATCATCTGTTGTTGTGGTCATCCATCACCTGTTGTTGTGGTCATCCATCACCTGTTGTGGTGGTCATCCATCATCTGTTGTGGTGGTCATCCATCACCTGTTGTGTTGGTCATCCATCATCTGTTGTGGTGGTCATCCATCACCTGTTGTGGTGGTCATCCATCATCTGTTGTGTTGGTCATCCATCATCTGTTGTGGTTGTCATCCATCACCTGTTGTGGTGGTCATCTATCATCTGTTGTGGTGGTCATCCATCATCTGTTGTGGTGCTCATCCATCACCTGTTGTGATGACCATCCATCACCTGTTGTGGTGGTCATCCATCACCTGTTGTGGTGGTCATCTATTATCTGTTGTGGTGGTCATCCATCACCTGTTGTGGTGGTCATCCATCACCTGGTGTTGTGGTCATCCATCATCTGTTGTGGTGGCCATCGATCATCTGTTGTGTTGGTCATCCATCATCTGTTGTGTTGGTCATCCATCATCTGTTGTGGTGGTCATCCATCACCTGTTGTGGTGGTCATCCATCATCTGTTGTGTTGGTCATCCATCATCTGTTGTGGTGGTCATCCATCACCTGTTGTGGTGGTCATCTATCATCTGTTGTGGTGGTCATCCATCATCTGTTGTGGTGGTCATCCATCACCTGTTGTGATGACCATCCTTCACCTGTTGTGGTGGTCATCCATCACCTGTTGTGGTGGTCATCCATCATCTGTTGTGTTGGTCATCCATTATCTGTTATGGTGGTCACCCATCATCTGTTGTGGTGGTCATCCATCACCTTTTTTGATGACCATCCATCACCTGTTGTGGTGGTCATCCATCACCTGTAGTGGTGGTCATCTATCATCTGTTGTTGTGGTCATCCATCAAATGTTGTGGTGGTCATCCATCATCTGTTGTTGTGGTCATCCATCACCTGTTGTTGTGGTCATCCATCACCTGTTGTGGTGGTCATCCATCATCTGTTGTGGTGGTCATCCATCACCTGTTGTGTTGGTCATCCATCATCTGTTGTGGTGGTCATCCATCACCTGTTGTGGTGGTCATCCATCATCTGTTGTGTTGGTCATCCATCATCTGTTGTGGTGGTCATCCATCACCTGTTGTGGTGGTCATCTATCATCTGTTGTGGTGGTCATCCATCATCTGTTGTGGTGCTCATCCATCACCTGTTGTGATGACCATCCATCACCTGTTGTGGTGGTCATCCATCACCTGTTGTGGTGGTCATCTATTATCTGTTGTGGTGGTCATCCATCACCTGTTGTGGTGGTCATCCATCACCTGGTGTTGTGGTCATCCATCATCTGTTG
Organism: Procambarus clarkii; assembly: GCF_040958095.1. Lineage (NCBI taxonomy): Eukaryota > Metazoa > Arthropoda > Malacostraca > Decapoda > Cambaridae > Procambarus > Procambarus clarkii. The sequence goes on from NC_091163.1 coordinate 25,383,032, forward strand.
TGGTGGCCATCGATCATCTGTTGTGTTGGTCATCCATCATCTGTTGTGTTGGTCATCCATCATCTGTTATGGTGGTCATCCTTCATCTGTTGCGGTGGTCATCCATCATCTGTTGTGGTGGTCATCCATCACCTTTGTGGTGGTCATCCATCATCTGTTGTAGTGGTCATCCATCACCTGTTGTGGTGGTCATTCATCACCTGTTGTGATGATCATCTATCATCTGTTGTGGTGGTCATCCATCACCTGTTGTGGTGGTCATCCATCACTTATTGTGGTGGTCATCCATCATCTGTTGTTGTGGTCATCCATCATCTGTTGTGGTGGTCATCCATCATCTGTTGTGGTGGTCATCCATTATCTGTTGTTGTGGTCATCCATCAACTGTTGTGGTGGTCATCCATCATCTGTTGTTGTGGTCAAGTATCATCTGTTGTGCTGGTCATCCATCACCTGTTGTTGTGGTCATCCATCACCTGTTGTGGTGGTCATCCATCATCTGTTGTGGTGGTCATCCATCACCTGTTGTGTTGGTCATCCATCATCTGTTGTGGTGGTCATCCATCACCTGTTGTGGTGGTCATCCATCATCTGTTGTGTTGGTCATCCATCATCTGTTGTGGTGGTCATCCATCACCTGTTGTGGTGGTCATCTATCATCTGTTGTGGTGGTCATCCATCATCTGTTGTGGTGGTCATCCATCACCTGTTGTGATGACCATCCATCACCTGTTGTGGTGGTCATCCATCACCTGTTGTGGTGGTCATCTATTATCTGTTGTGGTGGTCATCCATCATCTGTTGTGGTGGTCATCCATCACCTGTTGTGATGACCATCCATCACCTGTTGTGGTGGTCATCCATCACCTGTTGTGGTGGTCATCCATCACCTGTTGTGGTGGACATCCATCTTCTGGTGTCGTGGTCATCCATCATCTGTTGTGGTGGCCATCCATCATCTGTTGTGTTGGTCATCCATCATCTGTTGTGTTGGTCATCCATCATCTGTTATGGTGGTCATCCATCATCTGTTGCGGTGGTCATCCATCATCTGTTATGGTGGTCATCCATCACCTTTGTGTTGGTCATCCATTATCTGTTGGGGTGGTCATCCATCGTCTGTTGTGGTGGTCATCCATCACCTGTTGTGATGACCATCCATCACCTGTTGTGGTGGTCATCCATCACCTGTTGTGGTGGTCATCTATCATCTGTTGTGGTGGTCATCCATCATATGTTGTGGTGGTCATCCATCACCTGTTGTGATGACCATGCATCACCTGTTGTGGTGGTCATCCATCACCTGTTGTGGTGGTCATCTATTATCTGTTGTGGTTGTCATCCATCATCTGTTGTTGTGGTCATCCGTCACCTGTTGTGATGACCATCCATCACCTGTTGTGGTGGTCATCCATCACCTGTTGTGGTGGTCATCCATCACCTGTTGTGGTGGACATCCATCTTCTGGAGTTGTGGTCATCCATCATCTGTTGTGGTGGCCATCCATCATCTGTTGTGTTGGTCATCCATCATCTGTTGTGTTGGTCATCCATCATCTGTTATGGTGGTCATCCATCATCTGTTGCGGTGGTCATCCATCATCTGTTGTGGTGGTCATCCATCACCTTTGTGGTGGTCATCCATCATCTGTTGTAGTGGTCATCCATCACCTGTTGTGGTGGTCATTCATCACCTGTTGTGATGATCATCTATCATCTGTTGTGGTGGTCATCCATCACCTGTTGTGGTGGTCATCCATCACCTGTTGTGGTGGTCATCCATCACCAGGTGTTGTGGTCATCCATCATCTGTTGTGGTGGTCATCCATCACCTGTTGTGATGATCATCCATAATCTGTTGTGGTGGTCATCCATCATCTGTTGTGGTGGTCACCCATCATCTGTTCTGATGGTCATCCATCATCTGTTGTGGTGGTCATCCATCACCTGTTCTTGTGGTCACCCATCATCTGCTGTGGTGGTCATCCGTCACCTGTTGTGGTGGTCATCCATCATTTGTTAAGGGAAGTTACGATGGAAACGCCCTTGGGAATGAGTGACCACAGTGTATTGAACTTTGAGTACATGGTAGAGGTAGGAATTATCTCCCACCAAAAAGAACTACAAAACAAAAGGCTGGCATACCGAAAAGGGAATTTTGAACAGATGAGAAGTTTCCTAAGGGAAATACCTTGAGACACAGACCTCAGAGATAAGTCTGTACAAGATATGATGGACTATGTTACCCAAGAGTGTCAGGAGGCGGTAAACAGGTTCATCCCGGCCCAAAGGGAAAAATCCGAGAAGCAACAGAAGAATCCATGGTATAATAGGGCATGTATGGAAGCAAAGAAACTGAACAAAAGGGCGTAGAGGAACTTCCGGAATAACAGATCACCAAAAAGCAGAGAGAGAGATACCAGAGAACCAGGAATGAGTACGTCAGGGTGAGAAGAGAAGCAGAGAAAAGTTATGAAAATGATATAGCAAACAAAGCCACGACCGAACCAAAGCTATTCCACAGTCACATCAGAAGGAAAACAACAGTGAAAGAACAGGTTTTGAAACTTAGAACAGGCAAGGACAGGTATACAGAGAATGACAAAGAGGTGTGTGAAAAACTCAACAAGAGGTTCCAGGAGGTCTTCACAATAGAACAAGGTGAGGTCACTGTACAAGGAGAAAGAAAGGTATACCAGGCGGCCTTGGAAGAGTTTGAAATTACGAGAGAGGAGGTCAAGAGACACCTGCTGGATCTGGATGTTAGAAAGGATGTTGGTCCAGACAGGATTTCTCCATGGGTACTGAAAGAGTGTGCAGAGGCACTTTGTTTGCCACTCTCCATAGTGTATAGTAAGTCACTGGATACGGGAGACCTACCAGAAATATGGAAGACGGCGAATGTGGTCCCAATATACAAAAAGGGCGACAGGCCAGAGGCACTGAGCTACAGGCCAGTGTCCTTGACTTGCATACCGTGCAAGGTGATGGAGAAGATCGTGAGAAAAAAAACTGGTAACACATCTGGAGAGAAGGGAGTTCGTGACAAATCGCCAACATTGATTCAGGGAGGGTAAATCTTGTCTGACTGGCTTAATAGAATTCTACGACCAGGTGACACAGATTAAGCAAGAAAGAGAGGGCTGGGCGGATTGCATTTTATTGGATTGTCGGAAAGCCTTTGACACAGTACCGCATAAGAGGCTGGCACATAAGCTGGAGAGACAGGCAGGTGTAGCTGGTAAGGTGCTCCAGTGGATTAGGGAGTACCTGAGCAATAGGAAGCAGAGAGTTAAGGTGAGGGGTGAGACCTCCGACTGCCGTGAAGTCACCAGTGGAGTCCCACAGGGCTCTGTACTCGGTCCTATCTTGTTTCTGATATATGTAAATGATTTCCCGGAGGGTTTTGATTCATTTTTCTCAATGTTTGCGGGCGATGCCAAAATTATGAGAAGGATTAAGACAGAGGAGGACTGCTTGAGGCTTCAAGAAGATCTAGACAAACTGAAGGAATGGTCAAACAAATTGTTGTTAGAGTTTAACCCAAGCAAATGTAATGTAATGAAGATAGGTGTAGGGAGCAGGAAGCCAGATACAAGGTACTATCTGGGAGATGAAATACTTCAAGATTCAGAGAAAGAAAAAGACTTGGGGGTTGATATCACGACAGACCTGTCTCGTGCAGCACATATCTAGAGGATAACATCAGCGGCATATGCCAGGCTGGCCAACATTAGAACGGCATTCAGAAACTTGTGTAAGGAATCATTCAGAACTTTGTATACCATTTGTAGGGGAGCCGGTCGACCGAGCGGACAGCACGCTGGGCATGTGATCCTGCGGTCTTGGGTTCGATCCCAAGCGCCGGCGAGAAACAATGGGCAGAGTTTCTTTCACCCAATGCTCCTGTTACCTAGCAGTAAAATAGGTACTTGGGTGTTAGTCAGCTGTCACGGGCTGCTTCCTGGGGATGGAGGCCTGGTCGAGGACCGGGCCATGGGGACACTAAAAAATGCCCCGAAATCATCTCAAGATAACCTCAAGATAACCATATATGTTAGGCCAATCCTGGAGTATGCAGCCCCAGCAGTGAGTCCATATCTAGTCAAGGATAAGATCAAACTGGATAAGGTTCAAAGGTTTGCCACCAGACTAGTACCCGAGCTGAGAAGTATGAGCTACGAGGAGAGACTACGGGAACTAAACCTCACGTCGCTGGAAGACAGAAGAGTTAGGGGGGACATGATCACCACATTCAAGATTCTCAAGGGAATTGATAGGGTAGATAAAGATAGTCTATTTAACACAAGGGACACGTCACGCACTAGGGGACACAGGTGGAAACTGAGTGCCCAAATGAGCCACAGAGATATTAGAAAGAACTTTTTTAGTGTCAGAGTGGTTGACAAATGGAATGCATTAGGAAGTGATGTGGTGGAGGCTGACTCCATACACAGTTTCAAGTGTAGATATGATAGAGCCCAATAGGCTCAGGAATCTGTACACCTGTTGATTGACGGTTGAGAGACGGGACCAAAGAGCCAGAGCTCAACCCCGAGAAGCACAACTAGGCGAGTACAACTAGGTGAGTACACACACACACAAGTGAGAGAGAGGACAGGGAACAGGGAACACGTGTGGGGACCGCGCTCCTCGAATAAGTAGTCATTTCTCTGGACATCACAGTGATACGGATGAAAATCAGTGTGTAGTGACAGTACAAACTGTTACACAACGCATAGATCCTAGCAGTTTAATGGCTGTGTAAGTTTAGGCTAAGTGAACAACCACAATAGGAGTACGACATGTGTGCCACGAGGGAGGAAACTTGGAGCCTTGCAGCGGTGTGGAACAACAACAACCTCAGCTGCTACAGATGCTTCATACTCACCTAGTGTGCTCTGGGGGTTGAACTGGTCGGTAAGAGCCTCTAGTGGCAATTAACGGTATACAGTATTTTTTAGTATAACAAGTAGCATTGGAGATTAACTAAAGAACGTAAAGAATCTTAAAATATACGGCTCACGTGGGCACTAGTTTGTCACACCTAAGTGTCACAAAACCACACCGCCAATCCCCCCACCCCCCGCCACACACATCCCCATTTCATTTCCTCCCTCTCTCCTGCGCTCTCCCTCTCTCCTGCGCTCTCCCTCTCTCCTGCGCTCTCCCTCTCTCGCTCTCCCTCTCTCACTCTCCCTCTCTCACCCTCCCTCTCTCACTCTCCCTCTCTCACTCTCCCTCTCTCGCTCTCTCTCTCTCCCTCTTTCGCTCTCCCTGTCTCGCTCTCACTCTCCTTCTCTCCCTCCCACCCTTCCTCCATCCATCCCTCTTCCTCCCCCACTCCATCCTTCTCTCCCTCCTGGCATTGGCTGACCCCCCTCCATACCACCCCTTCTCATCATACACGCGAACACCCATCCTCCCCCGCCATCACCACCCCCATACACTCGCCCCCCCTGACTCCCTCCTCTTCCAACACACCCCCCCTCACACACTCCCACTCACTCACTCACACACACACACACACACACACACACACACACACACACACACACACACACACACACACACACACACACACACACACACACACACACACACACACACACACACACCACTTGGGCTGGACGGTAGAGCGACGGTCTCGCTTCATGCAGGTCGGCGTTCAATCCCCGACGAAGTGGTTGAGCACCCAACCCGTTCTCGCAAATTTAAAAGGTCAATATTTTTTTAAGGCTACTCACAGCCCAGTCGATAGAGCTTCGACCTCACACACATGGGGTTTACGGTTCGAGTCTCCCATAGCCCAGGTGAATGGAATACTTATTTCCACGGAAGTGTGGATGACAATTTATCTGGGAAGACGGGACACCACGAGCGTAGCTCTCATCCTGTAACTACACTTAGGTAATTACACACACACACACACACACACACACACACACACACACACACACACACACACACACACACACACATATTGTCGGAAAGCCTTTGACACAGTACCCCATAAAAGGTTGATGCATAAGCTGGAGAAACAGGCAGGAGTAACTGGTAGGGCGCTCCAGTGGATAAGGGAGTACCTAAGCAATAGGAAGCAGAGAGTTATAGTGAGGGGTGAGACCTCAGAATGGCGGGAAGTCACCAGTAGAGTCCCACAGGACTCTGTGCTTGGACCTATCCTGTTTCTGATATACGTAAATGATCTCCCAGAGGATATAGACTCATTCCTCTCAATGTTTGCTGACGACGCCAAAATTATGAGAAGGATTAAGACAGAGGAGGACAGCTTGAGGCTTCAAGAAGACCTGGACAAGCTGCAGGAATGGTCGAACAAATGGATGTCAGAGTTTAACCCAAACAAATGTAATGTAATGAAGATAGGAGTAAGAAGCAGGAGACCAGATACAAGGTATCACTTGGGAGATGAAATACTTCAAGAGTCAGAGAGAGAGAAAGACCTGGGGGTTGATATCACGCCAGACCTGTCCCCTGAAGCTCATATCCTCATAGAGGATAACATCGGCAGCATATGCCAGGTTGGCTAACATAAGAACGGCCTTTAGAAACTTGTGTAAGGAATCTTTCAGAACATTATATACCACATATGTCAGACCAATCCTGGAGTATGCGGCTCCAGCATGGAGTCCATATCTAGTCAAGCATAAGAGTAAACTGGAAAAGGTTCAAAGGTTTGCCACCAGACTAGTACCCGAGCTGAGAGGTATGAGCTACGAGGAGAGACTACGGGAATTGAACCTCACTTCGTTGGAAGACAGAAGAGTTAGGGGGGACATGATCACTACATTCAAGATTCTCAAGGGAATCGACAGGGTTGATAAAGATAGGCTATTTAACACAAGGGGCACACGCACTAGGGGGACACAGGTGGAAACTGAGTGCCCAAATGAGCCACAGAGATATTAGAAAGAACTTTTTTAGTGTCAGAGTGGTTGACAAATGGAATGCATTAGGAAGCAATGTGGTGGAGGCTGACTCCATACACAGCTTCAAGTGTAGATATGATAGAGCCCAATAGGCTCAGGAACCTGTACACCTGTTGATTGACGGTTGAGAGGCGGGACCAAAGAGCCAGAGCTCAACCCCCGCAAGCACAACTAGGTGAGTACAACTAGGTGAGTACACACACACAAACACACACACACACACACACACACACACACACACACACACACACACACACACACACACACACACACACACACACACACACACACACACACACTCACACACACACACGCGCGCGCGCGCGCACACACACAATCACACACACGCACGCGCGCGCACACACACACACACACACACACACAACACTCAGAGATCTCCCCTCTCTCATAATCCTCACCCACCCCACCGCATCCTTCCCCCTCTCACGATAAACCTCTCTCTCACACGACCGATCTCTCTCCCTCCCCTGCCTCTGTCCCTCTCCCAACACTCACCCCCACATTCGCACCCCCCCCCCTACACGCACGCACACACGTACACTGGGGTTAGTGTAGACTAACAAACGTCAGAGAAAAGAAAATGCATCAAGCAGGATGGTAAGAAAACAGAACACAGGTGGAGGAGAGGAACAAGGACGAGTCATACATGGAGATGACTGTTCGCTAATGGAGGGAAATCACTGAGGAACTGAAAGACATGAGAGGACTCATAAATAAACTGCAGAATGAACTGAAGGAAGCGCAAGAGGAGATAACAAACCTAAAAACAGGATCTCTTCAGACTGTGGCCCAGGGGACCAACCCCCAGGTACCAGGAGATGCAGCAATGGCAGGGACCCCTACAATGGGTTCCACCTTTGCTGAAATGCTGAAGAGCCCAGAAGCAATGTCCACAGTCAAGGAAGTTGTAATGAAAGCAGTAACCTCATAGAAGGCAGCTAGATGCACGAGCCAGTTACTGTAAAGGAAAAGATCTGTAGTAGTGATAGGTGCTAAGGAACAAGAGGTTTCCACAAGGGAAGAATGGAGGTCTAAGGACAAAGCTGCAGTGACAGGGATACTAAAGGAGAGAGGTATGGAAGGGGCTGAAACAGACATAGAAAAGTTTTTCCGGATCGGCCAGTACAACAAAGACAAAGACCGGTTGATCAAGGTAGTGCTTAAAAACGAGTGCATCAAAGAAGACATCCTATTAAAAAAGAGCAAACTGAAATATGTAAGGAGTTATGGACAGGTATTCCTTCAGAAGGACATGACCAGGAAAGAGATACTACAGGCAACAGATGCAAGGAAAAGGTGCAGGCTGAGGGAAGAGAGCCAGGGAACCTCAACTCCCAACCCAGCAATCCCAGTGGGAAGTGTGGAACCCCAACCCAGAAACTCGGGAACCCCAGAGAGGACTGCAACATCCCATCTCACCACTCTATAGGTGGGGAGTTCCACCATTCCACCCTCCCTCCCTACCCCGAGTACCCCCTTCCCTCCCACCCCCTGGTCTTCCTCCTGCCCCAAGCCGGCCCAGACATGAACTAAGTCCACCATCCTACACCCCAATCCTAAGCCATCCTCCCCCTGCTCCTCCTCCCCCCCCCTCCCCCCCACCTCCCTCAGATCCCCTGGTAACTACCCCACAGGAGGATGAGCCTACCTATGCAGCAATGCCCATCGAATAGCTTCCTGCACTAGTGGGGAGGGTGGGTGAAAATGGATATAGGAAAGTGAGCTTCAAGGTAATGTACTCAAACATCGATGGGATTACCAACAAAGCAAGTGAACTGGAAGAAAGGGCACAGGAAGAAAACCAAGATGTAATAGGACTCAGAGAAACAAAATTATCAGGAGTCATAACAAATGCTGTGTTTCCAAATGACTTTTATATAGTAAGGAAAGGGAGAAACGGGAGAGGAGGAGGAGGAGTGGCTCTGCTGATGAGGAAGGACTGGAGCTTTGAAGAGATGGAAATTCCGGGCTGCGACGGATTCAGAGATTACATAACAGGAACTATGACAACGCGTGGACCTAAGATAATAGTGGCAGTCATTTACAACCCTCCATTAAATGACAGAAGACCCAGACAAGAGTTTGACAGAAACAAGATGGCTACCATTAACATAATAGAGAGAGCAGCTTCAGTTGCCAGCAGGAATGGATCCAGACTCTTAATCATAGGCGATTTCAACCATGGATAGATAGACTGGGAGAATGGGGACCCACATGGAGGTGAAGACACATGGAGTTCTAAACTTTTAGATGTGAGTACAAGGAACTTTCTGAGCCAACATGTCAAGGGACCCACAAGAATGAGAGGAAATAACGAACCAGCTAGACTCGTCCTGATATTCACCTTAAATTACTCAGAAATAAGGGAAGTCATATATGAAGCCCCCATAGTAATGAGCGACCACAGTGAATTGATATTTGAGTATCTGGTAGAAGTAGGGATAACCTATCCAAAGATGGGATTGGAAGGGAAAAGACTAATATACCGAAGACGAAAATATGACGAGATGAGGAACTTCCTAATGGGAATACCATGGGAAACAGAACTCAGAGAAAAGACTGTACAGGATATAATGGATTATGTCACTCATAAGTGTCAGGAGGCTACAGACAGGTTTTTCCCAGTCCCAAAAGTGAAAAATGAAAAGCAACAGGGGAATCCATGGTTCAACCAGGAATGTGTGATAGCGAAGCAAATGAGTAAAAGAACATGGCGAAACTACAGAACAACAGAACCCCAGAGAGCAAGGAGAGATACCAGAGGGCCAGAAATGAGTACATTAGAGTGAGGAGAGAAGTAGAGAGACAGTATGAAAATGACATCGCAAGTAAAGCTAAGACCCAACCAAAACTGCTTCACAGCCACATCAGGAGGAAAACAGCAGTGAAGGAACAAGTGATGAAACTGAGAAAAGGGGAGAACAGATACACAGAGAACGACAAAGAAGTGTGTGAAGAACTCAACAAGAGATGCCAGGAGGTCTTCACAATAGAACAAGGAGAGGTCCCTGCACTAAATGAGGAGGCAAACCGAACAACCTTGGAGGAATTTTACCTCACCAGTTATGAGGTCAAAAAGAGTCTGATGGAGCTGAATGGGTCAAAGGCTGTTGGGCCTGACCGAATCTCACCGTGGATTCTAAAAGAAGGTGCAGAAGCACTAAGAGTGCCACTCTCTATGGTGTATAACAGGTCGCTGGAAACGGGAGACCTTCCGAAAAGCTGGAAGACAGCTAATGTTGTCCCAATTTACAAAAAGAGTGACAGGCAAGAGGCACTGAACTACAGGCCAGTTTCCCTAACTTGTATACCATGCAAGGTGATGGAGAAGATTGTGAGGAAAAGCCTCGTAGAGCATCTGGAGGGAAAAAGCTTTGTAACACACCACCAGCATGGATTCAGAGATGGTAAATCGTGCCTCACATGCCAAATAGAATTCTATGACCAAGCAACACATTTTAGGCAGGAAAGAGAAATGTAGGCAGACTGCATTTTCTTGGACTGTCAGAAAGCCTTTGACACAGTACCTCACAATAGGCTGCTACAAAAGTTGGAGCAGCAGGCAGGAGTAAAAGGTAAGGTGCTCCAGTTGATAAGGGAGTATCTAAGCAATAGGAAACAGCGAATAATGGTGAGGGGTGGAGGCATCAAAGTGGCGAGATGTCACCAGCGGGGTTCCACAGGACTCTGTACTTGAACCCATCCTGTTTCAAGTATATGTAAACGACCTTCCAGAGGGTGTAGACTCATTCCAATAAGTGTTTGCTGATGATGCAAAAATTATGAGAAGAATCAAAACAGATGAAGATAGACAGAGACTACAGGACGACCTGGACAAACTGGAGGAATGGTCTAGAAATTGGCTGCTAAAGTTCAGCTCAGGAAAGTGTAAAGTAATGAAATTAGGCGAAGGGAGCAGAAGGCTGAACACAAAGTACCATCTGGGAGGTGAAATCCTACAAGAGTGAAATAGAGAGAAAGATCTGGGGGTCGATATCACATCGAACCTGTCCCCAGAGGCCCACATCAAAAGGATATCATCAGTGGCATATATAAATGCAATATAAGAATTGCATTTAGAAACTTGTGTAAGGAATCGTTCAGGACCCTGTATACCACTTATGTAAGACCAATCCTGGAGTATGCAGCTCCAGGATGAAATCCATACCTAGATACACAACAACACGAAGTTAGAAAAGATTCAGAGTTATGCCACCAGACTGGTCCCGGAACTGAGAGGAAGGAGTAACGAGGAAAGGCTAAGGGAGCTGAACCTCACAACTACGGAAAACAGAAGAGTAAGTGGAAACATGATAACCACCTACAAAATTCTCAGGGGAATTGACAATGTGGACAAAGACAAACTCTTTAGCATGGGTGGAACACGAACAAGGGGGACACAGGTGGAAACCTAATACCCAGATGAGCCACAGAGACGTTAGAAAGAATTCTTTCAGTGTCAGGGTAGTTAACAAATGGAATGCATTAAGTAGTGTTGTGGTGGAGGCTGACTCCTTACAAAGTTTCATATGTAGATATGATTGAGCCCAGTAGGCTCAGGAATCTGTACATCAGTTGATTGATTCTTGAGACACGGGACCAAAACCCAGAGCTCAACCCCCGCAATCACAACTAGGTGAGTATTGTTATGATCCCAGGCAGCCGAAAAACGAATCTCCCCTTTGAGAATTGTTCTATCAAGCTGTTACGAACCCGGATCCAGCGTCCGAGCCCGGAGCAGTGACGACCGCGTCATCTGTGGGTCAGCTCCCGAAACCCCCTCCAAACGGACGACGACACCTGGTGAGGACGACGCAGATTGGCCACAAGGGCCAGTTTCTAGTCCTGTGCAGCTCACAACACAGCCGCTCCTGACCTCTGGTGAGGTGGTGGTTCGACGACAGCGCCATCTATGGAGTGGATACGTCAGGCGTTTGTGCCTGAGCCCGTAAGTGAGGTGTTTTAGTGTGTCCCAGGTATTGATGACGTGTCTGCTTACAGAGTCGACCTGGGACTGCTGTGTTGGAAGTTGAGTCAGTCTACCCGAGGCAGCCGTCTCCATACCGTGTGCTTTGCTGCAGCAGCTGTGAAGTCGTCCCCCGGAAGAACACTGTGGTGTTACCCTGCCAGTGGAGTGGCAGTTGAGAGGATCGTCGTTCCCGGGACCGACTGCTGGAGACGTTTATCCACTGGGGTATTGAGGACAGGAGAGTGATTTGTGGTGTCACACGAAGCTCCGGTCCAGGGCGTTCCCCTTATATCGTTCGTGGAGTGGCCTGACCAGCCTTGCTGATCCGGAACCTGCCAGCAGACCAGCTGGACGTGTGGTTGACGGCCTCCACGGCCTCCCAGTGGACCTGTGTTTTGGCTGACCTGTGGCCAGGGTAGGCTCAGCGTTCTCAGAGGATTCGTTGTGAGACCAAGTAAGCACCGACGACTCAGCACCGAGAGAGAGTTGAACCAGAGTCTTCAGGAGAAGACGATTGTGCGATTCTTCAGTACGAAGACATATGTGTATAGTGTTAATACCCCTCCCCCCGTGTAATCTTTTTATATATTATTTATTGGTGGTGGTTAATATATTATATTAAGTTTTTGCCTTTATTTCCCTTCCCCTTTAAGTTACTTGCGTCACGGATCATATCCCTTGAAAGCCTCTACTGGCTTGGGTTCGGATACAACTTCCTCTAACAACATCAGAGTAAGAACCCCGTTGCGTCCCGAGAGGGCCGTAACATAATTGGCATCCCCAGCGGGATTCGTCCCCTTGTTAAGTATGTTTGACAGGGGTGGTGAAGTTGCGTAATCCCTGTATATAATTCCCCCTGTGTGACGATTGTGACGTTATACGTCCTGTGCGGTGCTCAAGAGTGACTAAGTGCGATATTGTGCAGTGCGGTGCTCGCTGTGATTAAGCGATTAAGTGCAATATTGAGTAGTGCGGTGCTCAGTGATTCAGTGCAATATTGTAGAGCGAAAGGTTCGCTGTGATTAAGTGCGATATTGCGTAGTGCGGTGCCCGAAGTGATTACGTGCAATATTGGCAAGTGCAGTGTTTGGTGCGATAAAGTGCAATATTGGCGTAGAACAGTGCTCGGTGCGTTAAGTGCTAACGTGTAAGCAGTGTGTTAAGTGCTAAGTGTTCCATCTGTGACAATGGCAGAAAAAGCTACCATCGATGATCTGGACGAGGTTCAGGCTTTTCTGAACAGAGAGGATTGTCTTGCCAGATTAAAATATCTGAGCAAACCAGAGCTTGTACTAGTGAGCGCCTACCTGGAGATCAAGATCCGTGCCAGTGATTCCCGTGTGGAGATCTTGTCCAAGGTTCACCGGCACCTGAAGGCAGAAGAGAAACAGGAAGGCGAGACTCCTAGTACAAAGGAAAGTGCAGACATAGCTTCCACGGAAAAGGAAGATAAGGGCAGTGACGTTGACAGTGATGCAGGTGAGCTTAATATCAGCTTCCTAACAGTCAAGATGCGTGCCCTAGAGATAAATCGCGAGATAGAGTGGAAGAAGTTAGAATTAGAACGAGAATTAAAAGATAAAGAATTGGCGATGAGGCGTTTAGAATTAGAAGAAAGGAAAGAGGAACGAGAAAGAGAAAGAGAAGAACGAGAAAGAGAAGAGAAACGAGAAAGAGAAGAACGAGAAAGAGAAGAGAAACGAGAAAGAGAAAGAGAAGAACGAGAAAGAGAAGAGAGACGAGAGAGAGAACAGCGAGAGAGAGAAGAAAACGAAAGACAGAGACAACATGAACAAGAAGTATTGCGACTAGGCGGTGGTCGGAGGCCAACAACGGAAACCAGTAGTTTCGATCCGGTAAGAAACATCAAAATGGTCCCCAAATTCCATGAGAAGCAAGTGTCAAAGTTCTTTGCAGCCTTCGAGAAAGTCGCTGCCTCTTTGGAGTGGCCAAGGGAGAATTGGGCCATCATGATACAGTCAGTCTTGACTGGGAAGGCCCAAATCGCCTACTCTACGTTATCCCTTGACGACTCCGGCGATTACGACAAGGTGAAGAAGGTTGTGCTCATGGCGTACCAATTGGTACCTGAGGCATACAGACAGAAGTTCAGAAACCTGAAGAAAACCTCAGAGCACACTTTCACCGAATTCGCCACGATCAAGGAGCGACTTTTCCAGGAATGGTGTGCCTCTCGGAAGGTGGAGACCAAGGAAGACCTCGAGCAGCTGATTCTGCTAGAGGACTTCAAGGATTGTTTGTCTGGAGACCTGAAGACGTACCTAGAGGAACAGCAGGTAGAGACCTTGAGTGCGGCAGCCACCATGGCTGAAGAGTATATCCTGACGCATAGGCCGTCTGCTAAGTACGTCCCAAGGAATTACCAGCGCCGGTTTGACAGACCTCATGATGAAGAGGAAAGACCCGTCCCCCAAAGTGCTAAGAAGACGCCCCCAAGTAGCCCTCGAAGAACAAGTCCTAGCAGTCCGAAACACCGGAGCCCGAGGAGGAATATGGTGTGCTGGACTTGTGGGCAAAAAGGGCATGTAGCTGCTAGGTGCCGAGGCAGAAGAGGTGGCAGCGCACGTAGGGAGGTGATGATGATGTGCTGTGTTACACCACCAGCAGGAAGCCAGTCGACGACTACGCAGGAAGAACCCAGATTGTTTTCCCCTCACACTTCAGGCGGGTATGTATCGAGTGATCATACTGGTAGATCGGTTGTAGTGCTCAGAGATAGTGGAGCAGCCCAGTCCCTGATCGTGAAGAACTCGTTACCCGAGCAAGTAAGTGTGGATGGGAGACCAGAGGTTGTCCTGGTTGGGTTTCCGAGAACACAGTATATCGCCCCCTTAGTGCCGGTGCATCTCGACTCGCCTTACTTCAGTGGCACATGTGAGTTGGCAGTAGTCGATACCCTCCCTGTGGCTGGGATTGACGTGGTACTAGCCAACGACTTGGTGACAGATTGGAGCATCAATCTTCCCAAGGTCATGGACGAGTCAGCCGAAACAGCAAAGTCGGAGGTGACAACAGGCAATGGTAATGTCCAGGTAAAGACAGACCCGGATTTGAGTAAGTTTAATTTGTCCTCTCACCCGCAGATCTACAATATTCTAGCAGTCTCTCCTGATTCTCTCGACAAGGAACATGAGGTTACAATGGCAGAAGTACCTGAGCAAGAAGAGAGGCCTTGTGTGCAAGCACCCACGGATACCGAAGAGTCTGGAGTGAAGGCACCTGTGTACTTGCAGCTGGGCAAAGTACAATGTATGCTGAACCGGCCAGAGATTCCCCAGACGTCGGAGGTATGTGAGGTATGTGCAAAGTTTCTAGTGCCCTCTTTGGTCCAAACCAGGCTAATGGATGTAGCCGGCTATGGACATGACAAGCTCAGGAAGCTTATCCCTCAGGTGACCAAATGTTTCCTAGCCGTATTTTGTTTTATTCTCGTGTGTGTTCTCAGTAAGGACCGGTGGACGACCCGACAGATGATGGCTCCAATGAAAATCGCGAAGAGATCCCAGGGATTAGAGACATGCACTGCGAGTGTTGCAGTCGACGAAGGAGCCTGGAAGGTGATGATTGATACAGGAGGTACGAAAAATGATAATATGAGTGACTGTTTCCGACAGGTTGACACCCCCCGCGTGACTGCTGAGCCTCAATACAGCGTTATACGGAACGTTGGTCGACCTGACGTGGGCAGAGCGAATGCCATCTTCGGTGTGCAAGCAGCCCTGTTGAAACTAGGTGTAAGCCTAGTAGAGGTGTATGCAGTAAGTATTGACTTACCCACTGTCGCAATCACTCTGAATTATCAGACCCCTGTATTCCAGGTTCCTGTCTCCCTGAAGGACCATCGGATCGGTACCAGAAATGCCGTCGGTGAAAAGCCATCATCGGTGCCACGACATAGGGAAGTGTCGAGTCGCCCCAGGTTGAGTCCACACCGATCCTTACTTGAGAGATGTGAGATGATGCCCCTGCTTGACATCGCAGTGGAAATGTGGACGATTACATCAGGCAGGTCATTGCCTTCTATCTGCAAGTTCCCGTTGTGCCGGAATTGTCTGGTAGAACAGTTCTGTGGACAAGACAGCCTCATCACTCCAGTTCATAATGCATGTGAGTCCATTTGGAGTTGTGTCGCCGTACTAATTTGGTTTGTGTTTCTTTTTATAGAACCCCAAACCAAATTCTTTTTGGTGGGGAGGTGTTACGAACCCGAATCCAGCGTCCGAGCCCGGAGCAGTGACGACCGCGTCATCTGTGGGTCAGCTCCCGAAACCCCCTCCAAACGGACGACGACACCTGGTGAGGACGACGCAGATTGGCCACAAGGGCCAGTTTCCAGTCCTGTGCAGCTCACAACACAGCCGCTCCTGACCTCTGGTGAGGTGGTGCTCCGACGACAGCGCCATCTATGGAGTGGATACGTCAGGCGTTTGTGCCTGAGCCCGTAAGTGAGGTGTTTTAGTGTGTCCCAGGTATTGATGACGTGTCTGCTTACAGAGTCCACCTAGGACTGCTGTGTTGGAAGTTGAGTCAGTCTACCCGAGGCAGCCGTCTCCATACCGTGTGCTTTGCTGCAGGAGCTGTGAAGTCGTCCCCCGGAAGAACACTGGTGTTACCCTGCCAGTGGAGTGGCAGTTGAGAGGATCGTCGTTCCCGGGACCGACTGCTGGGACGTTTATCCACAGGGGTATTGAGGACAGGAGAGTGATTTGTGGTGTCACACGAAGCTCCTGTCCAGGGCGTTCCCCTTATATCGTTCGTGGAGTGGCCTGACCAGCCTTGCTGATCCGGAACCTGCCAGCAGACCAGCTGGACGTGTGGTTGACGGCCTCCACGGCGGTGCCCCCAGTGGACCTGTGTTTTGGCTGACCTGTGGCCAGGGTAGGCTCAGCGTTCTCAGAGGATTCGTTGTAAGACCAAGTAAGCACCGACGACTCAGCACCGAGAGAGAGTTGAACCAGAGTCTTCAGGAGAAGACGATTGTGCGATTCTTCAGTACGAAGACATATGTGTATAGTGTTAATACCCCTCCCCCCGTGTAATCTTTTTATATATTATTTATTGGTGGTGGTTAATATATTATATTAAGTTTTTGCCTTTATTTCCCTTCCCCTTTAAGTTACTTGCGTCACGGATCATATCCCTTGAAAGCCTCTACTGGCTTGGGGTCGGATACAACTTCCTCTAACAACATCAGAGTAAGAACCCCGTTGCGTCCCGAGAGGGCCGTAACACAAGCCTGACCTGACTAGAAGGTCTAGGAAATATAGAGGTGAAGACACAGATGTAAAATAGTTGGTTGGATGTGATGAACAATTTGAGATTATGGGCAGTGAATAAGAAAATAGATAAATGACTGGTTAGGAGATGTGGATAATTTGCTGGAGGTGTGAGGCTCGCTTAGAGAGGAGCTTAAGTCACTTGAGTACCAGACATCGCGAGGGGAAGCTGCGCTCCGTGTGAGCTTCTGTCACAAAGGAACCCCTAGTGATATATCTCCAAGAGAAGAGAAGTGTGCAGACGTGCCAGCTGTGGAATCGAGCTGGGAACATGGTCTGAAGTCCTGGACGGTGAGGAGAGTTTATTAAGTCGCCCAGAGACATTTTCGTGGGCTGGCAGAGCGCCCTGATCCGACTCTGTCAGTGAGGAGAGCGCCCTCGACCAAACAATCTGTGGTAAGCACGATTTAAGCCAGTTTATAGTGATTACTTGTAGTTGGTCGTGTGCCCAGCGACAGTAGCGAATGTTTATTGATAAGTTAAACATGTTTTGGTAAGGCAGGAAGCCTAAATAAGAGGACGGAGATGAGAGAGACAGCTGGAGGGACGAGCAGCACGTCCTCTCCCGTCGACAGCCTGAAGCCAACTGACTGGCAGCGAGGACCCTCCCAGAGTTGAGGAACCGCCCGCCGGGCAAGGCAGAGCATGGGCCAGCCCAAACGGGGGGAGTCCTCTCTCACTGCATGTAGAGAGCAGATAGATGTTGGATGCAAACATATTGTGTGGATTATTTCGTCTATGTGTTTATAGGGAAACGTTTTTATTGGAGTGTCAATGGGTTGCAGGTTTGTCTTTGGGGAAGAAGTTGCTGAGAACTTCGAAGCCAGCACAGAGGGAGTAGTTGATGAGACTCCAAGGTAGTGGAAGAGTAGGAGCTCGAGCTGTGAGAAGAAGCAGTGAAGAGGAGTGTCACGTGCTTCTGTAATACCAGTGGCGAAACTCCAGTTCTGTTCGAGGAAACTTTATGGTGTAGCAGCCAGGAGAGCTGTGGAGGACCCTAGTAGAAGTGGTGAAGCACCGTAGTTGCTCAAGGAAGACTTCATGGTGTAGCAGCCAAGAAGTGCTGCAGAGGATTCTGGTAGATAACCTGGAAGAACCTGAAGAGATCAGGGTAGTGAACTTCCAGATGTGGAAGGGAAGTTCTGGTTGATTACTTGTAGGGAGTTGGTAGAGTGTTTGGTTGTCATTAGCGTGCAAGACGCAGTGAAAGGTGAGTGATTTTTTGCCATTTTTTGTGCCAAGGAGTACTTATACTTAAGTATAGAGTTACAGTCGTAGGCTGGATTACCTACAGATGTATGTGTTCAAGGACTGATAGGGTGATCGATTGATCATTGTTGTGTATCGAGGAACATTAAATACTGATATATTCGTTATTGCATTCATATGCTGATTTTCCTTGTACATGTTACAGATATATATATTCTCTTGCTGATAGTGCAACATTGTATTATAAGACTTGACCTACTTGAGGAGGTTGGTAGTATTAGGTGGTGAACCAGGAGATAGGATACTACTTGATAAGCAGATGACAGAGTTCTGATGGTGTTGGAGTACAACCTGACCGAAATAGTATAGAGTGTAGGATTCATTATTATTATTATATGTGTGTATGTATTGTGTATGTGTTTTGTCCAGTAAATGTATTCAAATTTGCTGGTGTTTGTCCTTGTCCTAGTGAGGCTTCCCAGGATGTAGTAAAGAAGGATAGAGAGAGAGAAAGAACCAAGAACCACTGCTGTGGACAGGGTAGAATGGAAAACTAATAAGTCAAAGGGGACTGAGGAGATCATATCGCATAAGGAGAGAGTGGAGAGTCACAGCGGCTCGAGTGGGTGTGTGCACGTGACAACGAGGCTAAGTATTCGAGCCGCATCCCCTAAACGTGTGACGTTGAGCCCCTCTTCAAGAGCCAGAAGCGCCCAGGGTGATCTCCTGGTAAAGTATAAGCACTCTACCGAGTTGTGGGTTGGGTTGTCCGTAAAGAAGGATCAACGACGACGACAACACCAACCCACAATATAATAGTATACACACACACACACACTGTGAGAGGATGGTCTCTCAAGATTATCCCTCAACTGACTTGAATGGCTCATTCCAGTGCAAAGTGCACCGATCTCGTGCACAAGCCCTATCTCTGTTAAACCTGGATTGTAAAGTATCATATTGGGTATCTCCAGGATGCCCACTTAACCAGGAATACGTTTAAAATACGGAGGCCACCGTATGCCCAAGGGTAAATTAGATACAGGGACGTTAAGCATACTTACCCACAGAGTCAGACAGTACACTAGCTGGTGCGAGTGAGAAAGGTGACGCCGCGAGGAGACAGATCTGACCTCTGGGGTCAGCCTCAACCAGCGAGATGGAGAATAACAACTGTGACGTGGTCGTGATGTGTTCATGACGCCACTTCTGCTACTGATCAGGGAACGATCAATATGATTGGTTCCCGCTCTTTTGCTGCAATGCCATTGGTCAATTATCATCCCTTGTGTTTGTGTCCCACGAGGAACCCTGCATTCTCTTGCAGAGGGCATTCACGTGAGGGAGCCCGTACATGGAGGACGTGTCCTGTTCTGTCTATCTGCCATTAGACAGAAAAACACCGAGTATTCCACACCGTCAAGTTAAACTCAGTGTCTTTTCGATATACCAACGCTCGCTCGGAATCGTGACTATATATATATATTTTTTTTTTTTTTTTTTTTTTTTGAGATATATTAAAGAGTTGTTACATTCTTGTACAGCCACTAGTACGCGTAGCGTTTCGGGCAAGTCCTTAATCCTATGGTCCCTGGAATGCGATCCCCTGCCGCGAAGAATCGTTTTTTCATCCAAGTACACATTTTACTGTTGCGTTAAACAGAGGCTACAGTTAAGGAATTACGCCCAGTAAATCCTCCCCGGCCAGGATACGAACCCATGACATAGCGCTCGCGGAACGCCAGGCGAGTGTCTTACCACTACACCACGGAGACTGTAAATATTGTTTAGAAGCCTAGTGACAAATCACCAGAGCGAAACAGACTGGTATCAGGTAACCCTGGTAACAAATTGCGATCGTTGGGAGTGACCTAGAGTAAACTAAGGAGTGCCGCTGCCTAAGTAACCTGTGTTTGACTTTACCACAGTGTACCGCATGGTACCATATAACCTGCAGCCGCCAGCCGCCACTCGGTCCAGAGCATGTAGCCGAGCCCTCAGCCGCCCTGCCTCACAGTACTACGTGACGCCACCACCTTACTCACCGCTAGTGCCATCAAGTGTGTGTGCATGTGTCTATCAGACATACAGCGCGCCCTCCTGTGAGTACCCTCCGTGTCAAGTACGGGGTGTGGGAGAGCCTGCCGCCGAGTGAACCAGCCTTCAGGCCTCCTACGAGTTCTTGCATAAATGTGCCTGAGGGAGTAAGTGAATAAGAGAGGTAGCCTACCTGTAAGAACAAGATCTTGTCATTGTTATTGTGTCTGTCTGTGTTGATCTGAGGCATCAACCACAGTTCTCACCTTCTTATACCTGACACAGGTATAGGTGGAGACATAGACACCCGACGGTGTATGCGTGTTTATCTGTGTGGTATCACGACATTACACTCGTCTGTGAATGTGAGCTTCACATACACCACACATTTAGTTATTGTGTGATATTATTATTGTGCATGTTATTGGCTGTCCAATTGACAGGGCCGTTGTGATATATTGCGCATCATCATCATTACCCGAGTATCCTGTTGGAACTCTTGTGATCCCTTTGCATACTAGCAGTTAGGTTTGCCGTGCTAATGATTGGCTGTCAACTGTGTTTAGTTAGGTGTTTCTCCACGAGTGGATCCGAATCGATTAGCCAGACGTCAAGAGTCTTGCTAATGCAACCATAGCCTTTCTGACGCCAATCTAAAGTAAATCCAGCACCCTTTGTATTAGTGGTTAAATTATTAAGTTAGTAAATAAACTACTGTTAAGTTATGCGGTGTTTCCGTTGAACCACTTCTGAATACTGCCAACTATTTACTCAAGCCTTCAGCTCCAGGTGTCTTCAACACCGAGTTGCCTAATTCACTAAACTATAAATGTGATGAGGACCCTAGGAGTCCCTTAAAGTGGTAAGGCATTGAGGAGATTCCAACGATCAACGTGGAGCAGGACCAGGTGAGGCTAGTCTGAAAAGAGACCCTCAAGGACTCTAACTCGACCTTGCTCTCAGGCCCTGTACGGTTGCTCTCGTATTTTCTCTGCTGATTCCGACAGCTTCGTGAAGTGTCTGCCACATGTACATTGGCGACGTACGAGTTATTATCCCTCAACTGACTTGAATGGCTCATTCCAGTGCAAAGTGCACCGATCTCGTGCACAAGCCCTATCTCTGTTAAACCTGGATTGTAAACTGTCATATTGGGTATCTCCAGGATGCCCACTTAACCAGGAATACGTTTAAAATACGGAGGCATACGGAGAGGTACGCATTGCAGTGGGGAAAGCAAAATAGAACTCCACCCCCCCCCCCCAACACACACACAGGGTAGATATGATAGAGCTCTGAGTGCCACAGAGATATTATTCCCAGTAGGCTCAGGAATCTGTACACCAGTTGATTGACAGTTGATAGGTGGGACCAAAGAGTCAAAGATCAATCCCCGCAAGCACAAATAGGTGAGTACAAATAGGTGACTATACACACACACACACACACACACACACACACACACACACACACACACACACACACACACACACACACACACACACACACACACACACACACACACACACACACACACACACACACAAACACACACACACTCACAAGCTAGAAAGAGAAGGCTGGGTGTACTGCATTTTCTTGGATTGTCGGAAAGCCTTTGACACAGTACCGCATAAGAGGCTGGAACCTAAGCTGGAGAGACAGGCAGGTGTAGCTGGTAAGGTGCTCCAGTGGATAAGGGAGTACCTAAGCCATATGAAGCAGAGAGTTACGGTGAGGGGTGAGACCTCGGATTGGCGTGAAGTCACCAGTGGAGTCCCACAGGGCTCTGTACTCGGTCCTATCTTGTTTCTGATATATGTAAATGATCTCCCGGAGGGTATAGATTCATTTTTCTAATGTTTGCTGACGATGCCAAAATTATGAGAAGGATTAAGACAGAGGAGGACTGTTTGAGGCTTCAAGAAGACCTAGACAAGCTGAAGGAATGGTCGAACAAATTGTTACTAGAATTTAACCCAAGCAAATGTAATGTAATGAAGATAGGCGTAGGGAGCAGGAGGCCAGATACTAGGTATCATCTGGGAGGTTAAATTCTTCCTGAGTCAGAGAGAGAGAAAAAGACTTGGGGATTGACAACACACCAGACCTGTCCCCTGCAGCCCATATCAAGAGGATAACATCAGAGGCATATGCCAGGCTGTCCAACATAAGAACAGCATTCAGAAACTTGTGTAATGAATCATTCAGAACTTTGTATACCACATATGTCAGGGCAAATCCCGGAGTATGCAGCCCCAGCATGGAGTCCATATCTAGTCAAGGATAAGATCAAACTGGAAATGGTTCAAAGGTTTGCTACCAGACTAGTACCCGAGCTGAGAAGTATGAGCTACGAGGAGAGGCTACGGGAATTAAACCTCACGCCGCTGGAAGACAGAAGAGTTAGGGGAGACATGATCACCACATTCACGATTCTCAAGGGAATTTATAGGGTAGATAAAGACAGTCTATTTAACACAAGGAGCACACACACTAGGGGACACAGGTGGAAACTGAGTGTCCAAATGAGCCACAGAGATATTAGAAAGAACTTTTTTGAGTGTCAGAGTGGTTGACAAATGGAATGCATTACGAAGTGATGAGGTGGAGGCTGACTCCATACACAGTTTCAAGTGTAGATATGATAGCTCAGGAAAAGCAATAAGCTCAGGAACCTGTACACCTGTTGATTGACGGTTGAGAGGCGGGACCAAAGAGCCAGAGCTCAACCCTCGCAAGCACAATTAGGTGAGTACACACACACACACACAGATACACACACTGTATGGCTGACCGCAACACCCCGTTTTAAAACAATCGGCAACATAAATGCGGTTAACACTGCAAAATTAATCATTCTACATGCTGTCAGTAAAGATGTAGGCCAGGCGGCATTTTCCATTACCCACAACTCTGGAAAACCGGTAGAACTTTCTTCAAAATTTTGTTTAACTACTTCAAAAGAATACCGACACTTCACATTTTATCAAAGAAAATATTATATCAACGACCTCCTTAATTCTCAAAATTGTCTTGTTAATTGCATTCCTTACGTCTGGAAATCAAGATGAGAAGAATATATATATTAATGTGCTTATTTCTGTAAATGTAGTCACCTGCATTGATCCAACGGCAAATTCTGGTCCCCTTTCAATCAGACTTGTACCAAAATCCAAGGAATTTCCTCAATATCGCATATAATATCAAATTTACATGTAAAAAAAGTTATATATAATTAGTTTCAATCAGTTCTTCATCAAATTCATTCTATTTATTGACAATGACAATTCCTACTAAACAATTACACTTTCTTCATTTCTTAAATTCTTCTGCAATTCTTGTCTTTTCTGTTTATCCTCTTTCTTGTCCTCTTGTTCTTAGTTTCTTGTCGTCTGGTTCTGTCGTTCTCAGCAATAAACATTATCTCTGTCTACCTTGTTGATTCCATTTACAATTGTGTATATCACAATCAAGATTCAAATTTTCTTCTTTCCTCCAGTGCGATAAAGTCACGTTCCCATAGTCTAACTTTTCTAAGTTCAGTACACTCATCTTTGGAGGAACCTTACTGTGTATCGTTAAAACTTTTCTAAATATCTCTAGTGCCGGGGTTACACATTTGCAAGCGAGTGCCACAAGGTTAAAACCCTCACAATAAGGAGGGTATTAACTTTGTGACATTGAAACATTAAACATTACACCCTCAAGTCTCCTCCTTTTTTTTCTAAGTTACTATATGCTATCCGGACGATGACCGATTTTATTGAAAATAAAGAAAATCACTCGGCCTATTAGGCAAATAGGGCATTGCATAGAAGGCCGAGAAGAGTGTCCTGGCTACTAGGTACGACATAATATATATATATATATATATATATATATATATATATATATATATATATATATATATATATATATATATATATATATATATATATATATTTATATATATATATATATATATATATATATATATATATATATATATATATATATATATATATATATATATATATATATATATATATGTCGTACCTAGTAGCCAGAACGCACTTCTCAGCCTACTGTGCAAGGCCCGATTTGCCTAATAAGCCAAGTTTTCCTGAAATAATATATTTTCTCTAATTTTTTTATTATGAAATGATAAAGCTACCCATTTCATTATGTATGAGGTCAATTTTTTTTTATTGGAGTTAAAATTAACGTAGATATATGACCGAACCTAACCAACCCTACCTAACTTAACCTAACCTATCTTTATAGGTTAGGTTAGGTTAGGTAGCCGAAAAAGTTAGGTTTGGTTAGGTTAGGTAGGTTAGGTAGCCGAAAATCAATTAATTCATGAAAACTTGGCTTATTAGGCAAATCGGGCCTTGCATATTAGGTTGAGAAGTGCGTTCTGGCTACTAGGTACGACATATATATATATATATATATATATATATATATATATATATATATATATATATATATATATATATATATATATATATATATATATATATATATATATATATATACATATATGTCGTACCTAGTAGCCAGAACGCACTTCTATGCCTACTATTCAAGGCCCGGTTTGCCTAATAAGCCAAGTTTTCATGAATTAATTGTTTTTCGACTACCTAACCTACCTAACCTAACCTAACCTAACGTTTTCGGCTACCTAACCTAACCTAACCGATAAAGATAGGTTAGGTTAGGTTAGGTAGGGTTGGTTAGGTTCGGTCATATATCTACATTAATTTTAACTCCAATAAAAAAAAATTGACGTCATACGTAATGAAATGGGTAGCTTTATAATTTCATAAGAAAAAAATTAGAGAAAATATACTAATTCATGAAAACTTGGCTTATTAGGCAAATCGGGCCTTGAATAGTAGGCATAGAAGTGCGTTCTGGCTATTAGGTACGACATATATATATATATATATATATATATATATATATATATATATATATATATATGTCGTACCTAGTAGCCAGAACTCACTTCTCAGCCTACTATTCAAGGCCCGATTTGCCTAATAAGCCAAGTTTTCCTGAATTAATATATTTACTATATTTTTTTTCTTATGAAATGATAAAGCAACCCTTTTCTCTATGTATGAGGTCATTTTTTTTTTATTGGAGTTAAAATTAACGTAGATATATGACCGAACCTAACCAACCCTACCTAACCTAACCTAACCTATATTTATCGGTAAGGTTAGGTTAGGTAGCCAAAAAAAGCTAGGTTAGGTTAGGT
The DNA here is from genome assembly GCF_040958095.1 of Procambarus clarkii. Taxonomy (NCBI): domain Eukaryota; kingdom Metazoa; phylum Arthropoda; class Malacostraca; order Decapoda; family Cambaridae; genus Procambarus; species Procambarus clarkii. The sequence goes on from NC_091163.1 coordinate 25,408,765, forward strand.
TAGGTAGGTTAGGTAGACGAAAAAACATTAATTCATGAAAACTTGGCTTATTAGCCAAATCGGGCCTTGAATAGTAGGCTGAGAAGTGCGTTCTGGCTATTAGGTACGACATATATATATATATATATATATATATATATATATATATATATATATATATATATATATATATATATATGTCGTACCTAATAGCCAGAATGCACTTCTCAGCCTACTATTCAAGGCCCGATTTGCCTAATAAGCCAAGTTTTCATGAATTAATGTTTTTTCGTCTACCTAACCTACCTAACCTAACCTAACCTAGCTTTTTTTGGCTACCTAACCTAACCTTACCTATAAAGATAGGTTAGGTTAGGTTAGGTAGGGTTGGTTAGGTTCGGTCATATATCTACGTTAATTTTAACTCCAATAAAAAAAAATTGACCTCATACATAGAGAAAAGGGTTGCTTTATCATTTCATAAGAAAAAAATTATAGTAAATATATTAATTCAGGAAAACTTGGCTTATTAGGCAAATCGGGCCTTGAATAGTAGGCTGAGAAGTGAGTTCTGGCTACTAGGTACGACATATATATATATATATATATATATATATATATATATATATGTCGTACCTAGTAGCCAGAACGCACTTCTCAGCCTACTATGCAAGGCCCGATTTGCCTAATAAGCCAAGTTTTCCTGAATTAATATATTTTCTAAAAAAAATTTCTTATGAAATGATAAAGCTACCCATTTCATTATGTATGAGGTCAATTTTTTTTATTGGAGTTAAAATTAACGTAGATATATGACCAAACCTAACCAACCCTACCTAACCTAACCTAACCTATCTTTATAGGTTAGGTTAGGTTAGGTAGCCGAAAAAATTAGGCTAGGTTAGGTTAGGTAGGTTAGATAGCCGAAAAACAATTATATATATATGTATTTAGGGGTACCACCTCTGGTGCAGTTGAAGAGACCCCCAGCCTCGAAGAAGAAATTAAAGTGTTCAGAGAAGACCTTGTGGATTCTCACCGAACACTCTAATCTTTTCCTCTCCTACCATGCCTTTTCTTTTTTATTAATTTTGTTTTATTTAATTTTATTGCATTGCTACAGTTTACAGAAAACACACACTTATATGTCAATATAGCAATCAGTGTTCGAAGACCTCGTCCAGCTCTTCGGAGGTCGGGTGCGTACCCAAGATACAGCACACATTTCCCCTCTGAACTGCGACACTGAGGCGCTGGAACATGAAACTGGCCGCTCTTGAGTCTTTAGTTTTCCCAAAGAGATCCTCGCCCACCTCCTTCAGGAACTTAAGTGCACATTTACCCTAGGCGCCCAGAGTCTCAAAGCCTATTGGCACGAACCTGTAACAACGTTCTAGGTCCCTGTATTTGTTGGTTTTCTGGGTCTCCCTAAAGGTGGCTGCCCCGCCTCCATCAGCTGTGCTGTAAGGTAGATAGGTATCAGCTAATGAAGATTCACATGTGTAATCCCATACGACCTGTTTACCTTCCCTCCAAGGCTGTATGGTGACTCCATCTGGGCGTTTTTGTCTGTACTCATGTCTGGACAACTGAGATTCCCTTTGTGCTGGACACCCAGCTGAAGCCAAACTTCTCTTGATTATGTCATTGACTGTTTATTGTCTGCCAATCTTTCCCTGTGTCTTACGACAAATGAGACCATGGCTGCCATATTGGTCCGCTTGTGCATGACCGCAAATACACCGGTGTGCGGTAGAGATAGGGGCGGCAAGGCGCAGGGTAACACCAATACTTAGGGCCTGATGGTCCTGGCGGGTGCCCAAGGCGGAATTAGGGACTGCCAACAGGAAGTCCCCGGAATGGGGGGGGGGGGGCTTGCACAGCTAGAAGACGCACTCCGTCCCTCCCAGAAGCTGCCTCCAGCAATGATGTGGCGATGTTCTCCACTATGGGGCTATCCCATTTGACCTGTTTGCCGTCGTTTGGAAAAGTTGGTCGAGAGTGTGAATTAGCAAGAGTGTCCCACTGACCGACTACTTCCGCGAATTTTGGATCATGAATCCCAATGGAATCTCTTAGGTATTCTGGTTGTATTTCCATAACTAATTCACCTGTAGCACTGGTCGAGGATGAAAATGCCGGCAATGCTAATTGTGTCACCTTGCGAATACCTATACCCCCGAGTCTAACTGGGAACGTTGCTTGATCCCATTGGTCATCTTGTAGGGAGAGGTTTAACACTTTCATGGTTATTGACCTTAGGGGTGAGTCATATTTATGTTTAATTTTTGGCTGTCGAAGGAGGGAGTACCCCCTTAGGGAATTGGTCAGGCTGGGCAAAGCCAGGCACCTTGTAAAAAGGTACAAAGCACCGTGGGCGTTGAAAGCCCCTATTCTTCCCTCCATCCTACTCAGGTCGTTCAGCTTTTCCTCGAGGACTACCTCAATGGCGCTCGAGCCCAGAGGTGACCCTAGCAGCACACTGTCGTTGCGAGCGATCACTGGGGCTCTTGGCAATATGATTCGTATTGCATCTATGATTGGTTGGCTAGATGAGATGATTTCACACTTTGATGGGTTTAGGGTGAGTCCTAACTCTTCTCCCTTAGATTTCACCAGCTGTAGATCATAGAGCAGGGACTCCTGTGTCCCTGCCGGGGTGTCATCGTCCAGGAACCAGATGTTGAGTTCGCTGGTCAACCTGCTTGTGACCTCTTTAGCTGCCATGCAGAAAAGGAGAGGGGCAAGTGGGTCTCCCTGCTAGACATGTTCTGCAGAAACAACTTCATATTCCCCAAATAACAGTGTCGTTCCCCTACTGTACCCTGCTAAGACGAAGGGAAGGTTTAAGAAAAGTGTGTTCGAACTGCTTCCAGTATCACATCCCTTTTTACCTGGTTGAAGGCATTTTTAATGTCTAATTTAATTAATGCCTTATTTTCTGGGAGGTGTTTAATAAAGGCTCGTGCTGCATGAGCTGCTGCTTCACAGCCATGGGGGACACCAGAACCTAGTTGATCATGTCGAAGCATCGTTGCAGCTTGCGTGCTAATGTTTCTGGAGTCAGACCCATTGTCGTGGGTAACCCACGACAACGGGTCTGACTCCACCATCCTTCTTCTTAAGGGCACAGAGGGATGCTCCGAAGAAGAAGGCTTTAATTGTATCTGGGATCAGCGTAGAGATGCAGTCGTTAACAAATTTCGTGACTTCTGAAAATAATGTCTCGGCAACTTCGCCGAGAACAGTGTTTGTCATCTCCTTGAGGTGCTGAGGTAAGACCTCAGCACCTCAAGAAGACTTATATGTATAAATATAAATCTGAGGTTATATATGTATATTTATGGGGTCAGAGGTTATATATGTATATATATGAGGCCTGGTCGACGACCAGGCCGCGGGGACGCTAAGCCCCGGAAGTACCTCAAGGTAAGGTAATATATGTGTATATATATATATATATATATATATATATATATATATATATATATATATATATATATATATATATATATATATATATATATATATATATATATATATATATATATATATATATATATATATAAATTTTATATATAATAAAAAAATTGACCTCATACATGATGAAATGGGTAGCTTTATCATTTCATAAGAAAAAAAATAGAGAAAATATATTAATTCAGGAAAACTTGGCTTATTAGGCAAATCGGGCCTTGCATAGTAGGCTGAGAAGTGTGTTCTTAGCTGCTGCTTAGAAGGACACTGCAGCCCAATTGAAAGGAAAGGTCAACAAATTGATCGAAACTGTGAACGCCAAGAAATCCGGACTCCACCTGCCAAAGATTATTGGGGAATATAAACCTGGATACGCGTATGGAAATGTCAAGACACATAATCCTGGAAACCCACTTCGGCCAATCATCAGCCAGATACCCACACCCACATACAGACTGGCGAAGCGACTCAACGACTTGCTGACTCCTCATGTCCCTTGCGCCATCAGCCTGAAGTCTCCAAAGGAATTTGTTGGCTTACTGTGGGGCACACGGGCCACAGGGATAAGAGCTTCGTTGAACGTAAATCACTGTTTACCAACGTACCTGTGGATGAAACAATCGGGATGATAGCGGACAGAGTGTATCGTGATCCGGCCTGTACTCCTCTTGACATACCAGAAAACATTCTAAGGAAACTACTCCAAGCTTGTACTAAAGAGGCACCCTTCTTGAGCCCGGATGGGCACATGTATAAGCAAGTAGATGGGGTCGCCATGGGTTCTCCCCTAGGTGTCCTGTTTGCGAACTTCTTCATGGGTACCATCGAACAAAAGGTCTTACTCGACATGAACTTGAAACCGGCCATATACTGCAGGTATGTTGACGACATTTTTAGACAAGTACCTGATGTATGACATCTGCATGAGCTGAAGGAGGTATTTGAGCAGAATTCTGTGTTGCGTTTCACTTACGAGATTGAAAAGGATTGGAAGCTGCCCTTTCTAGATGTTACAGTCATGGAAAGGAGCGGAGGTTTCCACACTGCAGGAAACAAATGTAGGAATGTGCCTCATTGCCAACAGTGACTGCCCAGACAGGTACAAGAGGAGTGTCGTTAACGCTTATGTCGACCGTGCTCTCAGCCACTGCTTAAGATGGAAGCAAGTCGATGAAGAACTCTGTAGGGTAAGGCAGGTCCTAGTCAACAACGGCTTTTCCAATGGTTTCGTTGAAGCCATCATAAGAAGGAAGGTGAAACGCCATGCAACCTCTGAAGAGACAACTAACACAACACCTGTACCCCCTATTAGACTATTTTACAGGAACTTCTTTTCCACAGCTCATAAAACAGAGGAAAGGGCCCTGAAAGATATTGTTAATAGAAACGTTATCCCTACAGACAAAAATCAGAAGATACAATTGACGATTTACTATAAAAAAAAGAAAACGGCCAACCTACTCATGAGAAACTCTCCAGACACAAAGCAGAACTCATTAAAAGAGACCAATGTAGTCTATGCCTTCAAATGCCCACTTGGGGACTATAAGCCTCAAAGAATTCAGTATATAGGCAAGACAACAACATCTCTTTCCAGGCGATTAACGATGCATAAGCAACAGGGCTTCATTAAGTAACATATAATCTCTTCCCACAACCAGACCTTCACCAGAGAAGTCTTAACAAAAAAACACTGAAATCATCGATAGATACAGCGATAGCAGGTGGCTTGATATCTGTGAGGCACTACACATTAAGAAGTCGACACCAGCAATCAACAGCCAATTAATGCACAACTATCTTCTACCCACTTCAAGACTCCGCACCAATATAGAAGCATCAAGAAATATGGGCCAATAGGCCCTTTGCAGTTACTTCCATTCTTCCCTTTAACATACAAAATATTATACCCATTGTTTCGTGTTCTGTCTTGTGTTGAAAGTTTGTTTTCATCTCATCCAAAACTGTTGTAACATATCACCTCACCCAAATGCAGGTATAAAATCAAAGCTGTTTAACTTCTGTTTATTGTTTGCAAGTTATAGTTGTGTGTGTTTAAACTAAAGTCATTGAAAATGTAATAAGATATTACGAAACACGTTCAAGTGTCGCGTCTGACTAGAAATAAAAATGAATTTTGGAGATTTGATTTTTCAATTACCATCAACAGTGAAAAGAAATATATGAAATATTGAGAAAATTCGTGTTAGAATTATTAATCTTACTTTTTCGGTCATATTAAATAATATATATATATATATATATATATATATATATATATATATATATATATATATATATATATATATATATATATATATATATATATATATTATTAAATATGACCGAAAAAGTAAGATTAATAATTCTAACACGAATTTTCTCATTCTTTCGTACATTACGCTTCACTGTTGGAGGTAAATCAAAAATCACTTCTCCAAAATTCATTTTTATTTCTAGTCTGACGCGACACGGGCGCGTCTCGTAAAAACTTATTACATTTTCAAAGACTTCACAAATACACAACTGATTAGAACTTGCGTTTCCCTGATTTTATATCTACATTTGAGTGAGGTGGGAAGGGTGATGTGGCATTACATTTGAGTGAGGTGGGAAGGGTGATGTGGCATTAACACAAGACAGAACACTAGGGGATATTAATAGGGTATTAAAAGTATCAACACAAGACAGAACAGAAACAATGGGTATTGAATAGAAGTGTTTGTAGAAAGCCTATTGGTCCATATTTCTTGATGCTTCTATATTGGAGCGGAGTCTTGAGGTGGGTAGAATATAGTTGTGCAATAATTGGCTGTTGATTGCTGGTGTTGACATCTTGATGTGTAGTGCCTCGCAAACGTCAAGCCGCCTGCTATCGCTGTATCTATCGATGATTTCTGTGTTGTTTACTAGGATTTCTCTGGCGATGGTTTGGTTATGGGAAGAGATTATATGTTCCTTAATGGAGCCCTGTTGTTTATGCATCGTTAAACGCCTAGAAAGAGATGTTGTTGTCTTGCCTATATACTGGGTTTTTTGGAGCTTACAGTCCCCAAGTGGGCATTTGAAGGCATAGACGACGTTAGTCTCTTTTAAAGCGTTCTGTTTTGTGTCTGGAGAGTTTCTCATGAGTAGGCTGGCCGTTTTTCTAGTTTTATAGTAAATCGTCAGTTGTATCCTCTGATTTTTGTCTGTAGGGATAACGTTTCTATTAACAATATCTTTCAGGACCCTTTCCTCTGTTTTATGAGCTGTGGAAAAGAAGTTCCTGTAAAATAGTCTAATAGGGGGTATAGGTGTTGTGTTAGTTGTCTCTTCGGAGGTTGCATGGCTTTTCACTTTCCTTCTTATGATGTCTTCGATGAAACCATTGGAGAAGCCGTTATTGACTAGGACCTGCCTTACCCTACAGAGTTCTTCGTCGACTTGCTTCCATTCTGAGCTGTGGCTGAGAGCACGGTCGACGTATGCGTTAACAACACTTTTCTTGTACCTGTCAGGGCAGTCGCTGTTGGCATTTAGGCACATTCCTATGTTTGTTTCCTTTGTGTAGACTGCAGTGTGGAAACCTCCGCCCTTTTCCATGACTGTTACATCTAGAAAAGGCAGCTTCCCATCCTTTTCCGTCTCGTAAGTGAAACGCAGCACGGAACTCTGCTCAAATGCCTCCTTCAGCTCCTGCAGATGTCTGACATCAGGTACCTGTGTAAAAATGTCGTCAACATACCTGCAGTATATGGCCGGTTTCAAGTTCATGTCGACTAAGACTTTTTGCTCGATGGTACCCATGTAGAAGTTTGCAAACAGGACACCTAGGGGAGAACCCATGGCGACCCCATCTACTTGCTTATACATGTGCCCATCCGGGCTCAAGAAGGGTGCCTCTTTAGTACAAGCTTGGAGTAGTTTCCTCAGAATACTTTCTGGCATGTCAAGAGGAGTACAGGCTGGATCACGATACACTCTGTCGGCTATCATTCCGATTGTCTCGTCCACAGGTACGTTGGTAAACAGCGATTCTACGTCCAACGAGGCTCTTATCCCTGTGGCCCGTGCGCCCCGCAGTAAGTCCACAAATTCCTTTGGAGACTTCAGGCTGAAGGCGCAAGGAACATAAGGAGTCAGCAGGCCGTTGAGTCGCTTCGCCAGTCTGTACGTGGGTGTGGGTATCTGGCTAATGATTGGCCGAAGTGGGTTTCCAGGCTTGTGCGTCTTGACATTTCCATACGCATTTTCAGGTTTATATTCCCCAATGATCTTTGGCAGGTGGAGTCCGGATTTCTTGGCGTTCACAGTTTCGATCAGTTTGTTGACCTTTGCTTTTAATTCGGCTGTAGTGTCCTTCGTTACCCTTTGGAACTTAGTTTGGTCAGAGAGTATGATGTTCATTTTCGCCAGATATTCGTCTTTTTTAAGAATGTCATATATTGGCGACTTGTCACCTCTCCTGACAACTATCTCCTTGTTCTCACGAAGGCTTTTAGCTGCCGCTTTAAGCCCGGGGGACAGTATGGTGCTTCTGTAGTTGCCTCGATTCTTTCCTCCTTCTGCAATAAGTTCTGCTTGTAAGGTATCTTTGGTAGTGACCTTCTTTTGTGTCTCGAGGTCGAATATGTCGTCCAACAGAATTTCCAACTCTACTTTCCGGGCCATTTCACTCGGTCTGGACATAACATGACAGTTTATGCCCAGATTTAGGAGAGTGACTTGGTCCTCAGTGAGGTTAATTCCTGCAAGGTTCAGGAAGCCATCTCTTGGTCGTGGAATTGCCATAGGTCCTCCATATAATGTTGTTAGTTTCTTGATAATCCTTGTTTCAGTGCTGAGGTGATGTTGGTCTGTGAGGATGTCGAGGTGTTGTTCAATGCGGGTACGGATACTATGGTCGATGTTGCTATTTCTCCACTCGTTTGTAGCATGAAGTAGTTGCGTTTTGTTGTCTTTGATTTCATTCTCTGCCTTGTATATCTGATCACGAATCAGATCCTGGCGATATTTTATCGTGAAGGCTTGATTCCTTGCTGCTGGGTCGTGCACTTTAACATTAGTATATTTTGGTAGCAGTCTTTCCTGTAGACATATATTATTAAATATGACCGAAAAAGTAAGATTAATAATTCTAACACGAATTTTCTCAATCTTTCGTACATTACGCTTCACTGTTGGAGGTAAATCAAAAATCACTTCTCCAAAATTCATTTTTATTTCTAGTCTGACGCGACACGGGCGCGTTTCGTAAAACTTATTACATTTTCAAAGACTTCACAAATACACAACTGATTAGAACTTGCGTTTCCCTGATTTTATATCTACATTTGAGTGAGGTGGGAAGGGTGATGTGGCATTACATTTGAGTGAGGTGGGAAGGGTGATGTGGCATTAACACAAGACAGAACACTAGGGGATATTAATAGGGTATTAAAAGTATCAACACAAGACAGAACAGAAACAATGGGTATTGAATAGAAGTGTTTGTAGAAAGCCTATTGGTCCATATTTCTTGATGCTTCTATATTGGAGCGGAGTCTTGAGGTGGGTAGAATATAGTTGTGCAATAATTGGCTGTTGATTGCTGGTGTTGACTTCTTGATGTGTAGTGCCTCGCAAACGTCAAGCCGCCTGCTATCGCTGTATCTATCGATGATTTCTGTGTTGTTTACTAGGATTTCTCTGGCGATGGTTTGGTTATGGGAAGAGATTATATGTTCCTTAATGGAGCCCTGTTGTTTATGCATCGTTAAACGCCTAGAAAGAGATGTTGTTGTCTTGCCTATATACTGGGTTTTTTGGAACTTACACTTTAAAAGAACGAACGCTTTAAAAGAGACTAACGTCGTCTATGCCTTCAAATGCCCACTTGGGGACTGTAAGCTCCAAAAAACCCAGTATATAGGCAAGACAACAACATCTCTTTCTAGGCGTTTAACGATGCATAAACAACAGGGCTCCATTAAGGAACATATAATCTCTTCCCATAACCAAACCATCGCCAGAGAAATCCTAGTAAACAACACAGAAATCATCGATAGATACAGCGATAGCAGGCGGCTTGACGTTTGCGAGGCACTACACATCAAGAAGTCAACACCAGCAATCAACAGCCAATTATTGCACAACTATATTCTACCCACCTCAAGACTCCGCTCCAATATAGAAGCATCAAGAAATATGGACCAATAGGCTTTCTACAAACACTTCTATTCAATACCAATTGTTTCTGTTCTGTCTTGTGTTGATACTTTTAATACCCTATTAATATCCCCTAGTGTTCTGTCTTGTGTTAATGCCACATCACCCTTCCCACCTCACTCAAATGTAATGCCACATCACCCTTCCCACCTCACTCAAATGTAGATATAAAATCAGGGAAACGCAAGTTCTAATCAGTTGTGTATTTGTGAAGTCTTTGAAAATGTAATAAGTTTTACGAAACGCGCCCGTGTCGCGTCAGACTAGAAATAAAAATGAATTTTGGAGAAGTGATTTTTGATTTACCTCCAACAGTGAAGCGTAATGTACGAAAGATTGAGAAAATTCGTGTTAGAATTATTAATCTTACTTTTTCGGTCATATTTAATAATATATGTTTACAGGAAAGACTGCTACCAAAATATACTAATGTTAAAGTGCACGACCCAGCAGCAAGGAATCAAGCCTTCACGATAAAATATCGCCAGGATCTGATTCGTGATCAGATATACAAGGCAGAGAATGAAATCAAAGACAACAAAACGCAACTACTTCATGCTACAAACGAGTGGAGAAATAGCAACATCGACCATAGTATCCGTACCCGCATTGAACAACACCTCGACATCCTCACAGACCAACATCACCTCAGCACTGAAACAAGGATTATCAAGAAACTAACAACATTATATGGAGGACCTATGGCAATTCCACGACCAAGAGATGGCTTCCTGAACCTTGCAGGAATTAACCTCACTGAGGACCAAGTCACTCTCCTAAATCTGGGCATAAACTGTCATGTTATGTCCAGACCGAGTGAAATGGCCCGGAAAGTAGAGTTGGAAATTCTGTTGGACGACATATTCGACCTCGAGACACAAAAGAAGGTCACTACCAAAGATACCTTACAAGCAGAACTTATTGCAGAAGGAGGAAAGAATCGAGGCAACTACAGAAGCACCATACTGTCCCCCGAGCTTAAAGCGGCAGCTAAAAGCCTTCGTGAGAACAAGGAGATAGTTGTCAGGAGAGGTGACAAGTCGCCAATATATGTCATTCTTAAAAAAGACGAATATCTGGCGAAAATGAACATCATACTCTCTGACCAAACTAAGTTCCAAAGGGTAACGAAGGACACTACAGCCGAATTAAAAGCAAAGGTCAACAAACTGATCGAAACTGTGAACGCCAAGAAATCCGGACTCCACCTGCCAAAGATCATTGGGGAATATAAACCTGGATATGCGTATGGAAATGTCAAGACGCACAAGCCTGGAAACCCACTTCGGCCAATCATTAGCCAGATACCCACACCCACGTACAGACTGGCGAAGCGACTCAACGGCCTGCTGACTCCTTATGTTCCTTGCGCCTTCAGCCTGAAGTCTCCAAAGGAATTTGTGGACTTACTGCGGGGCGCACGGGCCACAGGGATAAGAGCCTCGTTGGACGTAGAATCGCTGTTTACCAACGTACCTGTGGACGAGACAATCGGAATGATAGCCGACAGAGTGTATCGTGATCCAGCCTGTACTCCTCTTGACATGCCAGAAAGTATTCTGAGGAAACTACTCCAAGCTTGTACTAAAGAGGCACCCTTCTTGAGCCCGGATGGGCACATGTATAAGCAAGTAGATGGGGTCGCCATGGGTTCTCCCCTAGGTGTCCTGTTTGCAAACTTCTACATGGGTACCATCGAGCAAAAAGTCTTAGTCGACATGAACTTGAAACCGGCCATATACTGCAGGTATGTTGACGACATTTTTACACAGGTACCTGATGTCAGACATCTGCAGGAGCTGAAGGAGGCATTTGAGCAGAGTTCCGTGCTGCGTTTCACTTACGAGACGGAAAAGGATGGGAAGCTGCCTTTTCTAGATGTAACAGTCATGGAAAAGGGCGGAGGTTTCCACACTGCAGTCTACACAAAGGAAACAAACATAGGAATGTGCCTAAATGCCAACAGCGACTGCCCTGACAGGTACAAGAGGAGTGTTGTTAACGCATACGTCGACCGTGCTCTCAGCCACAGCTCAGAATGGAAGCAAGTCGACGAAGAACTCTGTAGGGTAAGGCAGGTCCTAGTCAATAACGGCTTCTCCAATGGTTTCATCGAAGACATCATAAGAAGGAAAGTGAAAAGCCATGCAACCTCCGAAGAGACAACTAACACAACACCTATACCCCCTATTAGACTATTATACAGGAACTTCTTTTCCACAGCTCATAAAACAGAGGAAAGGGTCCTGAAAGATATTGTTAATAGAAACGTTATCCCTACAGACAAAAATCAGAGGATACAACTGACGATTTACTATAAAACCAGAAAAACGGCCAGCCTACTCATGAGAAACTCTCCAGACACAAAACAGAACGCTTTAAAAGAGACTAACGTCGTCTATGCCTTCAAATGCCCACTTGGGGACTGTAAGCTCCAAAAAACCCAGTATATAGGCAAGACAACAACATCTCTTTCTAGGCGTTTAACGATGCATAAACAACAGGGCTCCATTAAGGAACATATAATCTCTTCCCATAACCAAACCATCGCCAGAGAAATCCTAGTAAACAACACAGAAATCATCGATAGATACAGCGATAGCAGGCGGCTTGACGTTTGCGAGGCACTACACATCAAGAAGTCAACACTAGCAATCAACAGCCAATTATTGCACAACTATATTCTACCCACCTCAAGACTCCGCTCCAATATAGAAGCATCAAGAAATATGGACCAATAGGCTTTCTACAAACACTTCTATTCAATACCCATTGTTTCTGTTCTGTCTTGTGTTGATACTTTTAATACCCTATTAATATCCCCTAGTGTTCTGTCTTGTGTTAATGCCACATCACCCTTCCCACCTCACTCAAATGTAATGCCACATCACCCTTCCCACCTCACTCAAATGTAGATATAAAATCAGGGAAACGCAAGTTCTAATCAGTTGTGTATTTGTGAAGTCTTTGAAAATGTAATAAGTTTTACGAAACGCGCCCGTGTCGCGTCAGACTAGAAATAAAAATGAATTTTGGAGAAGTGATTTTTGATTTACCTCCAACAGTGAAGCGTAATGTACGAAAGATTGAGAAAATTCGTGTTAGAATTATTAATCTTACTTTTTCGGTCATATTTAATAATATATGTCTACAGGAAAGACTGCTACCAAAATATACTAATATATATACATATATATATTGTGACGATAATCTCCTTCAAGAGAGATTGAGCCTGCTCTTCCCTCCTAAGTTCGTCCCTATACAACAATACAACTAATATGGAAGAAATATCCAACAAGTACAACACCAATGTTTGCCAGAGAGCAAACGTATTCAGCACCAGGAACACCTGCTCCACCTCCACCACTCGAACCACCAAACTACCTGTCATTCGCTTGCTCATCGCTGAATGGCTGGTGCCCCAGTCGCACCTGCTCCCTCCACCCGACACTACCTGACGTCTGAGCCATCATGACCTACTGACCTCAGAATATCCCGTGCTTTCCACAAGTTAACACGTCTCGTTGGTAGACTAAGCTCTGGCTTACGTGTACTAAGAGAGGTGGCAGCTTAAAGCCAATATTCCTGCACCCATATTTTGCATTGTATATTATTCACTTGTTATTACTCACTTGTCTTAACGTAACTTTTCATTTTGCCATTTGATTATTCTTATTATTTTGATTGATTGATTTTATGTTGCAATTTGTATGTCCATTTTATTCATGTTTTGCTTTTCTAACGTAATTAAAATCTCATTGTTAAATTTACTTGTGTTTTGTGTCTTCCCATTACCTTACCACAGACGAAGTTCCAGATTTTCTCTTTTTGTTTTTATATGTGACGAGGCCATACCCCTAGCTTTTGAAACAGCCGAACACCAACGCGTTACCGTCACATATTAAGTGGGGGCCTGTCCTAGGAGCTTCACTCAGGTACTGGTGCCAAGTAGTAATTTATGGTAAGCGTATTTAACTTTGGTAACGTAGCTTTTACTATTTTTCATATTCAATTTCATTTTTATATGGTGCGGAGTGTATTGTGCATTACGAGAGTAGCATATGGTGAAGGTGAGACAACTTTGGATTACGTGGTGACTGTAGGCCTCAGTCATACTCTTAATTGGTCATCTCTTCCTCCGTGTTATTACTCGTGTTTACCATCTTTTGTCCCTAGGATATTTCTCATATTTTCGACAGATCATCATATTGGTACCCTGGTACTGTGGTCTGCCCCGGGTCAAGTGCACCTAATCTTCTGCAATCTGACTGTAGGAGGACAAAGAGGGCCATAGTTCCTCTAGCTCGAACTTTAGTTGCTGAATTGGGACCTCAGCAGCAGTTCTCGTCACCAGTTGACACCTCGCACCCCTACACGTCAGTCAGAGATGATGATACATACAACGGTAGGGAATTAGCTTACTTTTTCAGAGCACAAAAGTTCGCTAATTCTGTAAGTATCATATTAATTTCAGAAGGAAAGACTTGCTTATGTCCTATAGAGACTCGGCAAGGTATGCCTACATCCTTGGACTACCAATTTTACTTTTGAGGCAATTAACTGTTTCATTTGTTTTCGAAACTCAGTTTCATTTGTTTAGTAGGATTTTCTTGCCCTTATCCTCTTACATGAGTACCGGGTACAAGATTTCCTGCGCCCTTGATTTAAATTAATCATTTAACATCTTGTACTTAACTTTAATTGTTAAAGATCCCACAGGATAGGTACCAGTTGCCACGTTGTCCTGTTCCTGACATTCACTATATATAACGGTATATTCGTTGTACATTTATTTGCTAATTTCACCATGTTTCGTCTCCAAGCTTTCCGTGCAGATCCAGCAGGTACAATTGGGACTTTAAGTCGTGCCAAGAGAGCTGAATTACAAACTCTTGCACATGAGTATCAACTAACAGTTCCCTACCAAGCCAACAAGAGTGAAATACACAACCTGTTGCTGGATCATTTCTTAGAGCAAGGTAAGATAGACTCTGAAACTCATGAAACTTACTATATTGCAGATAAAACTGATTTGGCAACGATGAAACTCAAACTAGAGCTGGCCAAGATTGAACGTGAGCAGCAAAGGGAAGCAGCTGCCATGCAAAGGGAAGCCCTGGAACAACAAAGGGAAGCAGCTGCCATACGGAAGGAAGAACACGAACGTGAACTCGCCCTCCAGGAACGTGAGGTTGCAATGCTCCAGGAGCGGGAACGAGTACAGCTTAAAACCAAACGACGCGAGTTGGAGATGCAACGCGAACATGACCAGCAACAAGCGACTCTGGCTCTAGAGTGTCGTCAACGAGAATTCACGTTGGAAACTTCACACCTCGCTCAACGCCAGCAAGCTACTGCCAATCTTCCCGTCAGTTTTAATATATCACATGCAAGTAAGTTAATGCCATCCTTTGTAGAAGCAGAAGTTGATGTGTTTTTTACCACCTTTGAAACCCTTGCTAATCAACTCAGTTGGCCTGTCGACCAATGGGCCACACTTCTCAGAGTCCATCTTACAGGTAGAGCTGCAGTCACACTCAGTACTTTGGCATCTGAGAATGACTACCAGACTCTGAAACAAGCAGTGTTGGACGCCTACCTCCTCTCCACAGAAAGTTATCGAAGGAAATTCCGTGACCATCTGAAGGCAAGTACCACTACCTTCCTCGAGTTTGCTAACACAAAACGAAGATATTTCATGAAATGGCTGGAAGCAGCACATGTCTCTACTTTTACAGAACTCGTCAACCTGATGCTAGTTGAAGAATTCTTGAGGCGTGTGCCGCCTCCTGTCCGTCTATACTTAGCAGATAAAGAAGAAACCGACTACCTGAAGTGTGCTAAGTCGGCTGACACTTACAGCCTCATCCACCGGCTGACACCCGAACCATCCTCTAGTAAGAAGTCGTGGTACAGTTACGAGAAAGTGAGTACCGATCAAGCTGGCTCGCAATTGTACTGCAAGTATTGTAGACTGTATGGACATACCATAGACAAGTGTGGTAAGTCTCAATACAAAGGAACCACTGACACAGAAACCCAAACCAACTCCTCCTAAGTCCGGTAAGCCTGTGATGAATGTTGGTGTTAATGTTAATGATCTTTCTCTTTTCAGTAACCACCTGTATACTGGAACTGTCTCTGCCAACGGTTCAAATCCGGAGGGACGTTTCAGATTGAAGATCTTGAGGGACACAGCGGCTCTTCAATCGATCATCTTGAAGTCGGCTGTGCCCAACATCGCCTACACCGGAGAAACTGTCTTCATCACTGACCTCACTGCTACCACTCCTTATCCTCTTGCCAGAGTCCACCTGGATTGTCCCTACGTGAACGGAGAAGTCCAAGTCGCCGTCAGGGAAAAGCCTTTTCCCATGCCTGGAGTGCAACTTCTCCTAGGCAACGACTTGGCAGAAGACCTGCAACCGACCAACCTAATCGTCATGGACAAACCCCAGGTGTGTACCTCTGTGCCAATTAACCCTATTTTAGAGTATGTTCCAGCAGAGGTTCAAGAGAGTGATGAAGTTTCTCATCCGGTTCTAGTGACCACCCGTGCACAAGCCGCACGTCCATAGCCAGCTGACTCTACTGCTACCGCTGTCCCTCAAGACCCTCAGAAACTACCCCCGAATCTGACCAAGTTGGAGTTCCGTAAGTTGCAGAGAGAAGATCTTACCTTAACACCATTGTTTTTCCAGGCTGAGGCTCAACCCGACAGTATTCCTGGGTTCTTCCTAGAGAACGACTTGCTCTACCGCAGATATAGACCCAGTAAACTGAAGGAGGAGGACGATTGGGCCAACATCGAACAACTTGTGATTCCTACCAGCCTGCGGCCCACTATTCTACACCTGGCCCACGGAGCACTCTCCCACTACGGATTCAACAAGACTTACCATGAAATTCGTCAAGACTACTACTGGCCAGGTATGGTAAATAGCGTCAAACAGTACGTAAAACAGTGTCATACATGTCAGATGGCAGGCAAACCGAACATCTCCATTCCCAGAGCGCCACTGATTCCCATACAGGTGCCTGCGGAACCTTTCCACAGACTTATACTAGACTGTGTTGGTCCTTTACCTCGGACCAGTTCAGGTAACGCCTATATCTTAACCATCCTGTGTCCTACCACCAGATTTCCCATAGCAGTTCCAGTGAAGAACATCACGGCTGCTACGGTTGTAAAGCATTTATTGAAGATCTTCACTCAATATGGATTTCCCAGGGAGGTTCAGAGCGACTGTGGTACCAACTTCACCAGTGATCTCTTCAAAAGGACACTGGAGGAGTTCAACATCAACCAGGTATTGTCCAGCTCCTATCAACCTGCTTCACAGGGTTCTCTTGAGCGTAGTCATCAGACTATCAAAGCACTCTTGAAAAAGTTTTGTAGTGAAACCTCTAAGGATTGGGATAAGCAAATTGATTTGATAATGTGCATTTATAGAAGTCTTCCCAATGAGTCCCTAGGAGTATCTCCTTATGAGATGCTCTACGGCCGTAAGTGCCGTACTCCCCTCAAGGCTTTCAAAGACTCTCTAAGAGATGCCACCTTCAGTGAGCATCAGAATGTGCCTCAGTTTCTTCAAAACCTTCAACACATTCTAGAGAGAGTCCACTGTTTTGCCCATGATAATCTATTGAAAGCCCAGGAGAGGATGAAGACTCATTACGACCAGACCAGCAAAGTAAGAAAATTTAAGCCGGGAGACTTCGTGCTAGCATACTTCCCTATCCCAGGTTCTCCTTTACAAAACAGGTTTTCAGGACCCTACCGCATCAAGGAGTGCAGAAACAACCATAACTACGTTCTCGAGACTCCAGATAGGCGGTGGAAGACCCAGCTGTGCCACGTCAACCTCCTGAAGCAATATAATGGTACTCCTCCCACTGTCATGATCAATTATTCTACATTCACAGAACCCTACATCCACAGTGAGACCTTCCCAGCTTCTCCTCCCGAAAGCACTGACAAGGAGTCAGCGCTTTCTAATTCAAAAATCCATATTGATATTCCCAACCATTTTCAGGACCCTAATAGTGCTCCTTTGCCATATTCTAATTCCACTCTCACCTCGTCAGATAAGCCCTTCATCCTCCATGTCGACACCAGTGGTACCGGCGTTGGTGGTGTCGTGATGCAGCAACAAGGCGAGGAGAATACACCTGTCAGCGACTACTGCTACAAGGAACTACGGAACAATTGGCAAGGAGCTACTCTTCATCATCCTTAAGCTCCCGCACTTTACTCCACACCTGAAAAGTGCTCGGTCTACCATCAACACGGACCACACCACCCTACACCTCCTGCAGCTTGCCCACTTCTAAACTCAACGTCTTCTACTATGGGCTTGATAACTGCAGAAATTCAACCTGGAGACCCACTAAACCGAGGTTTTGACAGCATTATAGCCGATGCACTCTCCAGAGTTTATGAAGTAGAAGCGACTCCATCTATTACTCCACCACATAACGACGTACTTCTTCCAGAACCACAGGCTTCGGGGGAGAGTTGTGACGATAATCTCCTTCAAGAGAGATTGAGCCTGCTCTTCCCTCCTAAGTTCGTCCCTATACAACAATACAACTAATATGGAAGAAATATCCAGCAAGTACAACACCAAGGTTTGCCAGAGAGCAAACGTATTCAGCACCAGGAACACCTGCTCCACCTCCACCACTCGAACCACCAAACTACCTGTCCGTCGCCTGCTCATCGCTGATTGGCTGGTGCCCCAGTCGCACCTGCTCCCTCCACCCGACACTACCTGACGTCTGAGCCACCACGACCTACAGACCTCAGAATATCCCATGCTTTCCACAAGTTAACACGTCTCGTTGGTAGACTAAGCTCTGGCTTACGTGTACTAAGAGAGGTGGCAGCTTAAAGCCAATATATCTGCACCCATATTTTGCATTGTATATTATTCACTTGTTATTACTCACTTGTCTTAACGTAACTTTTCATTTTGCCATTTGATTATTCTTATTATTTTGATTGATTGATTTTATGTTGCAATTTATATGTCCATTTTATTCATGTTTTGCTTTTCTAACGTAATTAAAATCTCATTGTTAAATTTACTTGTGTTTTGTGTGTCTTCCCATTACCTTACCACAGACGAAGTTCCAGATTTTCTCTTTTTGTTTTTATATGTGACGAGGCCATACCCCTAGCTTTTGAAACAGCCGAACACCAACCCGTTACCGTCACTATATATATATATATATATATATATATATATATATATATATATATATATATATATATATATATATATATATATGTCGTACCTAGTAGCCAGAACGCACTTCTCAGCCTACTATGCAAGGCCCGATTTGCCTAATAAGCCAAGTTTTCATGAATTAATATATTTTCTCAAATTTTTTTCTTGTGAAATGATAACGCTACCCATTTCATTATGTATGAGGTCAATTTTTTTTTATTGGAGTTAAAATTAACGTAGATATATGACCGAACCTAACCAACCCCACCTAACCTAACCTAACCTATCTTTATAGGTTAGGTTAGGTTAGGTAGCCGAAAAAGTTAGGTTAGGTTAGGTTAGGTAGGTTAGGTAGTCGAAAAAACATTAATTCATGAAAACTTGGCTTATTAGGCAAATCGGGCCTTGCATAGTAGGCTGAGAAGTGCGTTCTGGCTACTAGGTACGACATATATATATATATATATATATATATATATATATATATATATATATATATATATATATATATATATATATATATATATATATATATATATATATATATATATATATATATATATATATATATATATATATATATATATATATATATATATATATATATATATATATATATATATATATATATATCTATATATATATATATATATATATATATAGCCGAAGCTATATATATATATATATATATATATATATATATATATATATATATATATATATATATATATATATATATATATATATATATATATATATATATATATATATATATATATATATATATATATATATATATATATATATATATATATATATATATATATATATATATATATATATATATAAAGTACACTATTCTTACAGCGTTCAACAAATCTTTCATTGAATCTAACTTGCATATGGGTTTGTTTCCCAGGGTACATGGTGGGGAGGGCAGGGTCAGGCACCGGGCTGTACATGGGTCCCTACTACCCCAGCCCTCAGCCCCTGAACATCACTGTACACCAGGACACCGTCGCCTACCTTCCCTGCACTGTCAATCAGCTTGGAGACAAGTCGGTCAGTGCCACAACTTCCACGAAAGTCTTTAACAGATTTTTTGTATTTTTTAAACTCAAAACTGAATTTCATATTTAAGTTTTTAATACTTTTTCTTCATAAAGATCAAAATTTGAGATGTTAATAGTGCAGGTCTGTATTTTTTTGGTATTTGTATTTTTTTTTTATCCCCATTTCATTTCTTACTAATTATCAGTTATTATCACCTTTCCTGACTTGTTATTTATTCTTTATTTATTTATTAAACGTCTAACTTTTATTTTGTCCCTGGTTAGCTATGTTGTTTATTTGTATTCATCGTTAAGTGCAATGTTATCACGTACATTGCTGAATTAGATTCTCTTAAATTAAATGTAAATTGGTAGAATTTCTCTTGTAAATTGTTTTTTTATGCAGATGTTTAGACGTAGTTACATATAAGCTGACTTATAAGAATGAAATGAGAGTGCTTGATATGAAGTGCTTCGGCTATGTCTAAAATAGTTCTCTTGCTAAATCTAGTGATTATTTCCAGCTCTTGATGAACGTTCTCTGATAGTTCACATGAACATCTTCCTCTCCAATCACTCACAGACATATTATGTATCCTGCCTCATTGTGTAAAAAAACAATACCATTACACGTTTCAAATAATATTTACAACGTGAACTCACGTAATTGTGCTTGCGGAGGTTGAGCTTTGGCTCTTTGGTCCCGCCTCTCATCTGTCAATCAACCGGTATACAGATTCCTGAGCCTACTAGGCTCATATCTACATTTGAAATTGTGTATGGAGTCAGCCTCCATCACATCACTTCCTAGTGCATTCCATTTATTAACAACTCTGACATTGAAAAAACTCTTTCTGAGGTCTCTGTGGCTCATCTGGGTACTAAGTTTCCACCTGTGTCTCTTTGTTCATGTCCTGCCCGTGCTGAAGAGTTTGTCTTTGTCCACCCTGTCTATTCCTCTGAGAATTTTGTAGGTGGTTGTCATGTCTCCCCTTACTCCTCTGTTTTCCAGGGATGTGAGGTTCAGCTCCTTTAGCCTTTCCTCGTAGCTCATTCCTCTCAGTTCCGGGACGAGCCTGGTGGCATACCGCTGAATCTTCTCAAACTTTGTCTTGTGTTTAACAAGGTACGGACTCCAGGCAGGAGCTGCATACTCCAGGATTGGTCTTACATAAGTGGTATACACAGGGTCCTGTGTATACTGGCCTGTAGTTCAGTGCCTCTTGCCTGTCACCCTTCTTGTATATTGGGACTACGTTAGCTGTCTTCCCACTTTCTGGTAAGTCTCGTGTTCCCAGTGACCTGTTATACACCATAGAGAGTGGAACACTTAGTGCTTCTGCACCTTCCTTTAGTATCCATGGTGAGATTCTGTCAGGCGGTTGCTCTGTGTGTGTGTGTGTGTGTGTGTGTGTGTGTGTGTGTGTGTGTGTGTGTGTGTGTGTGTGTGTGTGTGTGTGTGTGTGTGTGTGTGTGTGAGTGTGTGTGTGTGTGTACTCACCTAGTTCACCTAGTTGTACTCACCTAGTTGTGCTTGCGGGGGACTAACTCTGTCTCTTTGGTCCCGCCTCTCAACCGTCAATCAACAGATGTACAGGTTCCTGAGCCTATTGGGCTCTATTATATCTACACTTGAAACTGTGTATGGAGTCAGCCTCCACCACATTGCTTCCTAATGCATTCCATTTGTCAACCACTCTGACACTAAAAAAGTTCTTTCTAATATCTCTGTGGCTCATTTGGGCACTCAGTTTCCACCTGTGTCCCCTAGTGCGTGTGCCCCTTGTGTTAAATAGCCTGTCTTTATCTACCCTGTCGATTCCCTTGAGAATCTTGAATGTGGTGATCATGTCCCCCCTAACTCTTCTGTCTTCCAACAAAGTGAGGTTCAATTCCCGTAGTCTCTCCTCGTAGCTCATACCTCTCAGCTCGGGTACTAGTCTGGTGGCAAACCTTTGAACCTTTTCCAGTTTAGTCTTATGCTTGACTAGATATGGACTCCATGCTGGAGCCGCATACTCCAGGATTGGTCTGACATATGTGGTATATAATGTTCTGAAAGATTCCTTACACAAGTTTCTAAAGGCCGTTCTTATGTTAGCCAACCTGGCATATGCTGCTGATGTTATCCTCTTGATATGAGCTTCAGGGGACAGGTCTGGCGTGATATCAACCCCCAGGTCTTTCTCTCTCTCTGACTCTTGAAGTATTTCATCTCCCAAGTGATACCTTGTATCTGGTCTCCTGCTTCCTACTCCTATCTTCATTACATTACCTTTGCTTGGGTTAAACTCTAACATCCATTTGTTCGACCATTCCTGCAGCTTGTCTAGGTCTTCTTGAAGCCTCAAGCTGTCCTCCTCTGTCTTATTCCTTCTCATAATTTTGGCGTCGTCAGCAAACATTGAGAGGAATGAGTCTATACCCTCTGGGAGATCATTTCCGTATATCAGAAACAGGATAGGTCCAAGCACAGAGCCCTGTGGGACTCCACTGGTGACTTCACGCCATTCTGAGGTCTCACCCCTCACTATAACTCTCTGCTTCCTATTGTTTGGGTACTTCCTTATCCACTGGAGCGCCCTACCAGTTACTCCTGCCTGTTTCTCCAGCTTATGCATCAACCTTTTATGGGGTACTGTGTCAAAGGCTTTCCGACAGTCCAAAAAAATGCAGTCGGCCCATCCTTCTCTTTCTTGCTTAATCTTTGTCACCTGATCATAGAATTCTATCAAGCCTGTAAGGCAAGATTTACCCTCCCTGAACCCATGTTGATGGGTTGTCACGAAGTCTCTTCTCTCCAGATGTGTTACTAGGTTTTTTCTCACAATCTTCTCCATCACCTTGCATGGTATACAAGTTAAGGACACTGGCCTGTAGTTCAGTGCCTCTTGTCTGTCACCCTTTTTAAATATTGGTACTACATTAGCAGTCTTCCATACTTCTGGTAGGTCTCCCGTTTCCTGTGACCTACTATACACTATGGAGAGTGGCAAGCAAAGTGCTCCTGCACACTCTTTCAATACCCATTGTGAGATTCCATCCGGCCCAACAGCTTTTCTCACATCCAGCTCCAATAGGTGCTTCTTGACCTCATCTCTTGTAATTTCGAACCGTTCCAAGGTCACCTGGTTTGCTGCCACCTCTCCTAGCGCTGTGACTTCTCCCTGTTCTATTGTAAAGACCTCCTGGAACCTTTTGTTGAGTTCTTCACACACCTCTTTGTCATTCTCTGTTTACCTGTCCTCGCCCACCCTAAGTTTCATCACCTGTTCCTTCACTGTTGTCTTCCTCCTGATGTGACTGTGTAGTAGCTTTGGTTCGGTCTTGGCTTTATTAGCAATCTTATTTTCATACCATTTCTCAGCTGCTCTTCTCACACTAACATACTCGTTCCTGGTTCTCTGGTATCTCTCTCTACTTTCTGGTGTTCTGTTATTGCGGAGGTTCCTCCATGCCCTTTTGTTCAGCTCCTTTGCTTTCATACATTCCCTATTAAACCACAGATTCTTCCTTTGCTTCTCTGTTTTTTCCTGTTGGGCTGGGACAAACCTGCTTACAGCCTCCTGACATTTTTGGGTGACATAGTCCATCATGTCTTGTACGGACTTGGTTCCGAGTTCTGTGTCCCAATGTATATCCCATAGGAATTTATTCATCTCCTCATAGTTTCCCTTTCTGTACGCCAGCCCTTTGTTTCCCAGTTCCTTTTTGGGGGTGATAATTCCTAGCTCAACCAGGTACTCAAAGCTCAATACACTATGATCACTCATTCCCAAGGGGGCTTCCAACTTAACTTCCCTTATATCCGACTCATTTAGGGTAAATATCAGATCAAGCAAGGCTGGTTCATCCCCTCCTCTCGTTCTTGTCGGTCCCTTGACGTGTTGACTTAGAAAGTTTCTTGTTGCCACATCCAGCAGCTTAGCTCTCCATGTGTCTGGGCCTCCATGTGGGTCTCTGTTCCCCCAATCAATCTTTCCATGGTTGAAGTCTCTCATGATTAGTAGCCTGGATCCGTTCCTGCTAGCCACAGAAGCTGCTCTCTCTATTATATTGATGGTGGCCAAGTTGTGTTTGTGTGTGTGTGTGTGTGTGTGTGTGTGTGTGTGTGTGTGTGTGTGTGTGTGTGTGCGCGCGCCCGCGTGCGTGCTAAGTAATCGATACATTCAAGGTCCCGAGTTGTGTCTCCGTCCTGCAGGTGTCTTGGGTGAGGCAGAGGGACGCGGATATCCTGACGGTGGACCGGTACACCTTCGTCAGGGACGAGCGGTTGACCGTACACTTCACCCCTGATACAGGCACCTGGACGCTGGTCATCAAGTACGTCCAGGAGCGCGACGCTGGCACCTATGAGTGCCAGATCTCCACCGAGCCAAAGATGTCACTGCTGGTCCATCTTAACGTCATTGGTGAGTCTCGATTACTTGTCGCCTCCAGCTGGGGCTTGCAATCATCCAGCTGGTGCCTGGTGCTTGTGAGAGCCAGCTGGTGCCTGGTGCTTGTGAGAGCCAGCTGGACTGGTATTCCTACAATTTGTGACTGGTGTTGGTCGGTAAAACTGGAGTCTTCCTCTCCGGTGGAACTGGGTTCGAGTTTCCGAGGGTAAAAGTGAATTAAATGTTATTTTGAACTTTCAGTGTGGTTTGCAAATGATGTGACTAGCACGAGGATCACCTAATAGCTACGCGTAATAATATTTATTCACAACAAAGTCTAAGGCAAGTGCTTGGTAGTATCCAGAGTACAGATTGGAGTCCGTAGCCATAACTCACCCGGCGCAAGTACATCAACTAGTTAAAGTTCACTTGACTGCTCTTACTCACTGCTGCTCTGATAATCTCTTCATTGTCGGCTCCCACTTTTGCAAAGTGATAATGAGGTCACATATCAGACGACCACCTTTAACAGATCCGCTGTTCGCGATCGTTCTCAATACATTGCGAGCTAGCGGCCCAATTGGAGTCAGACTTTCGGCGTTGTAATTAGCTGTCACCGATTATATATGATAATTGAAGCGACGAGAGCGTCCCACTTGCTCCACCCCGGCTTTTCGCTGGTTGAGGCCCCTCACTCGACACGTAAGAGAAAGGTTCTTAATTTCCTTTCATTTTCACTACGTAGTTATGAGCTTCTCAAAGAACCTGGATGGTAGCAGCGGGTCGTCTGGACACCTTAACGGACTGTAAATGAAGACTCTGGTATAGAATACCTTGACATATGCGTTGAATCTATAATTTAATAGAAGTGCATTCTTTACAATCGACGTGAAGATCGTTGCAGCTTAACAAAAAGAAATGTTGTCTTGTCAGGGAGGGTGTCACTAAACACATGTGCCTTGTGTGTGTATATGGTATATACACATAAGTATATACACACAAGTATATGGTATATATATTGAGTACTCACCTATAATATTGGAGACTGAAAAAAGTACTGTTTAAATCTTTTATATATAAAGTACAAGACAGAACTACAGGCAGTCAGTGTATATGCACATCTATGACTCTGATCTTTTGATGTAAAGGTTTTACAAATCTTTGGGAGAGGATTACATTCAATTACAATCACAATGAGACAGAAACACAAGCAAAACATTTATACGTAAAAAATGCCTGAAATTACAATGAAAATAATAATAATAATAATAATAATAATAATAATAATAATAATAATAATAATAATAATAATAATAAAATCAATTGAAGCTATCAGTAGCACTAGAAATATGTTCAAACCGCATACCCCTAAGAAAAAAGAGAAAGAGATGCAGATTGGAACGGGAACATCGTTCCCTATATAGGCGAAGAAAACGAATCGCGGAACAAGTTGAGAGTCTCACCCTATCTCAAGAACGGCGAAGAAGGTTAGGTAGAGAAATAGAAACAATTGAACTCAAGCTACAAGAATCATTCAAAACCCAGGAGAGGCAAAGAGAGCAAAAGGCCATCAGTGAAATATTGAGTAATCCGAAGTATTTTTTCTCCTATGCAAAATCAAGATCAAAAACCACATCTAGTATCGGGCCCCTGCGAAATGGAGATGGAACTTTCACCGATGACAACAAAGAAATGAGCGAGTTACTGAGGAAGCAGTACGACTCTGTTTTCAGCGAGCCACTAAACGCACTAAAGATTGATAACCCAAATGAATTTTTCATGAATATGATATCAACATCAAATCATATATCAAATGTCACCCTATCCCCACTGGATTTTGAAGAAGCCTTAAACAGTATGCCTATGCACTCTGCACCAGGCCCGGATTCTTGGAACTCTATATTCATCAAGAACTGTAAAAAAAAAACTATCGCAGGCCCTTCACATTCTGTGGAGACAAAGCCTAGATATTGGCGTTATCCCTGACATACTAAAAACAGCAGAGATAGCACCACTCCAAAAGGAGGAAATAAGGCAGAGGGAAAACAATACAGACCGATAGCACTAACATCGCACATCATAAAAATTTTTGAGAGAGTGCTAAGAAGTAAGATCACAAAATACATTTAACCACAGCATCTCCATAACCCCGGACAACATGGTTTCAGAACAGGGCGCTCTTGCCTGTCGCAGTTGCTGGACCACTATGATATGGCATAAGATGCTATGGAAGACAAACAAAACTCTGATGTAATTTACACAGATTTCGCAAAAGCTTTTGATAAATGTGATCATGGAGTTATTGCACATAAAATGCGCTCAAAAGGAATTACCGGAAAAATAGGCAGATGGATCTACAATTTCCTGACTAACAGAACTTAATGTGTAATTGTCAACAAAATAAAATCCAGCCCGTCAACCGTGAAGAGCTCAGTCCTCCAGGGTACTGTGCTTGCTCCAGTACTTTTTCTCATCCTCATATCGGACATAGACAAGAACACAACCTATAGCACTGTATCATCCTTTGCAGATGACACTAGAATCTTCACGAGAGTAGGCAACATAGAGGACACGGCAAACCTCCAATCAGTTGTATATCAAGTCAATCTATGGGCTACAAAAAATAATATGGTGTTTAACGAAGATAAGTTCCAGCTCATGCGCTACGGAAAAAATGAAAATATAAAAACGGAAACCACTTACAAAACTCAGACAAATCATAACATAGAACGAAAAGGCAATGTAAAGGATCTGGGTGTACTCATGTCTTAAGACCTTACTGTTAAAGAACACAATAAAGTAGCCGTCACAACTGCAAGAAAAAGACAGGTTGGATATCAAGAACATTTCACACTAGAGATGCTATACCGATGATGATACTTTTCAAAACGCTTGTGCTCTTTAGAGTGGAGTACTGCTGCACAATGACAGCACCTTTCAAAGCTGGAGAAATTGCTGACCTGGAGAGCGTGCAGAGATCCTTTACTGCTAGAATCCACTCAGTTAAATATCTAAACTATTGGGACCCACTAAAGAGCCTAAATCTGTACTCCCTTGAGCGCAGGCGGGAGAGATACATAATAATTTACACGTGCAAATATAATTGAGGGGCTGGTCACAAACCTGCACACAGAAATAACATCACATGAGACCAGAAGACATGGCAGGATGTGCAGAATACCCCCGTTGAAAAGCAGAGGTGCAACAGGTACTCTGAGAGAGAGCTCTATCCACTTCAGAGGCCCGAGATTGTTCAACACGCTTCCACTATTCATAAGGGGTATAATTGGCAGACCCCTCACAGTGTTCAAGAGAGAACTGGATAAGCACCTCCAAAGGATACCTGATCAACCAGGCTGTGACTTGTACGTCAGGATGCGAGCAGCCGCGTCCAACCGCCTGGTTGATCAGTCCAGCAACGAGGAGGCCTGGTCGACGACCGGACCGCAGGGACGCTAAGGCCCGGAAGCACCTCAAGATAACCTCAATGTAACCAATGTATGAGGTGACTCAATCAATCGATACTTATAGAGCGATAAAGGTACTCCTTACCCCTGTACCACCACGACTTATGTTCCACAACCTGAAGGGATTCCACTGAATCCGCAGGAAGTCTGGCGGCTTCTCGTGATGCCAGTTCAAGTTTGTCATAACCCGGAAGCCCTCGAGTGTCAGATCAAGTGGTCTAACACTCCCACACTCTGGCTGGTATTAACGTTAGGCGTTAACGGAGCCTCTAGGTCTATTACCGCAGGTAGAACCACAGTGCCGCAGGTAATCCTTTCACCATCCCTAGTGCCACAGGTAATCCTCCAATATACACAGTGCCACAGGTAATCCTTCCCTCATCCACAGTGCCGCAGGTAATCCTTCCATCATCCACAGTGCCGCAGGTAATCCTCCCATCATCCACAGTGCCGCAGGTAATCCTTCCATCATCCACAGTGCCGCAGGTAATCCTCCCATCATCCACAGTGCCGCAGGTAATCCTCCCATCATCCACAGTGCCACAGGTAATCCTTCCCTCATCCACAGTGCCGCAGGTAATCCTTCCATCATCCACAGTGCCGCAGGTAATCCTTCCATCATCCACAGTGCCACAGGTAATCCTTCCATCATCCACAGTGCCGCATGTAATCCTTCCATCATCCACAGTGCCGCAGGTAATCCTTCCATCATCCACAGTGCCGCAGGGAGGGAGAAAATTATCAGGGGAAAGCGCCAAGCGTTTACGACTATACAGCACATGGATGGGATCAGGATAAGGATTTACGATGGGACGGGGGGGGGAAGGAATGGTGCCCAACCACTTATGGACGGTCGGGGGATTGAGCGCCGACCTGCAGGTCTACATTTCCGCAGTAATACACATCCAAAACTAACTTTCCTGTCCTCCCTTCCGCAGTTCCGCAAGTGGAAGTGAGTGGAGCGGCGGACAAGTATGTGAGGAGTGGATCAACCGCTCGGCTCGAGTGCAAAGTGAGCTCAGCAGTTCAGCTTCCCGATTACATCTTCTGGTACCACTCTGGGGAGCGGCTGCTGGAGTATGACAACCCCAGAGTGAAGTTTAGAGTGTCGAGGCGGGGCGGCCAGGGCAGTGAGATGAGTGTTACATCTACTCTGGTGATCTCCAGCGCCAGGCCCTCAGACGCCGGCAACTATACCTGCCTTCCCTCTAATCTTCACCCTGCCACCACGCTCCTCCATGTCCTCAATGGTATGTGGCATGGTTGTTGTGGTTGTGGTTTTAGATTCAGCTTATCGGAACAACAAGTTCCAAGTAGCACGGGCTATGGTGAGCCCGTAATGAACGAAAGAATGCAAGTAACTGCAGAAGAGTAATTGGCCCATAAGAGGTAGCTCCTATTAATATCCACCCAATCTCATTCATATTCTAACTTATGCTTGAAACAATCAATGGATCCTACTTCTATTGGACTTACCTGGCAGAGGAGCGGGGCTGTGTGTACTGGTGGCATGGTATTTGTCCATTTCTTCTTGAGTTCATTCACCCTCACTTCTCTAGTGTCATCTCCCAGGAGCAAGAACTGTCTCTATAGACGACACTAATCTACTGACACAGTCTCAGAGCCCTTCAGGATGTGATAATAATTTTTTTTTTCGATAAATTTTGTGTGAATATACATATATATTTACAACATATACACCAAAATTATACATGTGTATTTCGTTCTTTGCATTACTTTGCTTTAGAACCGTCATTTGTGTGTTCAAGCACCTCCTTTTATCTCTACCTTCTGATAATAATGAGATGAGCCTGAATAAATCCACAGGAGCCATGATGGGGATTCGAACCCTCCTCGAATCCTACACTCGAACTGTGTGTAGATGAGCATCACTGTTGCCAAGGATGTGTGGTTTCTTGCCGTGTAATTTTAAGTCTTAGTTGGGCTGGACGGTAGAGCGACGGCCTCGCTTCATGCAGGTTGGTGTTCAGTCACCGACCGTCCAAGTGGTTGGGCACCATTCCTTCCCCCTCGTCCCATCCCTAGTCCATATCCTGATCCCTCCCAAGTGCTGTAGTCGTATTAGATGCCTCCTGAAAGTTTCCTTCCCTTTATCTTAACTGGAATGTTATTTACAAATATATTTATTGTTATAAATTATTTTCCACGCCTTGGACCACTTTTTATTTAGTTCACTCTTGTTATTAAACATAATTTTATCAAAATACTTATAAAATTATTTATATGTTCGTTGTAGAATACAAGATTGACGTATTTTATTACCCTTCTGGTAAAGATTTTGTTAAATTCAGAACTCTGTTTATATTTCAAAATACAGTAACACAACTGGGATAATACAGCTTTCCCCTTATAGTACTGTTCCCAAGCTTGACGTATGCCAAAGATCAACTGCGATGTAAAACACTGATCAAGTCCTTCAATCTCCACACACAAATCAGACATCCTATCAATTGGTGCCTTATCTTGCTTCACTTTCGTGCCCAACGTCTGTTTTCTTGCTCATCCCACAACGTTTTCTTTCATCATTTAAAGTGACGCATGGCTGCTTGCACGTATTCCACAAACTTATCTTTTCCTGAAATATACTGAGACAACAGTCTTACTGTTGGCTTGATTCTTGATCCAGTGTTCTCTTTCCCCCCCCCCCCCCCCCCCGATATACTGTTTAAATTATGAGTTGTATTTTGGGTTTTTGAGCCAAATTTGCGAAATATGTGCATCGAGAGGTGTAAAAGACTTTTCAGTGTAAATATACTGAGATAAATGCGTTGGCCTTACTAACTCAACCACGGTTGACAGGCCTTAAGCTCAGCAACAAACTAATAATATCACATAACTCGAGTCTCCAGTAAAATATATGATAACCTGGTTTGCTGGGAGGAACACACCACACTCCATGGCCCAAGGCACTAAGTTTTTGACAGCCAATTTACCAATGTATATATATATATTTTTCCAAAAACTCTTAACCCCAGAAGGAGACAAAAACACCCTTTCACACCCCCACACACACATCCACACACACACACACAATGTTTGAGAGGAAACAATGTTTCTTCTCAATGTTTGCTGACGATGCCAAAATTATGAGAAGGATAAAAACAGAGGAGGACTGCTTGAGGCTTCAAAAAGATCTAGACAAACTAAAGGAATAGTCGAACAAATGGTTGTTAGAGTTTAACCCAAGCAAATGTAAAGTAATGAAGATAGGTGAAGGGAGCAGGAGGCCAGTTACAAGGTATCATTTGGGAGGTGAAATTCTACACGAGTCAGAGAGAGAGAAAGACCTGGGGGTTGATATCACGCCAGACCTGTCCCCTGAAGCCCATATCAAGTAGATAACATCAGCAGCATATGCCAGGTTGACTAACATAAGAACGGCATTTTGACACTTGTGCAAGGAATCATTCAGAACTTTGTATACCACCTATGTCAGACCAATCCTGGAGTATGCAGCCCCAGCATGGAGTCCATATCTAGTCAAGCATACGACCAAACTGGAAAAAGTTCAGAGGTTTGCCACCAGACTAGTACCCGGGCTGAGAGGTATGAGCTACGAGGAGAGACTTCGGGAATTAAACCTCACGTCGCTGGAAGACAGAGGAGTTAGGGAGGGACATGATCACCACATTCAAGATTCTGAAGGGAATTGATAGGGTAGATAAAGACAGGCTATTTAACACAAGGGGCACACGCTCTAGAGGACACAGGTGGAAACTGAGTGTCCAAAAGAGCCACAGAGATATTAGAAAGAACTCATTTTAGTGTCAGAGTGGTTGACAAATGGAATGCATTAGGAAGTGATGTGGTGGAGGCTGACTCCATACACAGTTTCAAGTGTAGATATGATAGAGCCCAATAGGTTCGGGAACCTGTACACCTGTTGATTGACGGTTGAGAGGCGGGACCAAAGAGCCAGAGCTCAACCCCCAGCAAGCACAAATAGTTGAGTACAAATAGGTCAGTACACACACACACACACACACACACACACACACACACACACACACACACACACACACACACACACACACACACACACATGCAGGAGGCACTGGACTACAGGCCTAACCTGCATACCATGCAAGCTGATGGAGAAGATTGTGCGAAGAAAGCTAGTGGAACATCTGGAGCGAAAGAACTTTGTAACACAGCATCAACATACAAAATCAGGCAAGAAAGAGAAGGGTGGGTAGACTGCATATTTTTGGATTGTCAGAAAGCCTTTGATATAGTACCACACAAGAGGATAGTGAAAATGCTGGAGATGCAAGCTGGAGTGAAAGGGAAGGTACTCCATTGGATAAAGGAGTACCTAAGCAACAGGAGACAACGAGTCAGTGTGAGGGGTGAGGTCTCAGATTGGCGAGACGTTACGAGTGGAGTACCGCAGGGGTCAGTCCTTGGACCTATACTGTTTCTGATATATATAAATGATCTCCCAGAGGATTTAGACTCGTTTCTCTCAAAGTTTGCTGATGATGCAAAAATTATGAAGAGGATTGAAACACAGGATGATAGTAGGAGTCTACAAGAAGACCTTCTTGAGGTTATCTTGAAATGATTTCGGGGCATTAGTGTCCCCGCGGCCTGGTCCTCGACCAGGCCTCCACCCCCAGGAAGCAGCCCGTGACAGCTGACAAACACCCAGGTACCTATTTTACTGGTAAGTAACAGGGGCATAGGGTGAAAGAAACTCTGCCCATTGTTTCCCGCCGGCGCCTGGGATCGAACCCAGGACCACAGGATCACAAACCCCGCGTGCTGTCCGCTCGGCTCCCCTCTAGACAGACTGAGTGAATGGTCCAACAAATGGCTGTTGAAGTTCAACCCGAGTAAATGCAAAGTAATGAACTAGGCAGTGGAAACAGGAGGCCAGACACAGCATACAGAATAGGAGATGAAGTACTTAATGAAACGGACAGAGAGAAAGATCTAAGAGTTGATATCACACCAAACCTGTCTCCTGAAGCCCACATAAAAAGAATAACGTCTGCGGCATATGCGAGGCTGGCTAACATCAGAACAGCGTTCAGGAACCTGTGTAAGGAATCATTCAAAATATTGTACACCACATATGTAAGACCAATCCTGGAGTATGTGGCCCCAGCATGGAGCCCGTACCTTGTCAAGCACAAGACGAAGCTGGAAAAGGTCCAAAAGTATGCCACTAGACTAGTCCCAGAACTAAAAGGCATGAGTTACGAGGAAAGGCTGCCGGAAATGCACCTTACGCCACTGGAAGACAGAAGAGTAAGGGGAGACATGATCACAACTTACAAAATCCTCAGGGGAATCGACCGGGTAAACAAGGATTACCACACACACACACACACACGTATTCCAAGTAATATGTTAGAAGGAACTGCTGGAGGATCACAACGTCAATCTTTACGCTTACAATAAATTCTTTAGGAAGCAGGTCTTGTTTGAGATTAATGAAGAGTCATGTGTACCACCGTGACGCCTGGGACTGTAATCTTCCCTAATTTGCTTTGATTGCGTCGTCTGAAAACATTAATTGATGGATCAGTAATTGTTTATCCATGTGTGAATCATAAAATTATTGTCAAATTAGTTCCTTTTTTTAAGTGGTGCAGAAGACCGTCTGAGCCGTGAACGACAGGTCGTGTTTACACACATACAAATTTTCTCTCGTATATCTTCTTATATAATTGATTTTAAGAGTCTCGAGTGATGCTAAATGATTATATTTAAGAATTTCTTCCGCATGTCAATGAGATGTTCTCTTTTGAAGTGACATAATCATTCATGAATCGTCGTCCTACTTGCCTAAATAATTTGTCAAAAATTATTTAGGCATCACCGTCAAAAAGTTTTGGCAAAGTTATACATTTTATTAACCCTTATTGTATTTTTTCTCTGGTAATAAAAATTATATTTTTTCTCTATGCAAAAAAAACACATAAATTTCAGAATATATTAAAATTCTATAAAATTTTAATTTTGTATAATATATTATGTCCAATGATATGTGGATTTTATTTTCCCTTCAATTTTTTTTCAAACACTCCAGATATCTTTATTTTTTATTCTAGATCACATTGGAAAAAAAGTCTATTCTTTCCTCCTTCTTCCTCCTTTTATATTCCCCAAAGATCATTCGGGAATATAAACCTGGATATACGTATGGAAATGTCAAGACACACAAGCCTGGAAACCCACTTCGGCCAATCATTAGCCAGATACCCACACCCACGTACAGACTGGCGAAGCGACTCAACGGCCTGCTGACTCCTTATGTTCCTTGCGCCTTCAGCCTGAATTCTCCAAAGGAATTTGTTGACTTACTGCGGGGCACATGGGCCACAGGGATAAGAGCCTCGTTGGACGTAGAATCGCTGTTTACCAACGAACCTGCGGACGAGACAATCGGGATGATAGCCGACAGAGTGTATCGTGATCCAGCCTGTACTCCTCTTGACATACCCGAAAATATCCTAAGGAAACTACTCCAAGCTTGTACTAAAGAGGCACCCTTCTTGAGCCCGGATGGGCACATGTATAGGCAAGTAGATGGGGTCGCCATGGGTTCTCCCCTAGGTGTCCTGTTTGCAAACTTCTACATGGGTACCATCGAGCAAAAAGTCTTAGTCGACATGAACTTGAAACCGGCCATATACTGCAGGTATGTTGACGACATTTTTACACAGGTACCTGATGTCAGACATCTGCAGGAGCTGAAGGAGGCATTTGAGCAGAGTTCCGTGCTGCGTTTCACTTACGAGATGGAAAAAGATGGGAAGCTGCCCTTTCTAGATGTAACAGTCATGGAAAAGAGCGGAGGTTTCCACACTGCAGTCTACACTAAGGAAACGAACATAGGAATGTGCCTAAATGCCAACAGCGACTGCCCAGACAGGTACAAGAGGAGTGTTGTTAACGCATATGTCGACCGTGCTCTCAGCCACAGCTCAGAATGGAAGCAAGTCGACGAAGAACTCTATAGGGTAAGGCAGGTCCTAGTCAACAACGGCTTCTCCAATGGTTTCGTCGAAGACATCATAAGAAGGAAAGTGAAACGCCATGCAACCTCTGAAGAGACAACTAACACAACACCTATACCCCCTATTAGACTATTTTACAGGAACTTCTTTTCCACAGCTCATAAAACAGAGGAAAGGGTCCTGAAAGATATTATTAATAGGAACGTTATCCCTACAGACAAAAATCAGAGGATACAACTGACGATTTACTATAAAACCAGAAAAACGGCCAGCCTACTCATGAGAAACTCTCCAGACACAAAGCAGAACGCTTTAAAAGAGACCAACGTCGTCTATGCCTTCAAATGCCCACTTGGGGACTTAAAGCTCCAAAAAACCCAGTATATAGGCAAGACAACAACATCTCTTTCTAGGCGTTTAACGATGCATAAACATCAGGGCTCCATTAAGGAACATATAATCTCTTCCCACAACCAAACCATCGCCAGAGAAATCCTAGTAAACAACACAGAAATCATCGATAGATACAGCGATAGCAGGCGGCTTGACGTTTGCGAGGCACTACACATTAAGAAGTCAACACCAGCAATCAACAGCCAATTAATGCACAACTGTATTCTACCCACCTCAAGACTCTGCTCCAATATAGAAGCATCAAGAAATATGGACCAATAAGCTTTCTACAATCACTTCCATTTCAATACCCATTGTTTCGTGTTCTGTCTTGTGTTGATGAAATTAATACCCTATTAATGCCACTTCTTGTTCTGTCTTGTGTTGATGAAATTATTACCCTATTAATGCCACCTCACCCCATCCACCTCACTCAAATGTAGATATAAACAAAATCGGAGATGTGTAAGTTCTATTCAGTTGTGTATTTGTAAACTAAAGTCTTTGAAAATGTAATAAGTTTTACGAAACGCGCTCGTGTCGCGTCAGACTAGAAATAAAAATTAATTTTGGAGAATTGATTTTTGAATTACCTCCAACAGTGAAAAGAAATGTACGAAAGATTGAGAAAATTCGTGTTAGAATTATTAGTCTTACTTTTTCGGTCATATTTAATATATGTATATATATATATATATATATATATATATATATATATATATATATATATATATATATATATATATATATATATATATATATATAAATATATATATATATATATATATATATATATATATATATATATATATATATATATATATATATATATATATATATATATATATATATATATGTGTGTGTGTGTGTGAGTGTGTGTATATCACGAAAATAAACACGTGATTAAGAATGTGACAATGTCAGACCACGGAGGAAAAATGAAACAGGAATTTCCTTAAGTACTTTCGTATATTAAATACATCTTCAGAAGGAATGATTTTACAGATCGAGTGATGGGTATCAATAGGCAGGAGAGAGTGGTGAAGTGAGGTGAGGTACAATACTTGGACAACGCAGACGGCCCATTGGCCCATCAGATGCACCCAATTGGCCCATCCGATGTAGCCCAATGGCCCATCTGATACAGCAGACATACAAGCATATGTCATATATGCCAATGTTGGTCTGACATTGTCATATATATATATATATATATATATATATAAATATATATATATATATATATATATATATATATATATATATATATATATATATATATATATATATATATATATATATATATATAGTAGTTAGCTGGTTTGATGACGAGCCGGCGTGTGGAGTGGGGGGATCCTGGATACGTTTTGCCTCCTGGTCAAAACGTTTTGTGCTTTTGGTGACGTATCTTGAATGTAGCATTTTATACTTGTATCTTTGGCCTAACTTGAAGTAGAGAAGAGCAGGCTCAATCTGTCTTGAAAGAGATTATCGTCACAAAATATATATATATATATATATATATATATATATATATATATATATATATATATATATATATATATATATATATATATATATATATATATATATATATACGACATATATATATATACGACATATATATATATGTCGTACCTAGTAGCCAGAATGCACTTCTCAGCCTACTATGCAAGGCCCGATTTGCCTAATAAGCCAAGTTTTCATGAATTAATTGTTTTTCGACTACCTAACCTACCTAACCGAACCTAACTTTTTCGCCAACCAAACCTAACCTAACCTATAAAGATAGGTTAGGTTAGGTAGGGTTGGTTTGGTTCGGTCATATATCTACGTTAATTTTATCTCCAATAAAAAAAAATTTACCTCATACATAATGAAATGGGTAGCTTTATCATTTCATCAGAAAAAAAATTAGAGAAAATATATTAATTCAGGAAAACTTGGCTTATGTTCCTTATGCGAACCTTACATTATATGTAAGGAACATATAATCTCTTCCCACAACCAAACCATCGCCAGAGAAATCCTAGTAAACAACACAGAAATCATCGATAGATACAGCGATAGCAGGCGGCTTGACGTTTACGTGGCACTACACATCAAGAAGTCAACACCAGCAATCAACAGCCAATTAATGCACAACTATATTCTACCCACCTCAAGACTCCGCTCCAATATAGAAGCATCAAGAAATATGGACCAATAGGCTTTCTACAATCACTTCTATTCAATACCCATTGTTTCGTGTTCTGTCTTGTGTTGATGAAATTAATACCTTATTAAATACCACTTCACCCCATTCACCTCACTCAAATGTAGTTATAAACAAATCGGAGACGTGTAAGTTCTATTCAGTTGTGTATGTTTAAACTAAAGTCTTTGAAAATGTAATAAGTTTTACGAAACGCGCTCAAGTGTCGCGTCAGACTAGAAATAAAAATGAATTTTGGAGAATTGATTTTTGAATTACCACCAACAGTGAAAAGAAATGTACGAAAGATTGAGAAAATTCGTGTTAGAATTATTAATCTTACTTTTTCGGTCATATTTAATAATATATGTCTACAGGAAAGACTGCTACCAAAATATACTAATATATATATATATATATATATATATATATATATATATATATATATATATATATATATATTCTTGGATGTACTAATAACAAAAACAGGAACCTCTTTAAACACCAACGTATATACTAAGCCCACCAACATAGGATTATGCCTGAACGGTAGAAGTGAGTGCCCCTAAAGATACAAAGCCCGTGTTCTCAATGCTTATATTCGTAGAGCGCTTACCCTGTGCTCCGAACGGAGCAACGTGAGTTGAGAGTTTGAAAGTGTACCTCATGTAGTGGTGAACAATGGATATAGCAACGCGGAAATAAACGCTGCTGTAAGAAGACACTTGGACCGTTGGTATAATCCAGAACCTAGAACAGAAACCACAACACCCCCAATAAAATTATATTACAAATCAACCATGCACAGTGAACATATAAAAGAGGAAAGAATAATGAAAGAAATAATCTGTAAAGGTGTAAAAAGCATTACTCCTAACCAAAACATAAACCTGATAATATTCTTCAAAACCAAGATGACTTCCGAAATCCTTATCAAAAACAGGCCGAAGCCGACGGAGAACCCTCTACAGCAGTCAAGCGTTGTATACATGTACACTTGCCCCCACGAAGGATGTAACCGTCAATCTAAGTACATAGGTATGACGTAGACCAAGCTGACGAGGCGTTTAACATGTCATATTCAATCCGGTGTCCCCAGGAATCACATAAGACAAGCCCATTACATCACCCTAACAAGAGAAATGTTGAACAAAAATACCTGTATAATAGACAAAACCCAAGATGCAAGAAGATTACAAATTCTTGAAACAATTCACATAAGAATAGAACAACCCACCATGAACACCCATATCACGGAACTATTTACTCTACCCACCATGAGAGTAAGGACAAGACCAGAACATAACGATGCTAACACAGAAGACACTGTTCAACATAACAGGCCAATTACACCTGACTAATCTTTGTATGTTGATAGGAGCTGCCTCGTATGGGCCAATAGGCCTTCCGCAGTTACCTTTATTCTTATGTTCTTATGTGCTTCATCCCCCATTTATCCCTTATGTATCCCCCATGTTTTTACCTTTATTGTCTTATCACCTGGCCCAGTACAGGTATAAATCAACCAGTTCTGAAAATTCTTTTCACTTCAGAATGAACCATGCAGGTTCGAAACGTTGTGCAAATTGTATAAATAAATGTATTACATTCTATAGTAATTCACTTTTTTCTTCACCATGAAATTAAAAAATGAGTTTTGGAGAACTCCTCTTTCAGCTAAGCCCTGATGCTAAGAAAATAGTTAGAGGGATAGAAGCCCTAAATCAGAAGATAGTAAATACAGAATATGCGGTCATATTCAATGAGACATGTTTAAAAGAAAACCTGCTGCCAGTATACATACATATATATATATATATATATATATATATATATATATATATATATATATATATATATATATATATATATATATATATATATATATGTATATATATATATATATATATATATATATATATATATATATATATATATATATATATATATATATATATATATATATATATATATATATATATAAATTAGATAATCCACATGGGCTATGAAGTCGTGCGAACCCATGAATGCACTTGACAATGCTGAGGTGGAAGGTTCGTGTCCACCTCACAGCCTTGATAGATTTTCTCGTTTTTATTATTATTATTATTATTATTATTATTATGTTATTTATTCACTTATATATCAGCAGATGAGCATCCGGCAGCAATGCACACTGGAGGAGCGAAGACAACAGAGCCTCCCCCTTCCTGGGGAGTACTCCTGGTGGTGGTACTCAGTATATTAATGGTTCACGCCTATCCGCTCACAGCCCACGCCTGTGATGGCGCGCCTTTCCACATTCCTAGTGACGTAGGCGACGGTGAGGAACATCGCCCCAGCAGAAGGACTGGATGCAGAAGGGACTCGGCGTCTGGATACATAGCAAAGATCTGTCAGGTCTCTCTCCCTCATCGCTATCCTTGTGAGAGCCGGGACCCACCGCCCTCCTCCAGGAGACAACCGGTTTCAGTCCCCTGGCGACGGAGAGCAGCAGGTTCTGGAGGCATTGATAGGCAGGGTCATCCTGTCTTCCCCACACTGTCTGCTTCAATACTTCACAAAGTATTCCCAGTAAGCGATACAATTGATTCACACTAACACACACATACAAACAAACACACAAATACACACACACACTGGGAGAGGAAATTCTTCAGGAGTCAGAAAAAGAAAAAGACTAGGGGGTTGATATCACGCCAGACATGTCTCCTGCAGCACATATCAAGAGGATAACATCAGCGGCATATGCCAGGCTGGCCAACATACGAACGGCATTCAGAAACTTGTGTAAAGAATCATTCAGAACTTTGTGTACCACATATGTCAGGCCAATCCTAGAGTATGCAGCCCCAGCATGGAGTCCATATGTAGTCAAGGATAAGACTAAACTGGAAAAGGTTCAAAGGTTTGCCACCAGACTAGTACCCGAGCTGAGAAGTATGAGCTACGAGGAGAGACAACGGGAATTAAACCTCACGTCGCTAGAAGACAGAAGAGTTAGGGGGGATATGATCACCACATTCAAGATTCTGAAGGGAATTGATAGGGTAGATAAATACAGGCTATTTAACACAAAGGGCACACGCACAAGGGAACTCAGGGGAAACTGAGTGCCTCAAATGAGCCACAGAGATATTAGAAAGAACTTTTTTAGTGTCAGAGTGGTTGACAAATGGAATGCATTAGGAAGTGATGTGGTGGAGGCTGACTCCATACACAGTTTCAAGTGTACATATGATAGACCCCAATAGGCTCAGGAACCTGTACACCTGTTGAATGGCGGTTGAGAGGCGGGACCAAAGAGCCAGAGCTCAACCCCCGCAAAAACAACTAGGTGAGTACAACTAGGTGAGTACACTCACACACACACACACACACACACACACACACACACACACACACACACACACACACACACACACACACACACACACACACACACACACACACACACACACACACATTGTGTGTTAACCCCGAGGTTTATAATTTTGTGTAATATTATGCCTAGAGTCTCCAGCTGGAAGCTTCCATTGAATAAATGCATAATCTTACATGTGCATTATAAACCTTTTTTTGTATTAAACTCTTTTGCATATGCAGCCTTAAAAGTGCAATGTTCTTCACGCAAAGTTTCGAGTTGATGTAAATCTTACCGAGTTTTATGTTCATTTCATCACATATACGCCTTTAAGAAACTTACTCTTGGATTTTGATTAAATTGCCTTTAACTCTACTATTTTCTCAAAATTTTCATTTTCATTCTAAATGGCAGCGTTGAGGATAATGTGGCCTCTGTTAAATGCACAAAAATTGTGTTGGATAAGATAATATTATATAGAACAAATTGCAGACGAAATGTTATTATTTTTCTTGAGTTTTATTGGTGTTGAAAATCACAAATAATAGACCCGGGAGAATTCTTAATGTGGAAAAAATGCCAAACATGCAGTCATAACCAGTTTTTTTAAGAGTACACACCGTAAGGAATTCCGAACCAGAAGTTCCAATTCGTTGAATATTTCAGAAATAAAATACAGTTCTCATCGCCTACGGTGCACACACCTCAGCAGACAACCATCTTAAGGCAGTTTTTTGCGGTATTTTTGAAGTAATATCACGGCTCTCACAGACGTCCATATCACGGCTCTCACAGACGTCAATATCACGGCTCTCACAGACGTCAATATCACGGCTCTCACAGACGTCAATATCACGGCTCTTACAGACGTCAATATCACGGCTCTCACAGACGTCAATATCACGGCTCTCACAGACGTCAATATCACGGCTCTTACAGACGTCAATATCACGGCTCTCACAGACGTCAATATCACGGCTCTCACAGACGTCAATATCACGGCTCTCACAGACGTCAATATCACGGCTCTCACAGACGTCAATATCACGGCTCTCACAGACGTCAATATCACGGCTCTCACAGACGTCAATACGCCAATCGCCACGTGACGCTGAAATTTTCTGAACCAAAATCCTCAGTCTTTTAGAGATGTATATATGTTGCTTCATAAACAATGATCTTATGTACTTCTTGTGATTTCTGATGGCAAACCACCTTGAGTTTCGTGTATAGTGATTACTACCCTGAGAGGTGATTTCCATTTCT
The DNA here is from genome assembly GCF_040958095.1 of Procambarus clarkii. Classification (NCBI taxonomy): domain Eukaryota; kingdom Metazoa; phylum Arthropoda; class Malacostraca; order Decapoda; family Cambaridae; genus Procambarus; species Procambarus clarkii. Next base: position 25,450,747 of record NC_091163.1, read on the forward strand.
GTGTTATTAATTTAGGTTCTGAATCTAGCTTATGTAATGTTTCCCGAATAGCTGCTGTTTTACATTTTTTCCACAATTATGTTTGTGTACGATAACCTTTGTTTGTAAAACACCAAAACTAAGGTTTAGTCTGAAATTTCAAACTCAAAAACATATCTAATATTGTAATTTTACTCTGAATAATTAATACTTATCGTATTTTTTTTAGTTTGTCCCATCCTGTATACTTCCTCAGGATATTTTTGTTTAATTGAATGTTGTAAACTATCAATTAATGTGTTACTACTAATGACCTGTTTAATCACACGAGCCCCCAAGGGGTCTTTCTATTTTCGTTCGTGTTTACAACTCGTCTACTGAAGCTTCTTACATTGGCTGGTAAACTGTTCTCTGAGTGCACTGTATATTATGTTTATTATTTATGTCCATGATACGCCTCAAAATGTATTGTGCTCGAAAAACTCATTCAGTAAAAGGTTTCCTGAATGTTGTTTTACAAACCTTTGTATCAGTGTGCGTCTGTCAGATCACCAAGGTTGTCTCTTTAAGACAACGGAACCGAGGTCACTGTAATGTTTGGATACATAAATGTGAGAATGAGTGGAAGTACTATTTTTTTGTTTTATTTATATCCTGTACTAGAACATTTTAACAAAATTGTATGGTATTGACGTGCATGATTAAGAATCACATCTTACGGTATATTCATAATTGCTTGATGCTTTATATATATATATATATACATGATAGATAGATAGATAGATAGATAGATAGATAGATAGATAGATAGATAGATAGATAGATAGATAGATAGATAGATAGATAGATAGATAGATAGTTAGTTAGATAGATACATTGATAGATTGATATTCGCTGCGAGGTGCACTATATACACACTGTACCTATTATATCATCCCAAGAATATCTCTGCGCAAAAAAAGTATATATATACTAGGAGCTGAACCCCATCTATGACTGGATATACCTTCAGAGCTCCTCCTCACATGCCACTGTATATAAACTGAGAGCTGAACGACATATATAAGTGAACATACGTAAGTATCCACTTGGAAAATGAAACGACATAACCGAATAATGTTTCTTTTTGTGATTATTCTTGCATAAATAAATATTCGCTGATAGATCGCTCCATATATTGGTAAATGTACAGACAGAGAGGTACCCCCTTCATGTCCGTATATACACTGATAGCTATACCGATATGTTTATATACGCTTAGAGATGAACCCCGCAAATCAGTGACTATATACATTCGACCATGCTACAGCGGACTCCTAAGACACATTCATCAATATTAAAGCGTTCTACACTCAAAATCAGTATTTTTTTCATATTTGTATTAACAGAATTATATATAAGAGTTTGGTGTATTATAAGACCTAAATTAGACTAGTTATTTTTTCAGTTTCTGATCAGTTATTTAAGCTGTCATGAAGCAACCCGTCCTCGACTCAAGGTCAATGCATCCAGCAGTCCACCCCACAGACGCATACATAAATTTTAGCCACAACTCAGGATAGAAAGAAGTCGATGAAGAACTCTGTAGGGTAAGGCAGGTCCTAGTCAACAACGGCTTCTTTAACGGTTTCGTTGAAGACATCATAAAAGGAAAGGTGGACCGCCATGCAACCTCTGAAGAGTCAACCAACACAACACTTGTACCCACAATTAGACTATTTTACAAGAACTTCTTTTCGACGGCTCATAAAACGTAGGAAAGGGTCCTGAAAGATATTGTTGATAGGAACGTCATCCCTACAGACAAAAATCAGAAAATATAATTGATAATTTAATATAAAACAACAAAAAAAACGGCCAATCTACTCATGAAAAACTCCCCAGACACCAAGCAGAACGTTTTGACGACCAACGTTGTCTATGCCTTTAAATGCACACTTGGGGACTGTAAGCCCCAAAGAACTCTGAATATAGGCAAGACAACAACGTCTCTTTCCAGGCGACTAATAATGCATAAGCAACAGGGTGCCATCAATGAACATATAATCTCTTCTCACAACCAGACCATCACTAGAGAAATCTTAACAAACAACACAAAATCATTGATGGGTGCAGCGATAGCAGGCGGCACGACATCAGCGAGGCACTACACATCAAAAAGTCAACACCAGCAATCAACAGCCAATTAATGCACAACTATATTCCACCCACTTCAGTGCACCGTATGGGCCAATAGGCCCTCTGCAGTTGCTTCCATTCTCATGTACCCACCTCACCCAATACCCACCTCACATAAACCAATAAAAAGCGAGGGTAATGTCTAATGTTTCATACACAGTGCATCGAGTGTATCATAAATGTAGTTCATAAGTGCAGTGTTAACTGTAAAGAAGTCTTTGAGAATGTAAGACGCCCTTACGAAACGCATCTAAGCGTCAGACCATTAGTAACAAAAATTAATTTTGGAGAATTGATATTTCCATTACAAACGACAGTGAAGAAAAACATAAGAAATATTGAAAAAATTAGTGTTAGAATTATTAATCTTACTTTTTCGGTCATATTGAACCACATATGTTAACAAGAAAGACTGCTACCAAAATATACTAATATATATTGTGACGGGAAAGTGTAGGAGTGTAGATGTTCGGCAGTCCTCCAATGGCTGGTGTCAATGCCTAGTCACACTTACAAAAAAAAGATAGACTGCTTGGATGTTTATCTGTGGTAAAGTAAGGGAAGACACGCAAAACACATAGTATGAACAATGAAACTTTAATTAATATAGAAAATAAATTAAAAACAAAACCAATCCCTTGGCTATGTACAGTGCAAACAAACAAGTCAAAAACATATAACATAAATGAAGAATAGGGATGACGTTACTCTACAATAATATAAAGACAAAGTGATTAAACAGGTGCTGAGAATATAGCACTAGCTGAGAAACATCCACCTGATAGACGGCGTATATCAGTTAGTTGTTCACGGCTTGAGAGCACAAGGATATTCTGACTTCAATGGCTGGTTCAAGCCCAGACATCGACTTGTAGAGGGCGCTGAGGTGCAGAGGTGCAGGTGTGCAGTCGGCGAGTCACCAATCAGAAGCAGGCAAGCTGGGAATGGTAGTTTGCTGGTTGATGATGGAGCCAGCATGGAGGGAGTGTGGAGTAGGGGGGAGTCTTGGGTACGTTTGCCTCCTGGTCAAAACGTTTTGTGCTACAGGTAGATGTATTTTGAAGGTAGCATCTTATTGTTGTATAATATACGTAACTTTATGTAGAGAAGAGCAGGCTCAATCTCTCTTGAAAGAGATTATCGTCACAACTCTCCCCCGAAGCCTGCTCTAAAGGGTGAAGTTATGTCTTCAGATGGTAGAGTGGTAGGTGGAGCAGCCTCTACCTCATAGACTCTGGAGAAGGCGTCTACTATGATGTCAGAACCTTTGATGTAGAAGATCTTCAGGTTGAAATTCTGCAGATACAAAGCCCACCAGAAGACGTTGATTGTTGAATTGGGCTTGCTGCAGGAAGCGTAGGGGATTGTGGTCCGAGTAGATGGTGGTAGACCGAGCACTTTGTAGGTACGATTCAAAGTGCTGTAAGTTCAGGACAGGATGGAGAGAAGTTCTTTTTCGATAGTGCTGTCGCTCTTCTGGTGAGGTTTTAACTTGTAGCTGTAGTAGCTAACAGGTAGAACCTCCTCGCCTCGTTGTTGCATCAGGACACCTCCGATGCCGGTACCACTGGCGTCGACATGGAGGATGAAAGGCTTCGTGATATCTGGTGAGGCAAGAATAGGATTAGAACAGAGCATGGATTTAAGTTGTTCAAAAGCCGTGGTTTGCTGAATGGACCAATGATACCGTTGCTTGGGGCTGGTTAAAGTGATCAATGGTGTCGCCACCGTACTAAAATTCTTCACAAACCTACGGTAGTAGGAGGCAAGACCAAGGAAGCGCAGGAGCTGCTTCCTGGTGGTAGGCTGTGGGTAATGCTGGATAGCTAGGGTATGTATGTTTAACGGAGCTATGCTGCCACTCCCTATCCCATGATCAAGATAACGCACTTTACCTTTAGCAAAGGTGGACTTGCCCAAGTTGATGGTGAGGCCGGCTGTCAGGAGCTTGGTAAACAATCGTTGCAGCTGGAGCAGATGTTCGCTCCAGGTGTTGGTTGCCACAACGATATCATCCAAGTAGGCGTAGGTGTTATCTAAGCCCTGGATGACGCGGTTGACAGCTCGCTGGAAGGTGGCCGGGGCATTACATAGTCCAAATGGAAAGCGTTCGTATCTGTAAAGACCAAAAGAAGTGGTGAAGGCAGATATTTCCTTAGCTCGCTCTGTCAAACACACTTGGTAGTATCCCTTGAGTAAGTCTAGCTTCGATAGATACCGAGCATTAAAAATGGCGTCAAGAAAGTCATCTATTCTATTCTATTTTATTCTATTCTATTCAGGGAGCCGGTTGGCTGAGCGGACAGCACGCTGGACCTGTGATCCTGTGGTCCTGAGTTCGATCCCAGGCGCCGGCGCGAAACAATGGGCAGAGTTTCTTTCGCCCTATGCCCTTGTTACCTAGCGGTACAATAGGTACCTGGGTGTTAGTCAGCTGTCATGGGCTGCTTCCTGGGGGTGGAGGCCTGGTCAAGGATCGGGCCGCGGGGACACTAAAAAGCCCCGAAATCATCTCAAGATATTCTAGGTAATGGATAAGCATCCTTGATAGTCACAAGATTCAATTTCCGGTAATCGGTACACAACCTCACTTTACCTTGCGGTTTCGGCACCAAGATACAGGGTGAGACCCTAAGGGACTCACAAGGGGTGGCCAGCCCATGATCCAGGAGGTACTGTACTTCAGCACGCATAACTTCCTTTTTGCTCGAGCTGATTCGGTAGAAAGGTTGACGAATCGGCCGGGTGTCAGGAAGTAGCTGGATGTCGTGCTGAACCACATTATACTCCTGTGGATCATCGCTGAACAACTTCTGATGTTCCTTGAAGATTCTGATGAGAAGAGCACAATTACTGTCCTGCAAATAGGTATGAAGATCATTAAGGATTTCCGAGTAGGAAGGCACTGACTCAATGTTAGTGCTTTCGGGAGGAGAAGCAGGGAAGGTCTCACTGTGGAGGTATGGACCTTTAAAGGTGGGTAATGATACCAACACAGTAGGGGGAGTACCTTGATACTGCTTCAGGAGGTTGACGTGGAACAACTGGGTCTTCCGCCGCCTATCTGGAGTCTCAAGAACGTAGTTGTGATTGTTCCTGCACTCCTTGATGCGGTAAGGTCCTGAAAACTTATTTTGCAATGGAGAACCTGGGATAGGAAAATATGCCAACACGAAGTCTCCTGGTTTAAATTTCCTTAGTTTGCTGGGTTGGTCAAAATGAGTCTTCATCCTCTCCTGAGCTTTCAATAGATTGTCAATAGCAAATTTACGTACTCTCTCTAGAATGTGTTTTAAGTTTTGATGAAACTGGGGCACATTCTGAGGGTCACTGAAGGTGGCATTACGTAGAGTCTTTGAAAGCTTTGAGAGGAGTACGGCACTTACGTCCGTAGAGCATCTCATAAGGAGATACTCCTAGAGACTCATTGGGGAGACTTCTGAAAATGCACATAATGAGGTCAAGTTGTTTATCCCAGTCCTTCAAGGTTTAATTGCAAAATTTCTTTAGGAGTGCTTTAATAGTCTGATGACTACGTTCAAGAGAACCCTGTGAAGCAGGATGATAGGGGCTGGACAGTACCTGTGTGATGTTGAACTCTTCCAGTGTCTTCTTGAAGAGATCACTAGTGAAGTTGGTGCCACAGTCACTTTGAACCTCTCTTGGAAATCCATACAAGTTGAAGATCTTCTATAGTTGTTTCACCACAGTAGCAGCCGTAATGTCCTTTACTGGAACTGCTATGGGGAATCTGGTGGTAGGACACAGGATAGTTAGTATATAGGCGTTGCCAGAACTGGTCCGGGGTAAAGGACCAACGTAGTCTATGATGAGTCTGTGGAAAGGTTCCGCAGGCACCTGGATGGGATTTAATGGAGCCTGGGAATAGAGATGTTAGGTTTACCTGCCTTCTGACATGTATGACACTGTTGCACGTAACTTTTCACGTCTTTAACCATACCTGGCCAGTAGTAATCTTGTCTGATTCCGTGGTAGGTTTTGTTAAAACCATAGTGAGAAAGTGCTCCGAGGGCCAGGTGTAGAATATCGAGCCGTAGGCTGGTGGGAACCACTAGTTGTTCGACATTTGCCCAATCGTCGTCCTCCTTCAGCTTACTGGGTCTGTACCTGCGGTAGAGCATCTGATTCTCTAGGAAGAACCCAGGGATACTGTCAGGATGAGTCTCAGCCTGGAAGAATAACGGTGTTAATGATAGATCTTCCCTCTGTAACTTACGGAACTCCAAACTAGTAAGATTCGGTCGTAGATTCTGAGGGTCTTGAGGGCCAGCAGTAGCAGTAGTGTCAGCTGGTTGCGGACGTGCAGCTTGTGCACGGGTAGACACCAAAACCGGAGGAGAAACTTCATCACTTTCTTGGACCTATGCTGAAACATACTTAAAGATGGGATTGTCCACTACAGAGTTACACACCTGGAGTTTGTCCATGATGATCAGGTTGGACGGTTGCAGATCTTCTGCCAAGTCGTTGCCCAGGAGAAGTTGCACTCCAGACATGAGAAAAGGCTTTTCCCTGATGGCGACTTGGACTTCACCGGTCACAAAAGGACAATCCAGGTGGACTCTGGCGAGTGGATACGGAGTGGTAGCAGTGAGGTCAGTGATAAGGACGGTTTCCCCGGTGTAGGTGATGTTAGGCACAGCTGATTTCAATATTATTGACTGAAGAGCCGCTGTGTCCCTCAAGATCTTCAATTTGAAACGTCCCTCCGAATCTGTACTGCTGGCAAAGACAGTGCCAGGATATAGGTGTTTGCTGAAGAGAGAAAGATCATTAACAGGAACACCAACACAGGCTTACCGGACTTAGGAGGAGTCTGTTTGGGTTTAGTTGATTCAGTATTACCTTTGTATTGAGACTTACCACATTTATCTATGGTATGTCCAAAGAGTTTGCAATACTTACAATACAATTGAGAGCTTGCTTGATCTGTACTCACTTTATCATAACTATACCAAGACTTCTTACTGGAAGGTGGTTCTGGTGTAAGCCGATGGATGAGGCTGTAGGTGTCAGCTGACTTCGCACATCTGATGTAGTCGGTTTCTTCTTTGTCTGCTAAATATAAACGGTCGGAAGGGGGAACACGTCTCAAGAATTCCTCAACTAGCATGAGGTTGACGAGTTCTGCAAATGTAGAGACATGTGCTGCTTCCAGCCATTTCATGAAATATCTTTTCTTTGTATTGGCAAGTTCTAGTGGTACTTGCCTTCAGATAATCACGGAATTTTCGTCTGTAGCTTTCGGTGGAGAGAAGGTAGGTGTCCAAAACTGCTTGCTTCAGGGTCTGGTAGTCATTCTCAGACGCTGAGGTACTGAGAGTAACCGCAGCTCTACCTGTGAGATGCACTCTGAGAAGGGTAGACCATTGATCTGCAGGCCAGCTAAGTTTTTTAGCTAGGGTCTCAAAAGTGGTGAAAAATACATCAATCTCTGTCTCAACGAATGATGGCATTAACTTACTTGCATGGGAGACATTGAAACTTACGGGAAGATTAGCAGTAGCTTCTTGGCGCTGAGTGTGGTGTGTAGTTTCCAACGCGAGTTCTTGTTGTCGACATGCTATAGCCGTATCGGCTTGCTTCTTATCATGCTCGCGTTGCACCTCCAGGTGACGTTGTTTTGCTTCAAGCTGTACTCGCTCACGCTCAAGGAGTAGTGCAGTCTCACATTCCTTGAGGGTGGCTTCACGTTCCTGTTCTTCTTTCCTGATTGCAGCCTCTCTTTCCCTTATTTGTAGAGCTTCTTTTGCCAAGGTCGCCTCTCGTTCTTGTTCTTCTTTCCTGATTGCAGCTTTTTCTTTCCTAATTTGTAGAGCTTTTTTTTTTTGTTGCTTCCGCTCGATCTTTGCAAGTTCGAGCTTGAGTTTCATAGCTGTCAGAGCATATCTATCTGCAATAGAATAATTTTCGTGACTTTCAGAGTCAATCTTCCCTTCTTCTAAGAGGTGATCCATTATTAAATTGTGCAATTCATTTTTGTTGGCTCCATGGGGAACATCTAGTTGATACTTGTGTGCAAGAGTTTGTAATTCGGTCTTCTTGGCACGACTTAAGTTCCCTATTTCACCTGCTAGATCGTCACGAAAAGCTTGGAGACGAAACATGGTGAAAAATAACAAATAAATGTACAACGAATACTTGTGATATGGAAGTGTCAGTAACAGGATAACGTGGCAACTGGTAACTATCCTCTGGAATTTTATATTTAACAATTAAAGTTAATTTTAGTATGGTAAATGATTCGTCAATCAAAAGCGCAGGAAATCTTGTACCCGGTACTCAATGTAAGAGAATAAGGGCAAGGAAGTCCTACTAAATAAATGAAACTGATAGTTTCTAAAACAAATGAAACATTTAATTGTTTCAAAAGTGAATAAGGTAGTCCAAGAATGTAGGCATACCTTGCCGAGTCTCTATAAGACAGAAGCAAGGGTTTTCCCACTAAATGAAATATGATACTTACAGAATTAGCGAACTTTGTGCTCTGAAAAAAGAAAGCTAATTCCCTACCTAAGTAAATATCATCATCTCTGACCGACGTGTAGGGGTGCGAGTGTCAACTGGTGACGAGAACTGCTGTTGAGGTCCCAAATCAGCAACTTAGTCCGTGCTTGAGGAACTATGGCCCTCTTTATCCTCCTTCGGTCGAATTGCAGAAGATTTGGTGCTCTGACCCGAAGACAAACCAAAGTACCAGGGTACCCAAAATGATGATCCGTCTGAGATTGAGAAATATCCTAGGGACAAAAGGTGGAAAACACGAGTAATAACACTGAGGGAGGGATGACCAATTAAGAGAATGACTGAGGCCTCCAGTCACCACGTAATCCAAAGTTATCCAACAGTCACAATATGCTACCCTCGGAATGCACAATACACACAGCACCATATAATTATTAAAAGTAATGAAAATATTGAAAAGCAACTGTATCAAAGCCAAGTACACTTACCACAAAATGATGTTCTGGTACTAGTACCTGAGTGAGGCTCCTAGGACAGGCCCCCATTAAATGTGACGGGAAAGTGTTGGAGTGTAGATGTTCGGCAGTCCTCCAATGGCTGGTGTCAATGCCTAGTCACACTTACAAAAAAAAGATAGACTGCTTGGATGTTTATCTGTGGTAAAGTAAGGGAAGACACGCAAAACACATAGTATGAACAATGAAACTTTAATTAATATAGAAAACAAACTAAAAACAAAGACAATCCCTTGGCTATGTACAGTGCAAACAAACAAGTCAAAAACATATAACATAAATGAAGAAAAGGGATGACGTTACTCTACAGTAATATAAAGACAAAGTGATTAAACAGGTGCTGAGAATATAGCGCTAGCTGAGGAACATCCACCTGATAGACAGACTATATCAGTTAGTTGTTCACGGCTTGAGAGCACAAAGATATTCTGACTTCAATGGCTGGTTCAAGCCCAGACATCGACTTGTAGAGGGCGCTGAGGGAGCAGAGGTGCAGGTGTGCAGTCGGCGAGTCAGCATTCAGAAGCAGGCAAGCTGGGAAAGGTAGTTTGATGGTAAATGATGGAGCCGGCATGGAGGGAGTGTGGAGTAGAGGGGAGTCTTGAGTACGTTTGCCTCCTGGTCAAAACGTTTTTTGCTACAGGTAGACGTATCTTGAAGGTAGCATCTTATTGTTGTATAATATACGTAACTTTATGCAGAGAAGAGCAGGCAGGCAAAGGAATTTGTTGACTTACTGCGGGGAACACGGGCCACAGGGATAAGAGCCTCGTTGGATGTAGAATCACTGTTTACCAACGTACCTGTGGATGAAACAATCGGGATGATAGCGGACAGAGTGTATCGTGATCCGGCCTGTATTCCTCTTGACATACCAGAAAACATTCTAAGGAAACTACTCCAAGCTTGTACTAAAGAGGCACCCTTATGCATGTGCCCGGATGGGCACATGTATAAGCAAGTAGATGGGGTCGCCATGGGTTCTCCCCTAGGTGTCCTGTTTGCGAACTTCTACATGGGTACCATCGAACAAAAGGTCTTAGTCGACATGAACTTGAAACCGGCCATATACTGCAGGTATGTTGACGACATTTTTACACATGTACCTGATGTCAGACATCTGCAGGAGCTGAAAGAGGCATTTGAGCGGAATTCTGTGTTGCGTTTCGCTTACGAGATGGAGAAGGATGGGAAGCTGCCCTTTCTAGATGTAACAGTCATGGAAAGGAGCGGAGGTTTCCACACTGCAGTCTACACTAAGGAAACAAACATAGGAATGTGCCTCAATGCCAACAGTGACTGCCCAGACAGGTACAAGAGGAGTGTCGTTAACGCTTATGTCGACCATGCTCTCAGCCACAGCTCAGGATGGAAGCAAGTCGATGAAGAACTCTGTAGGGTAAGGCAGGTCCTAGTCAACAACGGCTTCTCCAATGGTTTCGTTGAAGACATCATAAGAAGGAAGGTGAAACGCCATGCAACCTCTGAAGAGACAACTAACACAACACCTGTACCCACTATTAGACTATTTTGCAGAACTTCTTTCCCACACTCATAAAATGGAGGAAAGGGTCCTGAAAGATATTGTTAATAGAAACGTTATCCCTACAGACAAAAATCAGAAGATACAATTGACGATCTACTATAAAACCAAGAAAACGGCCAACCTACTCATGAGAAACTCTCCAGACACAAAGCAGAACGCTTTAAAAGAGACCAATGTCGTGTATGCCTTCAAATGCCCACTTGGGGACTGTAAGCCTCAAAGAATTCCGTATATAGGCAAGACAACAACATCTCTTTCTAGGCGATTAACGATGCATAAGCAACAGGGCTCCATTAAGGAACATATAATCTCTTCCCATAACCAGACCATCACCAGAGAAGTCTTACCCAAAAACACGGAAATCATCGATAGATACAGCGATAACAGGCGGCTAGATATCTGCGAGGCACTACACATTAAGAAGTCGACACCAGCAATCAACAGCCAATTAATGCACAACTATATTCTACCCACTTCAAGACTCCGCACCAATATAGAAGCATCAAGAAATATGGGCCAATAGGCCCTCTGCAGTTACTTCCATTCTTCCCTTTAACTTACAAAATATTATACCCATTGTTTCGTTTTCTGTCTTGTGTTGAAAGTTTTGTTTTCACCTCATCCAAAACTGTTGTAACATATCACCTCACCCAAGTGCAGGTATAAACAATCGAAGATGTTTAAGCTCTGTTCAGTTATAGTTGTGTGTGTGTAAACTGAAGTCTTTGAAAATGTAATAAATTTTACGAAACGCGGTCAAGTGTCGCGTCAGACTAGAAATAAAAATGAATTTTGGAGAATTGATTTTTCAGTTACCATCAACATTGAAGAATAATGTAAGAAACATTGAGAAAATTCGTGTTAGAAATATTAATCTTACTTTTTCGGTCATATTTAGTAATATATATATATATATATATATATATATATATATATATATATATATATATATATATATATATATATATATATATATATATATATATATATATATATCTGTTGTACCTAGTAGCCAGAACGTCGTACTTGGCCTACTATGCAAGGGGCGGTTTGCCTAATAAGCCAAATTTTCCTGAATTTATATATTTTTCAATATTTTTTTCTTATGAAATGATAAAGCTATCCTTTTCATTACGTATGAGTTAATTTTTTTTAAATTAGAGTTAAAACTAACGTAGATATATGACCGAACCTAACCTAACCTAACCTAACCTAACCTAACCTAACCTTTGTTAACATAACCTAAAATAACACAACTAAGTCAATAATTTATGTTCCTAATATAATACAAAAATACTAATTCAAATAATCTAATTGGAAACAATTTAATGAAAATAAAGAAAGTCACTCGGCCTGTTAGGCAAATCGGGCCTTGCATAGTAGGCCGATAAGTGCATTCTGGCTACTAGGTACGACATATATATATATATATATATATATATATATATATATATATATATATATATATATATATATATATATATATATATATATATATATATATATATATATGTCGTACCTAGTAGCCAGAACTCACTTCTCAGCCTACTATGCAAGGCCCGATTTGCCTAATAAGCCAAGTTTTCATGAATTAATGTTTTTTCGTCTACCTAACCTACCTAACCTAACCTAACCTAGCTTTTTTTGGCTACCTAACCTAACCTTACCTATAAAGATAGGTTAGATTAGGTTAGGTAGGGTTGGTTAGGTTCGGTCATATATCTACGTTAATTTTAACTCCAATAAAAAAAATGGACCTCATACATAATGAAATGGGAAGCTTTATCATTTGATAAGAAAAAAATTATAGAAAATATATTAATTCATGAAAACTTGGCTTATTAGGCAAATCGGGCCTTGCATAGTAGGCTGAGAAGTGAGTTCTGGCTACTAGGTACGACATATATATATATATATATATATATATATATATATATATATATATATATATATATATATATATATATATATATATATATATATATATATGTCGTACCTAGTAGCCAGAACGCACTTCCCAGCCTACTATGCAAGGCCCGATTTGCCTAATAAGCCAAGTTTCCATGAATTAATTGTTTTTCGACTACCTAACCTACCTAACCTAACCTAACCTAACTTTTTCGGCTACCTAACCTAACCTAACCTATAAAGATAGGTTAGGTTAGGTTAGGTAGGGTTGGTTAGCTTCGGTCATATATCTACGTTAATTTTAACTCCAATAAAAAAAAATTGACTTCATACATAATGAAATGGGTAGCTTTATCATTTCAACAGAAAAAAATTTGAGAAAATATATTAATTCTGGAAAACTTGGCTTATTAGGCAAATCGGGCCTTGCATAGTAGGCCGAGAAGTGCGTTCTGGCTACTAGGTACGACATATATATATATATATATATATATATATGTCGTACCTAGTAGCCAGAACTCACTTCTCAGCCTACTATGCAAGGCTCGATTTGCCTAATAAGCCAAGTTTTCATGAATTAATGTTTTTTCGTCTACCTAACCAACCTAACCTAACCTAATCTAGCTTTTTTTGGCTACCTAACCTAACCTTACCTATATATATAGGTTAGGTTAGGTTAGGTAGGGTTGGTTAGGTTCGGTCATATATCTACGTTAATTTTAACTCCAATAAAAAAAAATTGACCTCATACATAGTGAAAAGGGTAGCTTTATCATTTCATAAGAAAAAAATTATAGTAAATATATTAATTCAGGAAAACTTGGCTTATTAGGCAAATCGGGCCTTGAATAGTAGGCTGAGAAGTGAGTTCTGGCTACTAGGTACGACATATATATATATATATATATATATATATATATATATATATATATATATATATATATGTGTGTGTGTGTGTGTGTGTGTGTGTGTGTGTGTGTGTGTGTGTGTGTGTTTGTATTCACCTAGTTGTGCTTGCGGGGGTTGAGCTCTGCTCTTTCGACCCGCATCTCAACTGTCAATCAGCTGTTACTAACTACTATTTTTTTTCTTTCCCACACCACATGCACACCAGGAAGCAGCCTGTGACAGATGACTAACTCCCACGTACGTATTTACTGCTAGATAACAGGGGCATCAGGGTGAAAGAAGTTCTGCCAATTGGTTCTCGCCGGCGCCCGGAATTGAACCCGGGTACAGGATCACGCGACCAGCGTGCTCTCCGCTAAGCCACCGGCTCCTAATTATTAGGATAAGTATGTGTGTGTACTCACCTATTTGTGCTTGCGGGGGTTGAGCTTTGGCTCTTTGATCCCGCCTCTCAACTGTCAATCAACTGGTGTACAGATTCCTGAGCCTACTGGGCTCTATCATATCTACATTTAAAACTGTGTCAGCCTCCACCACATCACTGCCTAATGCAATCCATCCGTTAACTACTCTGACACTAAAAAATTTCCTTCTAACTTCCATGTGGCTCATGTGGGTACTCAGTTTCCACCTGTGTCCCTTTGTACGCGTCCCACCAGTGTTGAATAGTTTATCCTTGTTTACCCGGTCGATTTTCCTGAGGATTTTGTAGGTTGTGATAATGTCTTCCCTTACTCTCCAGTCTTCCAGTGTCGTAAGGTGCATTTCCCGCAGCCTTTCCTCGTAATTCATGCCTCTTAGTTCTGGGACTCGTCTAGTGGCATACCTTTGGATTTTTTCCAACTTCGTCTTGTGCTTGACAAGTTACGGGCTCAATGCTGGGGCCGCATACTCCAGGATTGGTCTTACATATGTGGTGTACAAGATTCTGAATGATTCCTTACACAGGTTCCTGAACGCTGTTCTAATGTTAGCCAACCTCGCATATGCCGCAGACGTTATTCTCTTTATGTGGGCTTCAGTAGACAGGTTTGGTGTGATATCAACTCCTAGATCTTTCTCTCTGTCCGTTTCATTAAGTACTTTATCTCCTATTCTGTATCCTGTGTCTGGCCTCCTGTTTCCACTGCCTAGTTTCATTACTTTGCATTTACTCGGGTTGAACTTCAACAGCCATTTGTTGGACCATTCACTCAGCTTGTCTAGGTCATCTTGTAGCCTCCTACAATCATCCTCTGTTTCAATCGTCCTCATAATTTTTGGATCATCGGCAAACATTGAGAGAAACGATTCTATACCCTCTGGGAGATCATTTACATATATCAGAAACAGTATAGGTCCTAGGACTGACCCCTCTGGGACTCCACTTGTAACGTCACGCCAATCTGAGATCTCACCCCTCACACTGACTCGTTGTCTCCTGTTGCTTAGGTTCTCCGATATCCAATGGAGTACCTTCCCTTTCACTCCAGCCTGCATCTCCAGCTTTTTCACTAGCCTCTTGTGTGGTACTGTATCAAAGGTTTTCTGACAAACCAAAAATATGCAGTCTGCCCACCCATCTCTTTCTTGCCTTATTTTTATTGTCTGGTCGTAGAATTCAAGTAACCCTGTGAGGCAGGACTTGCCATCCCTGAAATCATGTTGATGCCGTGTTACAAAGTTCTTTCGCACCAGGTGTTCCACTAGCTTTCTTCGCACATTCTTCTCCATCAGTCTGCATGGTATGCAGGTTAGGGACACTGGCCTGTAGTTCAGTGCCTCCAGTCTATCCCCTTTCTTGTATATCGGAACTACGTTAGCTGCTTTCCAAATATCTGGCAGTTCCTCTCTTGTCAGTGATTTGTTATACGCTATGGAGAGTGGTAGGCACAGTTCTTTTGCACTTTCCTTTAGTATCCAAGGGGAGATTCTATCTGAGCCTATAGCCTTTGTCACATCTAACTCTAGTAAACACGTCCCGCTGGTAATCTCAAACTCTTCCAGTGGTTCCTGGTTAGCTATTCCCTCTCTTATCTTCGGAATTTCTCCTTGCTCTAAGGTGAAGACCTCCTGGAATTGCCTATTCAGTTCCTCACACACTTCCTTGTCGTGTATAGTGAATCCTTCCGCCCCTATCCTTAATTTCATAACCTGTTCCTTTACTGTTGTTTTTCTCCTGTGTGTGTGTGTGTGTGTGTGTGTGTGTGTGTGTGTGTGTGTGTGTGTGTGTGTGTGTGTGTGTGTGTGTGTGTGTGTGTGTGTGTGTGTGTGTGTGTGTGTGTGTGTGTGTGTGTGTGTGTGTGTGTGTGTGTGTGTGTGTGTGTGTGTGTGTGTGTGTGTGTGTGTGTGTGTGTGTGTGTGTGTGTGTGTGTGTGTGTGTGTGTGTGTGTGTGTGTGTGTGTGTGTGTGTGTGTGTGTGTGTGTGTGTGTGTGTACTCACCTAGTTGTGCTTGTGGAGTTGAGCTTTGGCTGTTTTGTCCCGCCTCTCAACCGTCAATCATCCTAGTACAGATTCCTGAGCATACTTGGCTCTATCATATCTACATTTGAGACTGTGTATGGAGTCAGCCTCCACCACATCGTTTCCTAGTGCATTCCAATTACTAACTAGTCTGACACTGAAAAAGGTCTTTCTAATGACTCTATGGCTCATTTGGGTACTCAGCTTCCACCTGTGTCCCCTTGTTCATGTACCACCCGTGCTAAATAATCCATCCTTGTCTACCCTGTCAATTCCCCTGAGAATTTCTGTCTTCCAGCGACATGAGGTGAAGTTCATGCAGCCTGTCCTCATAACTCATGCCTCTTTGCTCTGGAACTAGCCTAGTCTCATACCTCTGAACTTTTTCCTGCTTCGTCTTGTGCTTGACTAGGTACGGGCTCCATGCTGGGGCTGCATAGTCCAGGATTCGCCTTTCATATGTGGTATACAAGGGGTCTGAGGGATTCCATACACAGGTTTCTGAAAGCAGATTTGATGTTAGCCAGCCTCGCATAGGCCACTGATGTTATTCATTTGATGTGAGCTTCAGGAGACAGGTTTGGCGTGATATTAACGCCTAGATCTTTCTGTGTGTGTAGGGGGGGGGGATGGGAGATGGTGGGGGGGATGTGGTGTGGATCTGATCGATGGTTTGTGTTGAGGACGGGGTGTGGCGGAGATGTTATGAGGTGTGATAGTGATGTGTGTGTGGGGTGGGGGAGAGTGTGGGGTGGGGGAGAGTGTGGGGTGGGGGAGAGTGTGGGGTGGTGGAGAGTGTGGGGTGGGGGAGAGTGTGGGGTGTACTGATGATATGTGTGTGGGACGGCTATGGTGTGGGGGTCTGATAAGTAAGTGGGTAGACTGCTCTGGTCTGATACTCGCTAGTTGTCTGTGAGGGAAGAAGTGTCATGGGGGGGGGGGAGCCCAATTGTGGGCATAAGCTATTGTATGTACCACATAGCTGTGAATATTAAATGAGTGTGGTATATGGTCATAAGATACGAAAACAACGCTTAAAGAAGAAATAACAGAAAGATTGAGCAACCGCCATAGAGAGCTCTCTTGATACTTAAGTGGTCAACTGGGTATACTTATTTTCCTGTGCAATAAATAACAAGGAAACTCACTGCTCCCTTAAGTCCTCGCCTCTCAAGATTATTGATCACCGTAAAATCCCGGGCCACGAGAAGTGTTTACAGGAGTAGAAAAACTCTTGAAATCAACTTTTAGGCAAACTTCAGGTAAACACTACCCGGTGCGGTAGTGATCATGTTCCCAGTTGATGTTCTCAGTATCAACGTATCTTTTTACCATTGTGTTTCTTTCTCTTTCTTTCCCTTTGTATATCTTCCTTCTCCCTCTTTCAGTCTCTTCCCCTTAACGAGTGCTTCCCCTCTTGTCACTATTATTCTCTCACCTCTCCCAACTTCCTCACCCTATCTCTCCCATTCTCAATAAAAAAATTACCTTTGCTGAATAATTTCTTCTGATCCTCCAGAAATCGTTCAAAGAATTTCCTCCTCATGTCAAAAAATTTTCCCAGTTGCAAAAAAATGTAATAAAAAGTGCCAAAAAGTGCTAATTGTTTTTTTCTGACATTCCTTGAAAAAAAAGGTGTCAGCGTCGACTGAAATATGTGACAGTTCTTATGCCTATTTTTGGAAAAATAATGAGGCGATTTCTTTGGTGTGCTAAAGTCGTGAATGAATTATGTGAAGACTGCTGTACACCCAAGATGAATATTATTCAAGCAACGCTGACACCCAAGTTGCGGATATCTTGTGATGACGTGCCGAGGTAGTGGTCAGTGATATTCATCTCATCATTCCGCCTCTTCCTTCCCTTGTTTGTTCTCGCCTTTCTCTCACCCCCTCCTCTCTCCCTTCTTTCTATCTTTCTTTCTTTCTACTCCACCCCTACCCCTCTCCCTCCACTCCGCTCTTCTTCCCTTCTCAATTCTTCCTCAACCCTCCACTCTCTCCTTTTTCATTCCAATTGTCTCCTACCACGTGTCTAACCCTGTTTCCCCCATTAATCAGCCTCTCCCTCCCCCCCCTCTCTCTTTCTCTCCTCTTCTCTCTTCCCCATCACGCCCTCTCTCAGTCAACCCACTTTCCCTGTCCCTTTCAACAATATCACAAATCAACAACACAATACGAACACGATGCCCTTTCTCTGTATTGTTACGTTCTCTGTCTCACCTGAGTTCATTGTTTCAACACCTGGATACATCACCTCGTATCTCACCTGCTCACACCCAACCCCATACACCTCCTCCCTCGTTCACCTGAACACTTCCCTCATCACGTGTTTTTTGTTTTATCTCTCCTACTTGGGACCTCCTACGAGAGGTCCCAAGCATCTGGGCATCCTATCTGGATGGATTCCTAGGCATCCTGTGTAGGATTTTCTCGCGTGAAAGGACGACTTCTCTGTAGGATGACCAAAGCACACATTAGAAACGCTTGTCTGTAGTTGGATGGCATTAGTTGGATGACGTATTCTAATGGGACGTCATCCATGTCAGGTGTAATTGGAGGAAAGCTGGATGACGTAGTCCAATGGGACGCCATCCGTGTCAGGTGTAATTGGAGGAAAGCTGGATGACGTAGTCCAATGGGACGTCATCCGTGTCAGGTGTAATTGGAGGAGAGCTGGATGACGTAGTCCAATGGGACGTCATCCATGTCAGTAGTAATTGGAGGAGAGCTGGATGACGTAGTCCAATGGGACGTCATCCGTGTCAGGTGTAATTGGAGGAAAGCTGGATGACGTAGTCCAATGGGACGTCATCCATGTCAGGTGTAATTGGAGGAGAGCTGGATGACGTAGTCCAATGGGACGTCATCCATGTCAGGTGTAATTGGAGGAGAGCTGGATGACGTAGTCCAATGGGACGTCATCCATGTCAGGTGTAATTGGAGGAAAGCTGGATGACGTAGTCCAATGGGACGTCATCCATGTCAGGTGTAATTGGAGGAGAGCTGGATGACGTAGTCCAATGGGACGTCATCCATGTCAGGTGTAATTGGAAGAGGATGTTTGTTTATTATTCTGGCTAGTCCAGTTGATAAACCGAAACATCCTCTTTTCATCTTTCGCTGTATTTTCATCATACACTTCAAAGTGTATTTCTATCGATACATATTGCAATGTTTACGCAAGGAACGTAGATAAGGCAGATGTTCAATACAGGGAAAAGACAGGTGGATATGACTGTGAAATTTAATATAATGTAAATGTGCAAGGACTACGGGCATGCCTGGGAAGCTCAGGGACGCGAGTTCGATCCTATTCAACAGCCTCCGTATTTTCTCACAGATACATCGCATTCTTAATTTCTTATAGAATAATTTTGTTCATTAGAGTAAAATATGGTGACAACGAAACACAAATGAGAAGACATTATTGTCGATGACGTGTTCCTCTTCCAATAAATATTTACTAAAATAATTGTAATATTAATAATATTTGTATTTATGCACGTGCAAATTATACATGAACAGTGGAGAATTTATAGGTAAAAACAGAATAATACACAAAGCACGAATACGTACATATCATTTCCGGAAGAAATGAAATACCGTCTTTAGGTAAGACTCTTCAAAGAGTTTATTTTTTAACTAGTAATGTCCTTCACGCAATATCCATAAACAGTACAGAACTGCATTATTACCTAAGTGCTTTCCAAGCCTTTCATTAATATGTTAAACGTTTCTGACATTGCAGGATTTATACAATATTCTGACATTACAGGACCTATATTGTATTCTACAGTTGTCTGAAGCAGACACTCCAAAATGCTCCTACTGTCAGTCAAAGCCTTTCAATCCTGTGTCATATGGAATCAGGTAATATCATTCAGAACACCTTTAATTAATATCCCTGCAAACACACACAAAGTAACGGTCTCTATTGTTACCATATTACAAGTTGTTACAAAGTTGTTACATCTTGTTATAAAGTTTTTTATGACGTGTTAGAAAGGGGTTACAACATGCTAGATTTACAACATTTTAATACTTTCTAACAGTTGCTACTTGTTAGGTGGTCTTACAAATAGTTCGAACGTTGTAGCAGGTCGTAGTCTGGTCGAGTGTTTGGCGGTTTATGGCCTCATTGGGAGCTAACAATTCCTAAGGTTCATCTGAACTCATTTTCTATTATTGTTCCTCGAAGACCATTAGTGCAGAAAACATTTTCTCAGACATTTTCCGCAATCTGAAGTTTAAAATACGATCGTGGAACACTTTCCTTTCCCCAGATCCTACATTTTCTCTCTCCAGTGATTGCCTTGTACTCTGGAATCTCAGGATCAAATAATTCTCATTCCTAAATCATTTCTATCAAAGACATTCCGTCTCGGGCCCTCTGGTCAAGACGTCTCCATATCGACCACAAATTATCTGCAGTTGTAATGCAATATAAACAAACTGCTGAAAACAGTTCTACTTTCATCAGTTTGCTTTCTTCCACACGAGAAATTGTCTTATATTGCCAATTAGTATTTGAAAATAATTTTCTCCGCTTTATTCTTGCCTCCTTCACCAAAACAACAGGCTTTCGCTGTAATCATATATGAGAACATTCTCCTCACAGAGCCACGTTCTTTCTTAATCCCGTGGTGGTCACCACCTAGTCACTGGTGGTCACTGGTTGAATGGTTTGTGGCGATCATATGATAATTAGGTCAATCATTCAAATCCAAACAGTGTCGTTTGTAATGTATGTTTCCAAGACATTGTGAGATATATATATATATATATATATATATATATATATATATATATATATATATATATATATATATATATATATATATATATGTATATATATATATATATATATATATATATATATTATATATATATATAAATATGTCGTACCTAGTAGCCAGAACGCACTTCTCAGCCTACTATGCAAGGCCCAATTTGTCTAATGAGCCAAGTTTTCATGAATTAATTGTTTTTCGACTACCTAACCTAACCTTACCTAACTTTTTCGGCTACCTAATCCAACCTAATCTTTAGAGATAGGTTAGGTTAGGTTAGGTAGGGTTGGTTAGGTTCGGTCGTATATCTACGTTAATTTAAACTCCAATAAAAAAAAATTGACCTCATACATAATGAAATGGGTAGCTTTATCATTTCATAAGAAAAAAAATTAGAGAAAATATATTAATTCAGGAAAACTTGGCTTATTAGGCAAATCGGGCCCTGCATAGTAGGCCGAGAAGTACGTTCTGGCTACTATGTACGACCTATATATATATATATATATATATATATATATATATATATATATATATATATATATATATATATATATATATATATATATATATATATATGTGTGTGTGTGTGTGTGTGTATATCACGAAAATAAACACGTGATTAAAAATGTGACAATGTCAGACCACGGAGGAAAAATGAAACAGGAATTTCCTTAAGTACTTTCGTATATTAATACATCTTCAGAAGGAGTGAGTGACTCCTTCTGAAGATGTATTAATATACGAAAGCATTTAAGGAAATTCCTGTTTCATTTTTCCTCCGTGGTCTGACATTGTCATATATATATATATATATATATATATATATATATATATATATATATATATATATATATATATATATATATATATATATATATATATATATATATATGTCGTACCTAGTAGCCAGAACGCACTTCTCAGCCTAATATGCAAGACCAAATTTGCCTAATAAGCCAAGTTTTCCTCAATTAATATATTTTCTCTAATTTTTTTCTTATGAAATGATAAAGCTACCCATTTCATTATGTATGATGTCAATTTTTTTTTATTGGAGTTAAAATTAACGTAGATATATGACCAAACCTAACCAACCCTACCTAACCTAACCTAACCTATCTTTATAGGTTAGGTTAGGTTAGGTAGCCGAAAAAGTTAGGTTAGGTTAGGTTAGGTAGGTTAGGTAGTCGAAAAGCAATTAATTCATGAAAACTTGGCTTACTAGGCAAATTTGGCCTTGCATAGTAGGCTGAGAAGTGAGTTCTGGCTACTAGGTACGACATATATATATATATATATATATATATATATATATATATATATATATATATATATATATATATATATATATATATATATATATATATATATATATATACATAACCTGAATAAATATATATGAACAAGCCTGAATGGTCCCCAGGCATACATGCAACTGAAAACTCACTCCCCAGAAGTGACTCGAACCCATACTGCCAGGAGCACTTTGCAACTGGTATACAGGGCACCTAATCTACTCGACCATCACGACCGGACAAAGCTGATGGTAGCCGAGGCTATTTGGCCATCAGCCCGCCGGCACTCTGATGGTAATCTTGAGCATAGCATTGTATCGAATCACTTCATTCTTTGGAAAATAATTTGGTGCCCCTCTTTTTTGGTGCCTCCCTCTGTGCTCTCAAAAAGAAGGACGAAGGAATCAGGCCAATCGCTGTTGGCAACACTCTCCGACGCCTGATTGCCAAGGCTGCTACGAGGGTTGTCAGCCAGCCAGCGGCTGAATTGCTAAAACCAATCCAGCTAGGATTTGGAATCCCCCAAGGCTGTGAAGCGGCTGCCCATGCAGCACGAGCATACATCACCAACATTTCTGATGAAAAGGCCCTGCTCAAACTGGACTTTAAGAATGCCTTCAACATGGTCAGAAGAGATACAGTACTTTGTGCCGTACATCGCCATTTCCGGCCCCTCTTCTCGTTCATACTATCGTGCTACAGGGGCGAGTTAAAACTGCTCTTTGGTGAACACGAAATCAGATCATGTGAAGGTGTTCAGCAAGGTGATCTTCTTGCTCCTCTTCTTTTCTGCTTAGTCCTGAAAGAAATCACGGAAAGCTTGTCCAGCGAGTTCAACATCTGGTTTTTGGATGATGACACTA
Organism: Procambarus clarkii; assembly: GCF_040958095.1. Lineage (NCBI taxonomy): Eukaryota > Metazoa > Arthropoda > Malacostraca > Decapoda > Cambaridae > Procambarus > Procambarus clarkii. The sequence continues at coordinate 25,473,664 of NC_091163.1, forward strand.
TAGCTGGCACCATAGACCACCTCTTGGAAAATATCAGAAAAATAAGAGAGCAAGAAGTAAGCCTGGGTCTCTCCCTGAACCCTTCCAAGTGTGAAGTAGTCTCCAGTCTCCTCCAACCTAGACATCGTGGCTAGAATAAGGTCTGCCTTGCCTGAAGCCCATGTCTTTAGGGCCGAGAACAGCACCCTCCTTGGAGCCCCCCCTCGGGTCTAACGCCATTGAGGAGATCCTTGATATTAAAATCTCAGACCTCAGGAGAATCTAAGACAGGATAGGTGACATCGATGCCCACGATGCTTCATATCTCCTCACGAAATGCCTATCCCTTCCGAGGCTAACCTACTTTCTAAGGGACGTCCCATCCTACGACTGCCCAAAGCTTGAAGAGTATGACCTCTTATTGAAGACCATTCTTGAAAAAGTTGTTACCCTCTGCCTCAACGAATGCCAGTGGAAACAAGCTATCTTCCAGTCAGGCTCGGTGGCTTGGGTGTCCGCACCGCCACCGAGGACCATGTAGGACCAGACACATGGAGAGCTAAGCTGTTGGACGTGGCAACAAGAAACTTTCTAAGTCAACACGTCAAGGGACCGACAAGAATGAGAGGAGTAGACGAACCAGCCTTGCTTGATCTGATATTTACCCTAAATGAGTCGGATATAAGGGAAGTTAAGTTGGAAGCCCCTCTGGGAATGAGTGATCATAGTGTATTGTGCTATGAGTACCTGGTTGAGCTAGGAATTATCTCCCCCCAAAAAGAACTGGGAACAAAGAGCTGCCGAACCAAAAAGGAAACTATGAGGAGATGAATAAATTCCTTAGGGATATACAATGGGACACAGAATTCAGAACCAAGTCCGTACAAGACATGATGGACTATGTCACACAAAAGTGTCAGGAGGCTGTAAGCAGGTTTGTCCCGGCCCGACAGAAAAAACAGAGAAGCAAAAGAAGAATCTGTGGTTTACTAGGGAATGTATGAAAGCAAAGGAGCTGAACAAAAAAGCATGGAGGAACTTCCGTAATAACAGAACACCTGAAAGTAGAGAGAGATACCAGAGAACCAGGAACGAGTATGTTAGTGTGAGAAGAGCAGCTGAGAAATGGTATGAAAATAAGATTGCTAACAAAGCCAAGACCGAACCAAATCTATTACACAGTCACATCAGGAAGAAAACAACAGTGAAGGAACAGGGGATGAAACTTAGGATGGGTGAGGACAGGTACACAGAGAATGACAAAGAGGTGTGTGAGGAACTCAACAAAAAGTTCCAGGAGGTCTTTACAATAGAACAAGGTGATGTTACGGCGCTAGGAGAGGTGGTAGCAAACCAGGCGACCTTGCAAAGGATCGAAATTACAAGAGATGAGGTCAAGAAGCACCTATTGGAGCAGGACGTGAGAAAAGCTGTTGGGCCAGACGGAATCTCACCATGGGTATTTAAAGAGTGTGCAGGAGCACTTTGCTTGCCACTCTCCATAGTGTATTGTAGGTCACTGGCAACGGGAGACCTAATAGAAATATGGAAGACGGCTAATGTAGTCCCAATATACAAAAAGAGTGACAGACAAGAGGCACTGAACTACAGGCCAGTGTCCTTAACTTGTGTACCATGCAAGGTGATGGAGAAGATTGTGAGAAAAAACCTAGTAACACATTTGGAGAGACGAGACTTCGTGACAATCCATCGACATGGGTTCAGGGAGGGTAAATCTTGCCTTATAGGCTTAATAGAATTCTACGATCAGGTGACAAAGATTAAGCAAGAAAGAGAAGGATGGGCGGACTGCATTTTTTTTTTTTTGACTGTCGGAAAGCCTTTGACACAGTACGCCATAAAAGGCTGATGCACAAGCTGGAGAAACAGGCAAGAGTAACTGGTAGGGCGCTCCAGTGGATAAGGGAGTACCTAAACAATAGGAAGCAGAGAGTTACAGTCTAGGGTGAGACCTCAGATTGGCGTGAAGTCACCAGTGGAGTCCCACAGGGCTCTGTACTCGGAACTATTCTGTTTCTGATATACGTAAATGATCTCCCATAGGGTATAGACTCATTCCTCTCAATGTTTGCTGACGACGCCAAAATTATGAAAAGGATTAGGACAGAGGAGGACAGCATGAGGCTTCAAGAAGACCTGGACAAGCTGCAGGAATGGTCGAACAAATGGTTGTTAGAGTTTAACCCAAGCAAATGTAATGTAATGAAGATAGGGGGAGTAAGCAGGAGACCAAATACAAGGTATCATTTTAGAGATGAAATACTTCAGGAGTCAGAGAGAGAGAAAGACCTGGGGGTTGATTTCACACCAGACTTGTCCCCTGAAGCTCATATCAAGAGGATAACATCAGCGGCATATGCCAGGTTGGCTACCATAAGAACGACCTTTAGAAACTTGTGTAAGGAATCTTTCAGAACATTATATACCACATATGTCAGACCAATCCTGGAGTATGCGGCTCCAGCATGGAGTCCATATTTAGTCAAGCATAAGACTAAACTGGAAAAGGTTCAAAGGTTTGCCACCAGACTAGTACCCGAGCTGAGAGGTATGAGCTACGAGGAAAGACTACGGGAATTAAACCCTACTTCGTTGGAAGACAGAAGATTTAGGGGGGACATGATCACCACATTCAAGATTCTCAAGGGAATCGGCAGGGTAGATAAAGACAGGCTATGTAACACAAGGGGTACACGCACTAGGGGACACAGGTTGAAACTGAGTGCCCAAATGAGCCACAGAGATATTAGAAAAAACTTTTTTAGTGTCAGAGTGGTTGACAAATGGAAGGCATTAGGAAGTGATGTGGTGGAGGCTGACTCCATACACAGTTTCAAGTGTAGATATGATAGAGCCCAATAGGCACAGGAACCTCTACACCTACAGCGACCAAAGTGTATTGGTGTTTGAGTACCTGATTGAAGAAGGGCTATTGAACTCGAGGAGGGATACCGAAACCAAAAGGTTAGCATACCGAAAGGGAAACTATGAGGAGATAAGAAAATTCCTAACAGATATAGCATGGGAAACAGAGCTCAGGGATAAGACGGCCCAAGATATGATGGACTACATCACGCAAAAATGCAAGGCCGCAGCAAACAAGTTTGTCCCAGTCCAAAATGAAAACAGTGAAATGAAGATGAGAAACCCATGGTTTAATCAGAGATGTAGGCTAGCTAAGCAGCAAAGTAAAAGGGCATGGAGAAACTATAGGAATAACAGGACACTGGAGAGCAGAGAAAGATACCAGAATGCCAGGAATGAATATGTCAGGATGAGAAGAGAGGCAGAAAGACAATACGAAAATGACATCGCAAGCAAGGCAAAGACTCAGCCAAAATTGCTGCATAGCCACATCAGGAGAAAAACAACAGTAAAGGAACAGGTTATGAAATTAAGGATAGGGGCAGAAGGATTCACTACAAACGACAAGGAAGTGTGTGAGGAACTGAATAAGAAATTCCAAGAGGTCTTCACCTTCGAGCAAGGAGAAATCCCAGAGATAAGAGAGGGAATAGCTAACCAGGAACCACTGGAAGAGTTTGAGATTACCAGCGGGGAAGTAAGGAAGTGTTTACTAGAGTTGGATGTGACAAAGGCTATAGGCCCAGATGGAATCTCCCCTTGGATACTAAAGGAAGGAGCAGAAGAACTGTGCCTCCCACTCTCCATAGTGTATAACAAATCACTGGCAACAGGGGAACTGCCAGAAATTTGGAAAGCAGCTAACGTAGTCCCGATATACAAGAAAGGGGATAGACAGGAGGCACTGAATTGCAGGCCAGTGTCCCTAACTTGCATACCATGCAAGATGATGGAGAAGATTGTGCGAAGAAAGCTAGTGGAGCACCTGGAGGGAAAGAACTTTGTTACACAGCATCAACATGGATTCAGGGATGGCAGGTCCTGCCTCACAGGGTTACTTGAATTCTACGACCAGGCAACAAAAAATAAGGCAAGAAAGAGAAGGGTGGGCAGACGGCATATTTTTGGATTGTCAGAAAGCCTTTGACACAGTGCCACACAAGAGGCTAGTGAAAAAACTGGAGATGCAGGCTGAAGTGAAAGGGAAGGTACTCCGTTGGATACAAGAGTACCTAAGTAACAGGAGACAACGAGTCAGTGTGAGGGGGTGAGGTCTCAGATTAGCGAGACGTTACGAGTGGAGAACCGCAGGGGTCGGTCCTTGGACCTATATTGTTTCTGATATATGTAAATGATCTCCCAGAGGGTATAGAATCGTTTCTCTCAATGTTTGCCGATGAAGCAAAAATTATGAGGAGGATTGAAACTGAGGACGATAGTAAGAGGCTACAAGATGACCTAGACAGGCTGAGTGAATGGTAACAAATGGCTGTTGAAGTTCAACCCGAGTAAATGCAAAGTAATGAAAATAGGGCAGTGGAAATAGGAGGCCAGATACAGGATACAGAATAGGAGATGAAGTACTTAATGAAACGAACAGAGAGAAAGATCTAGGAGTTGAAATCACACCAAACCTGTCTCCTGAAGCCCACATAAAAAGAATAACGTCTGCGGCATATGCGAGGCTGGCTAACATCAGAACAGCGTTCAGGAACCTGTGTAAGGAATCAGTCAGAATCTTGTACACCACATATGTAAGGCCAATCCTGGAGTATGCGGCCCCAGCATGGAGCCCGTACCTTGTCAAGCACAAGACGAAGCTGGAAAAAGTCCAAAAGTATGCCACTAGACTACTGCCAGAACTAAGAGGCATGAGTTACGAGGAAAGGCTGCGGGAAATGCATCTTACGACACTGGAAGACAGAAGAGTAAGGGGAGACATGATCACAACCTACAAGATCATCAGAGGAATCGACCGTGTAAACAAGGATAAACTATTCAACACTGGTGGGACGCGAACAAGGGGACACAGGTGGAAACTGACTACCCACATGTGCCACAGAGACGTTTGAAGGAACTTTTTCAGTGTCAGAGTAGTTAACGGATGGAATGCATTAGGCAGTGATGTGGTGGAGGCTGACTCCATACACAGTTTTAAATGTAGATATGATAGAGCCCAGTAGGCTCAGGAATCTGTACACCAGTTGATTGACTGTTGAGAGGCGGGACCAAAGAGCCAAAGCTCAACCCCCGCAAGCACAAATAGGTAAGTACCTGTTGATTGACGGTTGAGAGGCGGGACCAAAGAGCCAGAACTTATCCCCCGCAAGTACAACTAGGTGAGTACACACACACAGGATGAGCCGACCTGCACCCCACAACTACTTCCCAGGCCACACACCACCCCCCCCCCCAACAAAAAAAAAAAGCCCTTCCTGTCCCTGCTTATCTCCCTAACAACCCTCCTTCCCTCTCTGACCCCAATGAATTCAAATCCATCTACTTCAGCCCACATTCCAAGGACTCCCTCATCTCCTCAACCCCCAAAATGCCCCCATCCCTCACCCCTCGTCCGCTCCCCCCCTTTTCTTTCATGTGTCCCCCTCCCCTTGCAAGGGGGTCACATGCACCTCTCGTGGGGGAGGGAGGGGACCTCCCCACCTCTTCTTCCATTTTCCTCTTCCCCCGCTCCCCTCTGCCCCAATGCCCACACCTACACCTGAGTTCCCCCTGACTAATACAACCTCTCTCCCACTCTCACTACCCATGCTCCATTCTTCCCTCTCCCCCCCCCCCCCCACCATACCCTCTATCCTTCTTCCCCCAACCTCTCAACCTCTATTTGACCCTCAGTTTCACCCGACCTCACAACCCCCCCTATGTCTCTCAGACCCTCCTTCATATTCAGATCCAGTTTGTCCTTCCAACTCCAGACCTAACTACCCAGGCCTTCTTACCGCAGACCTTCCTACCTACCTTCCTAGATGACCAGACCCCATTCGCCCCCCAAACACCCCTCCAGACCCCATTTACCCCCAGACACTCCCTGGATATCTCAGCCCCCCTTCACTCTCCAGACACCCCCCCCCCCAGACCCCCAGAGACTGGGTGAACTCTGATACCAGAGTTTCCAGGAAGAGTCTCTGAGGCAGATCCAGACATAGTTGCAATAGTGGAAACTAAAATAATGGCATGATCTCGGATGCAATCTTTCCAGAGGAGTACCAGGTGATGAGAAAGGAGAGGACACAGAGACTGGGAGGGGGAGTGGCACTCCTAATAAAGCGGAAATGGATGTTTGAAGACCTGAGAACTTGGGGTAAAAATTAGAGCACAAACTCCATACATGCAACTCTGACAACAGATGGGAGGAAGATTGTTATCTTGGTAATCTACAATCCTCCACTAAACAGTAGAAGACCCAGGCAAGAGTATGATGATAACGACAAGGCATGCATAGATGAATTGCAGAAGGCAGCAAAATTAGCTCAAAGAATGAAAGCGAAACTGCTGGTCATGGGGGACCTAAGTCATGGAGAGATAAATTGGGAATCAAGGAATCTCCATAGAGAGGAAGAAACGTGGGGAAGAAAGTTAGTAGATATTATAGAGAGGAATTTCCTAACGCATACTGTGAAGGAAGACACAAGGGAAAGAGGAGGAGATGCTCCGAGCTTATTAGACTTGATTTTCACCCAAAACATACAAGATCTCGAGAATTTAGAGCATGAAATACCTCTAGGGGCCAGTGACTATTGTGTCCTAGTCTTTTACTACATTATGGAACTCATACTTGTGACCAAGGAACAAGCAATCTGGGAAAGGAGAGTTGATTTACAGGAAAAAGGACTACAGTAGGATAAGGTGGGAAGAAGAAATTGGAGGAAAAACTCCAAGATATAATGGACCTAGTCACACGGAAATGCCAGGAGACCGAATAGAAATATATACCAACATTAAAGGAAAAAAGTAGGAGGGAATATAGAAACCCATGGTTTGATAAACAGTGTCAGGAAGCAAAAATGAGTTGTTGGTGGGAGTGGAGGAATCACAGAAGACATAGGAGAGAAAAAAACAGGATCAGATGCAACAGAGCCAGGAACGATTACATTAACATAAGAAGAACATCGGAAAGAAACTATGAGAACGATATTGCGATCAAAGCGAAAAAGCAATCTAAATTACTACACAGCCATTTAAGAAAAAAAATGTCGGTGAACGACCAAATGACAAGACTAAGGAAAACAAAGGGGGCATATGCAGAATGTGATGACAAAATCTGCGAGGAACTGAATGCCAGTTTCCATGGAGTGTTCGCAAACGAGCCTGAGCAGCTCCCACTGTTAGAAGAGATTGCCCCACTATCAGATATAGAGATGACAGCAGAGGAGGTAATGAAACAGTTGACACCACTGGATGCAACTAAAGCCTTTGGGCCAGACAAAGTATCACCATGGATACTAAAAGAGAAAACGCAGGCCCTCAGCGTGCCTCTGGTAAGGATCTTTAATGAATCACCTATGTCGGGAGAATTGCTCTATTGCTGGAAGAATGCAAATGTTGTACCGATTTTCAAGAAAGCTGATAGGAAGGATGCACTTCATTATAGACCTGTATCACTGACAAGCATCCCCTGTAAAATACTTGAGAGAATAATTAAGGTATGACTGGTAGCTAACCTGGAACGTTAGGTTTGTAAAAAAAACTTAAACAAGGGTTCTGGAAAGGGAAATCTTACCTAATAAACCTTTTGTAATTCTATGATAAAATAACGAGGATAAGACAAGACAGAGAAGGTGGAGCAGGCTGCATATTTCCAAAGTTTAGGAAATAGCAAAAATTTAACCTGGTTAAAAAATACTGAAAGGGAAGTGAGTCATAATCATTATTTTCTGTAAGAGTCAGCAATTGGGCAGTTTTCCTGTTCAGTTGAATTTATTAAACATTAATGTATATTTAGCCTGGTGGAATACAGGTATTTTATTTTTATTTGCAGAATATAGCTCGTGACCCAAACGTCACGAGTATATAATGTAAGCAAATATAAATGTAAAATATAATGTAAGCAAATGCTTCCACAAGGAACATATTTTATGAATTATTATATCTCAATAATTATTAAATGCAATGAAATTTTCCAACGAATCAGTGCGACAATACAAAGAGAAAACGCATACTGTATTCATGCTTCTTGCCCACCACCTGAGTAACTGGAAGACCTCAACAAGGCAAGGCCCTGCCAGGAGAAATCGTCAAGCCATTACGACTATATAGCACTTTGATTGGCTCGTCGGCAGCTGTTGGGTGCAGACGTGTCGTTCGTAGCGCTCGTCATTTCCACACTAGAGACTGTGTGAGGAGGGTGTCTGTGACGGCTGTGTGGGTGTTGTCCCCTGTGTGGGCGTGGTACGTCTGTTGAGGAAACATGGAGACTTACCGGCCTCCATTGAAGAGGACCTCGTCGGCTGGTCTGGCTTTTACAGTGCCAGTGGACCACATGTTGGTTGGTGTTGCCCTAGTGGATGTTTTACATGTGCAGTTATCGGAATTGGTGGGCACCCAGCAGCTGCAGGGGAACCACGCCGTGGTCAAGTTTCGCGATCAGGCTGCCTTTCAAGCGTTTCTGGGGCGGTGTGAGGGGCATGTTTACCCTCTCCCTGATGCCACCAGTTCTGTTAAGGTGAATTCGCTCACTGGCCGCCAGAGGGCCAGGACGTGCTCGTTTGACCTGCCAGTTGTCGCCTGGTGCTGAGTGGAGGCGGGTGTGGGTTGTGGTGTGGTGCGCCCGCTGGCCGGAGGGCCCGGCTGGTGGTATGGTGGTTGGTGGTGTGTCCCGCGTATGGCGGGTGGACACGGCGTGCCTTGACTTCTCAGGGGATGTGGACTGGGCGATTGTAGAAGTTGCTGTCGTCGATGTGCTTCAAGCGGATGTCCAGGATTTGATAGGGCTGGAAAAGCTTTCCCCTACGCGAGTGGCGATGACCTTCTGCAGGAGCTCGCTGTACAAGGAGTTTGTGGCGCGTTGGGCCGGCCACTCTGTTCCAGTCACCGACACGGCTGTGTCTGTGGCCGTTTCGGATCCCTGGGGGGCCGTGCAGTACGTGAGTGTGCATGGTGTACCGGTGACGTTCTCTGAGGATGAGCTGCGGGTTGTGTTTGGAAAATATGGAGAGGTGCAGTTTCATCGTTTCAACCATCTGCGTACAGGTCGGCTGAGCGGGCTGCGTACGGGCATTCGTACGCTAGGAATGAAGATTACGTCACCGGTACCATCTCTTCTTCTGTATCGTGGGCTCTCGCTCAGAGTATTCTATCAGGGACAGACTCGTACTTGTTTCCGGTGTGGTGCTGAGGGCCATGTGGCAGCGAGCTGTGATGCTCCTCGGGCTGAGGCTCCCTCCGTTTTCTTGGAGGGTGACTTCCCCCCTTTGGAGACGCGGGGGGCTTCCTCATCGCTTTCTCGCCCTGGCGAGGTGCCTGGGGTGGTTCCTGCGGCGGGTTCAGCGAGTGCTCCCTCAGTCCCTGTTTGGTCGGGACATAGTACGTCTGCTTCCCCAGTGTGCTCTGTGGGAACGGGAGCTCCTACCTTGGGGGGTTCCTCGTTCGGTGGTGGCGGAGGTGCATCCACGGCCGGAGGCTTCTGTGCGGTCCTCGGCTGCTGCTGTTGGTGTGGTGCCTGCTTCCCCTACTGAAGATTGTCTGCTGCCCGGGGATGCTGGGGTGGTGGGGTGTGTGTCCTCCTCCCTGCCCTCTGACTCTGCGTCGACTCCCTCGTTGTTTACGAAGGTCGCCTTATCCAGTGGTTCGTCAGCTGCGATTGCCTCGGCGTCCGTGGTGGATGCCCCCTGTGAGCTGGAGTGTGCTCTCCCGCTTTCTGGACCTGCTCCTTCTGCTCCGGTCTCCGGGCGTGGTGGTAAGCTGTGGCCCCATGCTGTGGAGGTTGCTGCTGTGTGTGCCCGTGCTGCTTCGGCTTTGGGCCCGCCCGCGTCGGGTTCTTCTGGAGCACCCCTTGCTGGGGGTCGTTGTACCGACGATCAGCAGCCTCATGTGAAGCGCCGTCGTTCGGCTCAGGATACATCGCCTCGTCGGTTGTGGGCGGAGGGCGGTGTTGCGATGGAGGTTGCGGGCGAGGACATCGAGGAGGTTTCTTCTGTGGTGCCTCCAGTGACGGCAGCTGCGCCTCCTGATGGTGGCACCTCTGGGTGGGTGGCTCATCGCGGTGACCGGGACCTGGTGGTCGTGTTGTCTAAGAGTACCTGTCGGGGGTCTTCGGCCCTTGTTCCGGTTGGTGGGGGCTCTGCGGATCCGGCAGAGGGCTCGTCCGTGGGGCTGGGTACGGCGACTGACGGTGATCATTGTGATCGCCCTGGGGTCCGGGATGAAGTGCGGCCTGTGTGTCGCAACGGGTTGGGGGTGTCCTGAGGTTGTTCCGATGGCGCCCTCTGTAGTTTGTGCGTCCTTGAATGTTCGGGGTTTGAATGCTCTTGGGGTCCAGTTGGGCCTGTTGGATGTTTTGCAGGAGCAACGTGTGGATGTGGCTCTCATACAGGAGCATAATGTGCATGATGTGTCTGTGTTGCAGTGTCTAAGCGTGCATTATCATGTGGTGCTCAACTCGCCGAGGACGCCTTTCGGGGGGACCCTTATGTTATTCTCTCGTAAAGCCTCCTTCTCCGTGCTTCACACGGAGTTGGACGAGGATGGGCGGGTGTTGTTTGTGCGGGTGGAGTTTTTGGGGGTCGTGATTCCGTTTTTGACGGTGTACGCCCCCTCGGGTGCAGCGCGTCGTCGGGAGAGGGAGGAGTTTTTTCGGGTGGGGCTTCTTCCTTTCTTGCGCCATGATACGCGGGGCATGATTTTTGGAGGGGACTTCAATTGTGTGACGAGTGCGCGGGATTGTTGTAGCGCCCGTCCGCAGAATGTCTCGGGTGCGCTGCTGGAGGTGGTGCGTTCATGTGGTTTCCGGGACGCTGCCGTGCTCTTTGGTGGAGGGTTGTCGTTTACTTTTGCTGCACGTGGGGTGCGTTCGCGCATCGATAGGGTGTATGTCAATGGTGGGGAATGTACGGTGTATGATTTTCGCACTGTCCCGGTTGCATTCTCCGACCACAGTTTGGTGGTGGTCCGGGTTGGGGTACCCAGTCAGGTGCAGGTCGGTGCGGGGTGGTGGAAGCTAAACTGTGGGTTGTTGCGTTCTCCGCGTGTTTGTCGTCAGTTTCGGTGTTGGTGGGTCGGGATTCGAGCCCGGCGTTGTGAGTTTCTCTCTGTCTTGGAGTGGTGGGAGTGGTGTAAAGAGCAGTGTCGTTTGTTTTTTCGCGTGGTTGCTAAGCGCGAGGCTGCTGGGCGCTTTGGGTTGCTGCGGTTGTTGCAGGCGCAGCTGTCGAGGTTGTATGTACGGTACGATGCTGGTGTTGATTGTTTTGATAAGATTGTGGACTGCAAGGCGCGTATATGCGGGTTGCGGAGTGAGTGGGCGGAGGGTGTGCGTGTGAGGGCTCGTGTAAGTGAGAGGGTCGACGGGGAACGGATTTCTCCATTTCTTTTAAGTAAGGTACGGGCCGCGCGGGACTCTGTTCTTTTTACGGCCTTGCAACGGCCAGATGGGACGGTTGTTTCGGACACTGGTGGGGTGTTGCACTATGTTCGGCAGGAGTTGGCTGCGCTGTATGCAGAGGTGGCTGGGGACGCCGCACGTCCAGCAGCTTAGCTCTCCATGTGTCTTGTCCTTCATGTGGGTCTCTGTTCCCCCCCAATCTATCTTCCCATGGTTGAAGTCTTCCATGGTTAATACTCTGGATCCGTTCCTGTTAGCCACAGAAGCTGATCTCTCTATTATATTGATGATGGCCATGTTGTTTCTATCATATTCCTGTCTGGGTCTTCTGTCATTCGGTGGGGGTTATATTTGACTACTACTATAATTTTCGGTCCTCCAGTTGCTATGGTGCCTGATATGTAGTCACTGAAACCTTCACAGTTCTGATTCACCGTCTCTTCAAAACTCCAACCTTTTCTTATCAGCAAAGCTACACCACCTCCTCATCTCTCTTCTCTCTCTTTCCTCACTACATAGTTGTCCTGTGGAAACACTGCATTTGTTATGGTTTTCGTTAGCTTTGTTTCTGTGAGTGCTATTATGTTTGGGTTTTCTTCTAGTGCCCATTCTCCAAGTTCACTTGTTTTATTTGTAATCCCATCTATGTTAGAGTACATCGCCTTGAAGCTCACTTTCTTTTGTTCATTTTCTGGTCCTCTTCTTGGCGAGCGTTCTGCTGGTGTGGCATGCGTATTTTTAGACATATCCTAAGCGTCTGTTTCCTATTAAATATTATTGACCTAGTTCACTGGTATTTATGTTTGTGTTTAGCTTGTATGTATGTTTGTTTTTTGCTTTTTTTGTTTGTTTTATGCTCCGTTGTCTTCTCCGTGTCCCTCTGTTTTTCGTTCAAGTTTCTTTCATTTCTGTGTCCTGCTTTGTTACTCTGTCCCCGGGTTGGGTTGTTTCTGTAAAGGTTCATTTTATGATCAGGTGCTTTGGTGCCTTGCATGTCTGTATTTTATAATAAAAAGAAAAAAAATATATATAGCACTAGGAAGGGATCTGGAGAAGAGTTTGGGATGGGACGGGGGAGAGGAATGGTGCCCAACTACTTGGACAGTATATATATGAAGTGATAAATCTGAATAGTACACAGATCTCACTTTAAATACAAATACTTGAAAATTCAAAATGCCCTTGCTAAGGACTAGAATGGGACTCGTCCTTAAACAAGTCCATTTCTCCAGCAGTCGATCCCAAAAGACGCAATCATAAATTTATAAATGCTGTTCATTCAAAATAGAAAATATTTATGCATTGGAAAGGTTAGGTGTCTAGATTCTGTTGGCGATTATCTGTATTTGTAGTACGTGGGTGAAAAATTTACAGCGATGTGGTTCGAACAAAAGTCGTCAGCAAAGCCCTAGTTCGAGAGGTGTTCGAACGTCATCAGTTGTGGGTCGTGTGTCAACCCGTCCTCGACTCAAGTCCATTACATCCAGCGGTCAACCCCACAGATGCATTCATAAATTTTAACTTGCTGTTCATTCAAAACGGGACTTTTCTCAAGTATAAATTAATATTATAATATATTAGCATATTGTGCATATATAGGCATAGGATAGGTTAGGTTAGGTGTTTAGGTTCTGTTGGCGATTATTTGTATTTGTAGTACCTGGGTGAAGCATTTATAGCGTTGTGATTCGAACAAAATTCGTCAGTGAAACACATGTTCTGGATATGTTCGAACGTCAGCAGTTGTGAGTCGTGTGTAAACCGCTTTTCATTCATAAACAGGGGGTTTGGTGGGTGGATGGAATCACTTTTGGATCTTTGTTTGGAGGACGGGCTGCGTGTGTAACAGCCTGTCCTCCAGACAAAGCAGCCAGTCCTCCAAACAAAGACCCAAAAGTGATTCCAGGCACCCGCCAAACCCCCTGTTTATGAATGAAAAACGGTTTACACACGACTCACAACTGCTGACCTTCGAACATATCCGGAACAAGTGCTTGACTGACAATTTTTATTTGAACCACATCGCTATAAATGCTTCACTCACGAACTACAAATACAGATAATCGCCAACAGAACCTAAACACCTAACCTAACCTAACCTAACCTAACCTGTGTCTATATATGCACAATATTCTAATGTATTATAAGATTAGGTTATATATGATAAAAATTTCCGTTTTGAATGAACAGCATGTAAAAATTTATGAATGCATCTGTGGGGTCAACCTCTGGATGTAATGGACTTGAGTCGAGGACGGGTTGTATAAATGCTTCACACACATACTACAAATACAAATAATCGCCAACAGAACCTAATCTAACCTAGCCTAACCTAACCTAACCTAACCTAACCTAAACACCTAACCTTACCTACGCCTAAAAATACATGGAATTTTTATGTATAATAACATTAATATATATATGAGAAAAAAACTATTTTTAATACACAGTATGTTAAAATTGATGAATGCGTCTGGGGAGGACGGCCTTTGCTTTAACCAGCCTAGTGTGAGGACAGGTTGTGGCATGGACTTTGGCTTTTGTTTATGTGGGCGGGCTGAGCGGCCACCCGCCCCTCCTGTTGCTGGGTTTTTCGAATCCTTCCTCATTCACACCACTCGTAGTTTCGCTATCAGCGATCGCGGCTTTAATTGATTCGCTTCACAAAATCCAATGTTGATAGGTCAGCCCGTCCTCCAGACAAGGACCCAAAAGTGATTCCTCCCAACCCTCTGTTTATGAATGAAAAACGGTTTACACACGACTCAATTGATTACGTTCGAACACTTCCGGAACAAGTGCTTCACTGACGAATTTTGTTCGAACCACAATGCTATAAACAGCTTATCCTCCAAACAAAGACCCAAAAGTGATTCCATGCACCTGCCAAACCCCCTGTTTATGAATGAAAAACTATTTACTCACGACTCAACTGATTTCGCTTTAACACTTCCTGAACAATTGTTTCATTGACGAATTTTGTTCGAACCACAACGCTGTAAATGCTTCACGCACGTACACTATTCGCCAACAAAACCTAAACACCTAACCTTACCTAACCTATGCCTATATATGCTAATATATCATAATATTAACTTATATTTGAGAAAATTCCCGGTATGAATAAACAGCATGTAAATATTTAAGAATGCTTATGTGGGGTCGACAGCTGGACGGAATGGACTTGAGTCGAGGACGGGTTGTGATAGGTAGACATATAGCTGCATTTCAGCTTAGTGGAGAGTAAGCTTGAACACTATACTAGCGCGAATAATTCTTCTGTGTTATCAACCAGATTTACCTCACACAGTTCAGCTTCAATTCTATGCTCTACACCTTAAGTTTTTATCGTGTTTATAACATAGATATGCGAGCCTGGAAAAAATACAATTAATTAAAATTTGGAGAGCAATTCGTTGAAATTATAGTATAGAGAGGGTCTTACGCCGAATTAGTGAGAATGCAAATTGTGAAATAGCGCATTGGGAATAGAGAATTGCATACTGCGAGTGGGGAATGTTGATTTACAAATTGGCAATGATGCTATTGTATCACAATACGTTTTTATTCTTTCAAAACGAAACACTTTGATGAAAAAAAAGGAAATAAAATTATGTTCAGTATGTCTCTGTTTGTCTGAGATGTGAGAACTATTGTTCTTTGTTTATTTGGCACCGTTTTTGTCTTCCATAATAATTCTCCGTACGTGTGTGTGTGTGAGATATTTATTGTGTGGTGAGACATCGTGGCTTACTTGTCCTAATCACACCTGTCCAGAACATATTTTATATTGATGTAAATATTTACAGGCCAATTAAGCAGTCAGGTGTTTATCCAATGTGTTCTATGTAGTGTGAATGACATTTGTCTTCATCAGCGGTTATCTAGTTACCCTTAATTGCTGAAGTCCTTAACAGTCTATCCACACACGACTGCATGCACAGTCAGCCACAGTACACGAGTGCACAGTGCAGGCAGTCAGGCACACTCTTCCAAGTCAAGACGGGTCTACAGCTGGTGAACTGACCTTGAACTTGTTAACTTTCCCATGTATACCTTAACTCGTAACACGGAAGATCGATAACAAGGAAAAACAAATTAATGCAGAAGATTGAATTAATGTCGCGGCCATCAGCAGATAACATGAGAGAATCGGTTAAAGCTGCCACCAGCGGGAAGATAACATGGAAGACTTGGTTAAAGCTGCCACCAGCGGGCAGATAACACGGTAAACTTGGTTAAAACTGCCCCCCAGCGGGCAGATAACACGGGAGACTTGGTTAAGGCTGCCATCAGCTGGCAGATAACATGGGAGATTAGATTAAACCGGTTACCCTCGGGGTTCTTAAAGTTCTAAATTCTCCATTCCTTGCACAACACAAGTGGTTGCACAACAATCAGTGGGGAATTGAAGGACCTGAGGGAAACTATATGTAAGCTGCAGATAGAACTAAGTGCAGTGCAGGAGATAAAAAGCCTAAAAACAGGCCCTCATCAGACTCTGGCCCAGGGGACCAACCCCCAGGTACCAGGAGATGTAGCAGTGGCAGGGACCCCTACCATTGGTCCAACCTCTGCTGAAATGCTGAAGAGCCCAGATGCTATGTGCTCAGTCAAGGAAGTTGTAATGAAAGCAGTAACCTCACAGGAGGCAGCTAGATGCACAAGCCAGCTAACGGAAAGGAAAAGAGCTGTAGTAGTGGTAGGTTTCAAGGAACAAGAGGGCTCCACAAGGGAGGAATCGAGGACTAAAGACAAAGCTGCAGTGGCAGGGATATTAAAGGAGATAGGAATGGAAAGGGGTGAACGAGACATAGAACAGTTTTTCCGGATTGGCCAGTACAACAGAGACAAAAAGAGATTGATCAAGGTAGTATTCAAGAGCGAGGACATCAAAGAGGACATCCTAGTAAAGAAGAGCAAACTGAGGTATGCAAGGAACTACAAAGAGGTATATGTTCAGAGGGACATGACCAGAGACGAGATAGTAAGGGCAGCAGATGCAAGGAAAAGGCGCAAGGAGAGGGAAGAGAGCCAGGGAACCTCAGCCTCCAACCCAGCAATCCCAGAGGGGAGTGGGGGAACCCCAATCCAGCAACTCAGGAACCCCAGGGGGGGAATGCAACACCCCAGCCCACCACCCAATAGGCCCCCCCTATCCCTCAGCACAAACCCTTCCTTGCCCCTGCACAATGCCCATCATGAAACCCAAATCCTCCCCCTCCCCTTACCCCAAGTATCCCCTGCAATCCCAGCCCCTGGTCTTCTTCCTGCTCCAAGCAGGGCTGAGCAAGACCAAAGCCCTCTATCCCTCCACTCCACCTGCCCCCAAACCCCTGTCAACTACACCGCAAGAGGGTGTCCCCTTTCCCCATGCAATCCCTGCCCCCTCACCACCAGGACTTCTTCCTGCCCCAAGCAGGCCTGAGGAAGACCTAAGCCCTCCATCCCCCACTCCACCTCCCCCTGAACCCCTGGCAACTACCTCAGAGGAGGATGAGCCTACCCAAGTAACAAAACAATGACCATGTAACAACTTCCAACACTTGTGGAGAGTGAGGGTGAAATTGGATATAAGAAAGTGAGCTTCAAGGTAATGTACTCAAACATTGATGGGATTACCAATAAAGCAAGTGAACTGGCAGAAAGGGCGCAAGAAGAAAACCCTGATGTAATAGGACTAATGAAAACAAAATTGTCAGGAATCATAACAAATGCTGTGTTTCCAAAGGACTACTATATAGTAAGGAAAGAGAGGGAAGGGAGAGGAGGTTGGGGAGTGGCCCTGCTGATAAAGAAGGACTGGAGTTTTGATGAGATGGAAATTCCGGGCTGTGACGGATTCAGAGATTACATAACAGGAACTATAACAATGGGTGGACCTAAGATAATAGTGGCATTCATTTACAACCCTCCACTAAATGACAGAAGACCTAGACAGGAGTTTGATAGGAACAACATGGCAACCATTAATATAATAGAGAGAGCAGCTTCAGTTGCCTGCAAGAATGGCTCAAGACTCTTAATCATGGGCGATTTCAACCATGGAAAGATAGACTGGGAGAATGGGGACCCACATGGTGGTGCAGATATGTGGCGAGCTAAACTCTTGAAAGTTGCAACAAGGAACTTTCTGAGCCAGCATGTCAAGGAACCAACAAGAGTGAGAGGCAATGATGAACCAACTAGACTCGACTAGATATTCACCCTGAATGAGTCAGAAATAAGGGAAGTCAAAGTTGAAGCCTCCATAGGAATGAGTGACCACAATGTACTGACCTTTGAGTACTTGGTGGAGGTAGGGATAACCTATCCAGGGATGGGATTGGAAGGAAAAAGACTGAATTACCGAAGAGGAAAATATGACGAGATGAGGACCTTCCTCAGGGGAATACCATGGTAAACTGAACTTAGAGACAAGAATGTGCAGGTCATGATGGATTTTGTCACCCAGAAGTGCCAGGAAGCTGCAGACAGGTTCAAAAGGAGAAAAACGAAAAAAACTGAAAAACCCATGATTCAACCAGGAATGTAAGGTAGCGAAGCATCTGAGTAAAAGAACATGGAGAAACTACAGAAATAACAGAACACCAGAGAGCAGGGAGAGATACCAGAGGGCCAGAAATGAGTACCTCAGAGTGAGGAGGGAAGCAGAGAGACAGTTTGAAAATGACATCGCAAGTAATGCCAAGACCCAACCAAAGCTGCTCCACAGCCACATCAGGAGGAAAACAACAGTGAAGGAACAAATGATGAAGCTGCGAAACGGAAAACAGATACACAGAGAATGACAAGGAGGTGTGTGAAGAACTCAACAAGAGATTCCAGGTCTTCACAATAGAACAAGGAGAAGCCCCTGCACTAAATGAGGAGGCGGCAAACCAAGCAACCTTGGAGGAATTTGACCTCACCAGTGATGAGGTCAAAAAGTGTCTGCTATTGCTGGATGTGACAAAGGCTGTTGGGCCTGACAGAATCTCACCATGGACAATAAAGGAAGGTGCAGAAGCACTAAGTGTGCCACTCTCTATGGTGTATAACAGGTCACTGGAAACAGGAGACTTACCAGAAAGTTGGAAGACAGCTAACGTGGTCCAAATATACAAGAAGGGTGACAGGCAAGAGTCACTAAACTACAGACCAGTTTCCTTAACATGTATACCATGCAAGGTGATGGAGAAGATCGTGAGGAAAATCCATGGTATAATCCATGATCTTTGATCCATGGTATAATAGGGCATGTATGGAAGCGAAGAAACTGAACAAAAGGGCGTGGAGGAACTTCCGGAATAACAGAACACCAGAAAGCAGAGAGATACCAGAGAACCAGGAATGAGTACGTCAGGGTGAGAAGAGAAGCAGAGAAAAGTTTTGAAAATGATATAGCAAACAAAGCCAAGACCGAACCAAAGCTACTCCACAGTCACATCAGAAGGAAAACAACAGTGAAAAAACAGGTATTGAAACTTCGAACAGGCGAGGACAGGTATACAGCGAATGACAGAGAGGTGTGTGAAGAACTCAGCAAGAGGTTCCAGGAAATCTTCAAAATAGAACAAGGTGAGGTCACTGTGCTAGGAGAAAGGGAGGTAAACCAGGCGGCCTTGGAAGAGTTCGAAATTACGAGAGAGGAGGTCAAGAGACACCTGCTGGATCTGGATGTTAGAAAGGCTGTTGGTCCAGACGGGATCTCACCGTGGGTACTGAAAGAGTGTGCAGAGGCACTTTGCTTGCCACTCTCCATAGTGTATAGTAAGTCACTGGAGACAGGAGACCTACCAGAAATATGGAAGACGGCGAATGTGGTCCCAATATACAAAAAGGGCGACAGGCAAGAGGCACTGAACTACAGGCCAGTGTCCTTGACTTGTATACCATGCAAGGTGATGGAGAAGATCGTGAGAAAAAAACCTGGTAACACATCTGGAGAGAATGGACTTCGTGACAAATCGCCAACATGGGTTCAGAGAGGGTAAATCTTGCCTTACAGGCTTGATAGAATTCTACGATCAGGTGACAAAGATTAAGCAAGAAAGAGAGGGATGGGCGGACTGCATTTTATTGGATTGTCGGAAAACCTTTGACACAGTACCGCATAAGAGTCTGGTACGTAAGCTGGAGAGACAGGCAGGTGTAGCTGGTAAGGTGCTCCAGTGGATAAGGGAGTATCTAAGCAATAGGAAGCAGAGAGTTACGGTGAGGTGTGAGACCTCCGATTGGCGTGAAGTCACCAGTGGAGTCCCACAGGGCTCTGTACTCGGTCCTATCTTGTTTCTGATATATGTAAATGATCTCCCAAAGGGAATCGATTCATTTCTCTCAATGTTTGAGGACGATGCTAAAATTATGAGAAGGATTAAAACAGAAGAGGACTGTTTGAGGCTTCAAGAAGACCTAGACAAGCTGAAGGAATAGTCGAACAAATGATTGTTAGAGTTTAACCCAACCAAATGTAATGTAATGAAGATAGGGGTAGGGAGCAGGAGGCCAGATACAAGGTATCATCTGGGAGAGGAAATTCTTCAGGAGTCAGAGAAGGAAAAAGACTTGGGGGTTGATATCACGCCAGACCTGTCTCCTGCAGCACATATCAAGCGGATAACATCAGCGGCATATGCCAGGCTGGCCAACATACGAACGGCATTCAGAAACTTGTGTAAAGAATCATTCAGAACTTTGTATACCACATATGTCAGGCCAATCCTGGAGTATGCAGCCCCAGCATGGAGTCCATATGTAGTCAAGGATAAGACTAAACTGGAAAAGGTTCAAAGGTTTGCCACCAGACTAGTACCCGAGCTAAGAGGTATGAGCTACGAGGAGAGACTACGGGAATTAAGCCTCACTTCGCTGGAAGACAGAAGAGTTAGGGGGGACATGATCACCACATTCAAGATTCTGAAGGGAATTGATAGGGTAGATAAAGACAGTCTATTTAACAGAAGGGGAACATGCACAAGGGGACACAAGTGGAAACTGAGTGCCCAAATGAGCCACAGAGATATTAGAAAGAACTTTTTTAGTGTCAGAGTGGTTGACAAATGGAATGCATTAGGAGGTGATGTGGTGGAGGCTGACTCCATACACAGTTTCAAGTGTAGATATGATAGAGCCCAATAGGCTCAGGAACCTGTACACCAGTTGTTTGACGGTTGAGAGGCGGGACCAAAGAGCCAGAGCTCAACCCCCGCAAGCACAATTAGGTGAGTACAATTAGGTGAGTACACACACACACACACACACACACACACACACACACACACACACACACACACACACACACACACACACACACACACACACACACACACACACACAACCTGTCCCCAGAAGCTCATATCAAGAGGATAACATCAGCGGCATATGCCAGGTTGGCTAACATAAGAATGGTCTTTAGAAACTTGGGTAAGGAATCTTTCAGTACATTATATACCACATATATCAGAGAAATCCTGGAGTATGCGGCTCCAGCATGGAGTCCATATCTAGTCGAGCATAAGACTAAACTGAAAAAAAGGTTCAAAGGTTTGCCACCAGACTAGTACCCGAGCTAAGAGGTATGAGCTACGAGGAGAGACTACGGGAATTAAGCCTCACTTCGCTGGAAGACAGAAGAGTTAGGGGGGACATGATCACCACATTCAAGATTCTCAAGGGAATTGATAGGGTAGATAAAGACAGTCTATTTAACAGAAGGGGAACATGCACAAGGGGACACAAGTGGAAACTGAGTTCCCAAATGAGCCACAGAGATATTAGAAAGAACTTTTTTAGTGTCATTGGTTGACCAATGGAATACATTACTAAGTGATGTTTTGGAGGCTGACTCCAATCACAGTTTCAAACGTAGATATGATAGAGCCCAGTAGGCTCAAGAACCTGTACATCA
>NC_091163.1:25497471-25524971 GCF_040958095.1 Procambarus clarkii
CCATGGGGGGCAAAGAAGGATCAACACGAGGAGAAATATTAGAAATACGAACAGAGAGAGAATCCTGTAAGTGAGATAACCGGACAGAAAGAGGGAGGTGGTGAAGAGAAACAGGAACCGCAGGAGGGGTAAAAGTTAAAGCAGGACAGAGGCGAGAGGAAGGATGTTGCAAGGACTGTGCAAGATAGCGAAGACAGCAGCGATCACGGCGGTCCTGGAGAACAGGAAGCCAGTGTCAACATACAAGCTGAGGACGGGAGTCGAACGAAAGGCCCCAGAACTGAGGCGCAACCCAGTATGGTGCAAAGCATCAAGACGGCGAAGAGTAGAAGGAGAAGCAGATGAGTAAGCAGAACAACCATAATCGAGTTGAGACAGGACGAGAGAGGAATGTAAAGCAAGGAGAGTGCGCTTATGTGCTCCCCAAGAAGTATGGACAATACCCGAAGGAGGGCAAGGGCCTTAGAGCACTCAACACGGAGGTAAGAGATATGGGGAGACCAAGACAAACGAGTATCAAAGAAAAAACCCAAAAGCTTCGCGGAAACTTTGTACTCAAGGGGATGACCATAAAGAGACAAAGAGGGATGAAGAACGACCCGTTTCCGAGTAAAAGTCATGGCACAAGTCTTAGAAGTAGAGAACTTGAAGCCATGCTCGGTGGCTCAAGACGACACAGCATCAATTGCAAGTTGAAGCCAGCGCTGAAGGAGAGGCGAATCGTCACCCTGACAGAAAAGGGTAAGATCACCGACATAGAGAGTGGAGAAGACGCCGGAAGGAAGAGAGGAAAGAAAACCATTGAGGGCAACCAGAAAAAGAGTAGTGCTCAGAACACTACCCTGGGGCACACCTTCATATTACTGAAAAAGAGGCAGAGAAAGCGGTACCATTCCTCACCCGAAAGGAACGACGAAAGAGGAAGCTGCGGAGAAAGAGAGGAAGATGACTACGAAGGCCAAATGAATGAAACTGGGATAGAATATGATAACGCCAAGTGGAGTCGTAAGCCTTTTCCAGGTAAAAAATGACGGTAACAACGGAGGTCTTCGCAGCAAAAGCAGTACGAATATAGACCTCCAAGCTCACCAGGACATCTGTTGTGCTGCGGCACTTGCGGAAACCAAATTCAGAAGGGGAGAGGTGATGGTGTTTCAGGAACCACATCAGACGAACGTTAACCATACGTTCAAAGAGTTTGCAGACACAACTTGTAAGGGCAATAGGGCGAAAGACCTTAGGGGATGTTCCCAGAGACCCTGGTTTGTGAACAGGGAGGACAACAGCATCGAGCCAGTCCTCAGGGACTGACGACGACTCCCAGATCTGATTATACAGACTTAGTAAATACTGAGACGTGCACGGAGGGAGATGGCAAAGCATCTCATAATGAATGCCATAGGAGCCCGTTGCTGTAGAACCACAGAGGGCCAGGGCAGACCGAAGTTCAGAGAGAGAGAGAAGGGATCGTTATAAAAAGTCGAAGACAAGTGCAGAAATCGAGAGGACGAGATTCAAGGACAGATTTACGAAGAAGGAAAGATTAGGGAAGATGAAGACTAGAGCTAACAGAAGAAAAATGGGAACCCATTTCGGTAACAACCTGCAACGGGTCCGCCACAAGAGTACCATTGAGGTGAAGGACCGGTGAAACATCAGGAACGAACTTACCCGCTATCTTGCGGATACGCTTCCAGATCTGCAGAAGAGGGGTTTCGGACTAATGTTGGAGACATAAGATGGCCAACATTCACGTTTAGCCATACGGATGGCCCTACGGGCCACCACACTCGCCTTCCGAAAGAAAAGAAAAGAATCGGCCGCCTGGCGACGGGGGTGTCTCTTCCAGGCTGCACGCTTACAGCAGACAGCCCGAGCACAGTCTGCATTCCACCAGGAAAGGCACTTCCGTGGACCCCGAGAGGAAGAGTGAGGAATAGAGCGGAGGGCAGCGTCGAAGACAGTGTCATGAACAAGGAGGAGAGGCAGAAGGGAGAAGTCAGAGAGAGCAGCATTGAGGGTAAATAGGTTCCAGTCCGCTTTAGCAAACTGCCACCTAGGAAAGGAGAGGGGAGGGCGAAAAGAGAAAATGGTAACAAGGATGGGGAAATGGTTACTGCCATGGAGGTCATCAAGAACCTGCCACGTGAAATCTAAGTAAAGAGAAGACGAGCAAAGAGAAAGATCAAGACAGGAAAGGGTGCAAGTCCGAGAGTCCAAATGCGTGGGCTCACTAGAATTCAGAAGAGACAGGGAAGAAGAGAGGATAAACGGCTCAAGAAGGCGACCCCGGGTATTCGTCAGTACATCACCCCAAAGGAAATGACAATTCAAATCACCCAGCAGGAGCACAGGCTCTGGCACGGAGTCCAGTAGGTGTTTCAGATCAGGAAGAGAAAGCAGGACACTCGGGAGGAGATAAATGGAACAAACAGTGTACCATTTCCCCACAAAGATACGAATAGCAGAATAATAGAGAAGCGAAGGAAAAAGTAAGGGGACAAAGGGAACATCAGAGCGAATCAAGAAAGCAGAAGAATTAGGAGCCCCAGCAACAGCTGGGAAGGGGGGAGAGAGGAATAGCCACGAAAGCGACCAGGACGAGCACCAAGCATCGACTCCTGGAGACAGACACAAAGGGGCGAAAACCACGAAATCAGAAGTTGGAGTTCAAGGAAATTGGCGTAATAACCTCAAACGTTCCATTGAAGAATAGACATCGACGAGGGTAGAAAAGACAACAACAGAGAACAAGGAAGAAACAAAGGTGAAAAAGCAATATAGCACATTAAAGAAAATCAGGGTCAGCAAAGTCAGAGTTAGGGGGCATGGGTAAAC
The DNA here is from genome assembly GCF_040958095.1 of Procambarus clarkii. Taxonomy (NCBI): domain Eukaryota; kingdom Metazoa; phylum Arthropoda; class Malacostraca; order Decapoda; family Cambaridae; genus Procambarus; species Procambarus clarkii. The sequence continues at coordinate 25,500,310 of NC_091163.1, forward strand.
TGAGCACAGACGGAGGGAAGGAAGCGGGAGTACATACCAGAGGTGGACGGGCGGGATCAGGAGGAGGAGGAGGAAGAGAAGGAGGAAGGAAGGAATGAATTATGAATGGAAAGCGCCAAGCCATTACGACTATATAGCAAAGAGGAGGAGGAGACAACTGAGAGGAGCAGTCAACGACAGCAGCAGGAAGAGGGGAGTAGAAAGAGGGGAGCGCACCTCAGCAAGGGCAGCAACCGAGAGGGAAGCGGGGGCCAAAAAAACCTCCATAGCAGAAACAGGGGGCGCAACCACGGAAATAGGAGGGGAAGGAGCAATAGAGTCAGTAGAAGGGGCCCGAGGAAGAAAGCGAAGCCTTCTTACCCGCCGGGAAGGAGGAGGAAGGAGAGGAGCCAGGCTTACGCTTCTGACTTAGAGACCGGCGTTCCAGCAACTACGTACCGGGCAACGGATTCCAGCGTCTCAACAGCAGAAGCTGAACGAGAGCACACACGACGGCCGTTAGGAGAGCGAGGGGCATCAGCCCGCACCGACAGGCGGCGGGGAGAGTCAAGAGACGGAGGAGAAGGATAGGAAGGAGGATCGGAGGGAGACAAGGAAGAAGACACAAGAGACATGACAGACCGGGTAGAAAGAAGGGGAACCCCAGTCAGAGGACGAGGAGGGGGACCCTTCGGGACAGAACTCAAAGGAACAGAGGAGCAGTGGGCGTATCAGGGGTCCAAGGCCCGGAAACGGTTGTGAGTCTGAGGAAGGTGGGAAGGATGAGGAGAGGAAGAGCGCAACACGCGAGCATAAGAGACATTAGCATAAGGCGGGAGCCAGCGAACCTGGCGCCACGCCTTAGGAAAAGATAAACGCTCCCGGTGCTTCAAGTTGAGGACGGCTGCCTCAAGCTTGTAATGGATACACGCACGGGAGAAGGTAGGATGGGCCTCACCGCAGTTGAGGCAGCGAGCCTGGGGAGAAGTGCACTCCATCTTAGAGTGACCTTCCCCCCACACAAAGGATAGAGAGAGACAGTCCCAGAGCAGCGGAGGGCACCATGCTCTAACCTCCAGCACTTGTTACAGAACCTAGGAGAAGGAATGTACTCCTGGACAGAGCACCTGGCAACAGCAAGAATGACAGAGTGTTGAAGGGTCCTACCATCAAAGGTAATCTTCGCAACCCGAAGGGGTTGACGGCGACTACCACGAGGGGGACGAGGAAACGTGTCCACCTGGAAGACAGAATGGACCTGGGCATCGAGGATATGCCGAATATAATCGTGGCAGTCTTGCAGATTCCGAACACTGGTCGCAACATGGGCGGGAGGAGAATAGTGCCAACACTTGCATTCAACCGAGCGTTCTTTGAGACCTGAACAGGGGTCTTGCCAAGGCAGGATAAGGCAACCAAGCGGGAAGCTGCATCCTGAGAAGGAGCAGCAACGACACGTGTACCGAGACGAGTGGGGTTGAAGGTAACAGAGGCATCCATGGAATCAACAAGATGCCGATGGAGGGTGAAATCGTCAGGAGGAGCGGAATCAAGAGGGAGGAGATCAAAGTATTTAGCCCACGAAGCGGGACCAAACAAGGCTTGATAGGCATCAGAACGGGAAGGAATCGAGTGAGTGCAGCCGTGTCGAGGATGGCGTTGAGAATCCCCAGAGAGAGAGGGGTTAAAAGGCGCAGTAGTCACAACTACAGACTGAGCCGGGCCAGGGGTTGAGGTAGTCACCACTGGGGGCGTGGGGCTCGACCCAACCACAGAGGAGGGAGGGGAGCCGAGGAGAGTAGTCAGAAAGGCCAAAGGAGGAGCAAGGTCGGGGCCCAACGCAGCGGAGGCTGCAGAGCCCAGTCTTCCAACGCAGACCGACTCGGGGGCTTGGTCGTCCACCCCACGGGTCTGAGAAGGTAAAGGAGGAACAGAATCCAACATAGGTACGAAAAAGAAACATTCATTCACGAATTGCCCCCACACCCTCTATGGAGCCACAATTAGAGGCAGGACACCCAACAAGACGCTATCGCCGATCATGCCGGGGCCTCCTAGGAGTGCGTTGTGAGTATACGCCCCACAAACGCCACCTTAAGAACTGTCAGTCCGTCGAGATCGGGTTCAGCGACGAAAGGGGGAATTGACAATAAAAGGTTCCTTTCACTCTCGACGTTGGGTACTACAGTTCTACGGGTGCAAGAGTATGCCTCCTCAAGCACCCAGGCGTGAAAATAGAAGAAGTCCAAAGGAATAACCAAAACAAGCAAAAGGTTGGCAGGAAACGAGAAACAGATAGGAGAAGAGGAGGGAGAAAAACGAAACAGAAAGAAAAGGAAAAGTTGTTCAGCACAATTTGAGAGGACAGCAGCAGGAGCACAAGGCTACAAAAGGACAGAGGACTGTCCCAAGGAGCATCACACTCTGGCAGCCGCCCACTAAGGCCCCCTCATGGCATCAACGAGCTGAACGAGGAAACGGGTATGTAGGTGAGGCATTTACAGCGTTGTGGTTCGAACAAAATTCGTCAGTGAAACAATTGTTCAGGAAGTGTTAAAGCGAAATCAGTTGCGAGTCGTGTGTAAACAGTTTTTCATTCATAAACAGGGGGCGGTTTGGCAGGTGCATGGAATAATTTTTGAGTCCTTGTCTGGAGGACGGGCTGACCTATCAACATTGGATTTTGTGAAGCGGATCAAAGCCTCGAACGCTGATAGCGATACTATGAGTGGCATGAATGAGGAAGGATTCGACAGAACCCAGCTACAGGAGGCGCAATTGGCCGCTCAGCCCATCCTCATAAACAAAAGCCAAAGTCCATGCCACAACTTGTCCTCACACTAGGTTGGTTAAAGTAGAGGCCGTACTCCCCAGACGCATTCATCAATTTTAACACACCATGTATTAAAAATTGGTTTGTTCTCATTAATAATATATTAATATTATTATACATAAAAATTCCATGTATATTTAGGCGTAGGTAAGGTTAGATGTTTAGGTTAGGTTAGCTTAGATTAGGTTATGTTAGGTTCTGCTGGCGATTATTTGTATTTGTAGTATGTGGGTGAAGCATTTATACAATCTGTTCTCGACTCAAGTCAATTACAAACAGCGGTCGACCCCACAGATGCATTCATAAATTTTTACATGCTGTTCATTCAAAACGGAAATTTTATCATATATAACTTAATCTTATAATTCATTAACATATTGTGCATATATAGACATAGGTTAGCATAGGTTAGGTTAGGTATTTAGGTTCTGTTGGAGATTATTTGTTTTTGTAGTTCGTGAGTGAAGCATTTATCAACCCATCCTCGACTCAAGTCCATTACATTCAGCGGTTGACCCCACAGACGCATTCATAAATTTTAACATGCTGTTCATTCAAAACGGGAATTTTCTCAAGTATAAACTAATATTATAATATATTGGCATATTGTGTATATATAGGCATAGGATAGGTTAGGTCAGGTGTTTAGGTTCTGTTGGCGATATTTGTATTTGTAGTACATGGGTGAAGCATTTATAGCGTTGCGATTCAAACAAAATTCGTCAGTGAAGCACTTGTTCCGGATATGTTCGAACGTCAGCAGTTGTGAGTCGTGTGTAAACCGCTTTTCATTCATAAACAGGGGGTTTGGTGGATGCTTGGAATCACTTTTGGATCTTTGTTTGGAGGACGGGCTGCATTTATAGCGATATGGTTCAAATAAAATTCGTGAGTCAAGCACTTGTTCCGAAAGTGTTCGAACGAAATCAGTTGTGAGTCATGTGTAAACCATTTTTCATTCATAAATAGAGGGTTTGGCGGGTGCATGGAATCACTTTTGGGTCTTTGTTTGGAGGACGGGCTGCTTTGTCTGGAGGCAGCCCGTCCTCCAAACAAAGATCCAAAAGTGATTCCATCCACCCGCCAAACCCCCTGTTTATGAATGAAAAGCGGTTTACACACGACTCACAACTAATTTCGTTCGAACACTTCCGGAACAAGTGCTTCACTGACGAGTTTTGTTCGAACCACAACGCTATAAATGCTTCACTCACGTACTACAAATGCAAATAATCGCCAACTGAACCTAAATACCTAACCTAACCTATGCCTAAATATGCACAATATGCTAATATATTATAACACTAATTTATATTTGAGAAAATTCTTGTTTTGAATGAACAGCAAGTTAAAAGTTATGAATGCGTCTGTGGGGGCGACCGCTGGATGTAATGGACTTGAGTCGAGGATGGGTTGCTGGAGGACAGGCTGTTACACACGACTCACAACTGATGATGTTCGAACACCTCTCGATCAGGCGCTTCGCTGACGACTTTTGTTCGAACCACATCGCTGTAAATTTTTCACCCACGTACTACAAATACAGATAATCGCCAACAGAATCTAGACACCTAACCTTTCCAATGCATAAATATTTTCTATTATGAATGAACAGCATTTATAAATTTATGATTGCGTCTTTTGGGATCGACTGCTGGAGAAATGGACTTGTTTAAGGACGAGTCCCATTCTAGTTCTTAGCAAGGGCATTTTGAATTTTCAAGTATTTGTATTTAGAGTGAGATCTGTGTACTATTCAGATTTATCACTTCATATATATACTGTCCAAGTAGTTGGGCACCATTTCTCTCCCCCGTTCCATCCCAAACTCTTCGCCAGATTCCTTCCAAGTGCTATATTTTTTGTTTTTATTATAAAATACAGACATACGAATTCAACAAGGCACCGACGCACCCGATCATAGAATGAACCTTTACAGAAGCAACCCAACCCGGGTACAGAGTAACAAAGCAGGACACAGAAATGACAGAAACATGAACGAAAAACAGAGGGACACTGAGAAGACAACGGAGCATAAAACAAAAAACAAGCAAAAAACAAACATACATTCATCCAACCTAAACACAAACATAAACTTGAGTGAACTAAGTCAATAAAATTTCTTAGGAAACTGACGCCTAGGATATTTCTGACAGTACCGACAGTACCGCATGCCACACATCCCAGGCATCTTGTAACAGGGGCACACCTACATCCGAGCGACGTGGGCGACGCATAAACTCCGGAATCTCGACAACGACACCTCCAATCACGAGCAGCGGTACATCCCGGGGCACAGGTTCATACGGTGCCGAGACTCTCCAGCCGGTGTCCTTTTTCAGCATTAGAACTAAATCACGATCCACACCAGGGGTAACAGCAGGTGCAACAACCTCCCATTTCGGAGAACCAGCACGCGAAGGCATAGGGGGAAGGGGGTGGCACAGTGGAGCAACACCTGAAACGTAGGCAGGAACAGGCACCACACCATCCCCACCTGTCTCCTTCGCGGGTACGGCCAACATCATCATATCCTCATGGTTCACACCCACACCGGCCGGAGAACCCACAGAGGCCACGTCGCTCACACAGTCCACCACATCCTGGGGAAACTGGCCCGGGTCATTGGCGCGCCCGCTTCTGCAAAGGGAGTCCATCATCAAAACTACAATCGTCCAAACTCACAGGCTCGGCAGGCCCCGGCCCCGGCCCCGGGGGTGGCAGGCCCTCCAAAACAGGAGAACCTGCGTCCCCGGGAGTCAGGACCACGTCTGCAGGCTTGAGTGGGACATGGACTTCCACTGGGACATCCACCACATGCAGCACGGGCGACGGCCCGACACTCGCACACTCAGGTGCAACAACTACCTCCGGGGGCACAGCAGTTAACAGACTGGATAAACAAGGCGTAGTATCCGCCCAAACAGGCGGAGCAGCAGACAGGGAATCAGGCGTCTCAGGCACAGCATTCACTCCATCCTCAGAAGCGTCCGAAGTCAACAGGGGTGGAAAGTTCTCCTCACGAAAAATATGCACCTTGCCAGTTGCTCCCACATCGCACGCTGCAGCGAGATGACCATCATTACCACACCTATAACAGGTGCGCGGTTGCCCCCGATACAGGGAGCAGAGCGTATCCCAATTAGGACACAGAGGACGGATCACTACTCTTCTGTGACATTGTCAGGGTGCAGGAGCCGTCAAGTATCCCAGCACAGTGCCCTGCAAGTACCTTGTTCCAACGAATGCTTAGCACAGTACCAAACCGTCCAAACACAGCAGTTAGGAGATCGTCGTTAAATTCGAAGGGGGCACCACGCACCGACACATACGTCAAGGCGACGCTGAGGTTCACTACCTTAACAGAACCGGCGGCATCAGGGAGAGGGTAAACATGCCCCTCACACCGCCCCAGAAACGCCTGTAAGGCAGCCTGATCGCGAAACTTGACCACGGCGTGGTTCCCCTGCAGCTGCTGGATGCCCACCAATTCCGACAACTGCACATGTAAAACATCCACTAGGGCAACACCAACCAACATGTGGTCCACTGGCACCGTGAAAGCCAGACCAGCCGACGAGGTCCTCTTCAATAGAGGCCGGCAAGTCCCCATGTCTCCTCAACAGACGTACCACACCCACACGAGGGACAACACCCCCACAGCCGTCACAGACACTCTCCTCACACAGTCTCTAGTGTGGAACTGGCGAGCGCTACGAACGACACGTCTGCACCCAACAGCTGCTGACGAGCCAATCCAAGTGCTATATAGTCGTAATGGCTTGGCGATTTCTCCTGACAGGGCCTTGCCTTGTCAAGGTCTTCCAGTTACTCAGGTGGTGGGCAGGAACCATGGATACAGTATGCATTTTCTCTTTGTATTGTCACGCTGAGGCGCTGGAAAATCTCATTGCATTTAATAATTATTAAGATATAATAATTCATAAAATATGTTCCTTGTGGAAGCATTTGTTTACAATATATAATACGTTTGGGTCACGAGCAATATTCTACAAATAAAAATAAAGTACCTGTATTCCACCAGGCTTGATATACATTAATGTTAAACAAATTCAATTGAACAGGAAAACTGCCCGATTGCTGACACAAACGGAAAATAATGTTTATGACTCATTTCCCTTTCAGTATTTGTGTTTTTTTTTTTTACCAGGTTAAATTTTAGCTATTTTCTGAACTTTCATATTAATACTAACATATTGCATTTCTTGTAATAATATTAAAACATTACGTTTGTTATACTGATATTAACATTACGTGTCCCTAATTGTGGATATGGAATGATTTTGTTCCGAGTACTCCGAATAGCTGAATCTAAAACAAACACAACAACAACAGCATATTAATTCGAGTTGCAGACCTGCTCCTGTGTCAGGTAAGTCCACTACGAGCTCACCAACTTGTCCTCGTTAAAATAACGTCGCTTTTGGCCGTTCACCAGTGTTACGAGCCTGGGTTCTCCAGTAGAAACCAGAGGTCAAAATTGAGCTATTAAACTTTCTAGTAGTACAGTTAAGTGCATCTTGAATGGCAATTGTTTGTATCTTCCCTGCCAGACGTAAGACTATTATTGTTTCTCAAAGAGCATTTAAAGACTGAGCTGGGGGTTGATTATTAAATAATAACATAGGCACCAACTTTGCTTACTAATACTTTCTAATCATTCATAGAGTAACAATACGTTGCATAGGGGAAGATCTTTAATGTGCTTAGCTGCACGATCAATTAGGCTCCTTCCGGCACCACGACATGAGGGAGGGCAGCTGGTCGCTAGCTCTCTCTTCTCTGGCTGGTGTTCGTGCGGATAAGACCTACTCTGTGGCTGCACCCCTACTCTTCTCCCTTCTCCTCTTACTTATTTCCCTTACCTGAAGTTCCTGTACCCTTAAGTTAAGTATTAGATGGTGTTAAGTGTACCTACTCTGGTAGTAAATATTGGTGAGACCTGGGGTTAGTATTTGCCAGTGTTTTGGGTACCCCTAAGTGTTGTGTTTTGTATTAGGGTACCACATGGTCTCACTACCCTAAGCTGCATCCAGCTTCAGTGCTTATCCAGTAGTACTTTACCCTAGCTTGTTTAGTGTAAACCTTGTATCCTGCCTACGTGGACCAAGGCTTTTAACGTAAGATAGTGTGGTAAAGTTATTATTATTATTGTTATTGGTGTGAGTGTATATGGGGGGGTTGTTAAGGGGTTAATAAATAAGTACATGAATTACAGAGTATCCCTTTTTCCTATGTGGGAGCGCATTGATCAACCCTTAGACTAACATATATGGTCTAGTAGCAAGTTATTACTACTGTGGATAGTTTATTTTGGGGGCCGGGCCTTTTAGCTCTCCCATATTTGATACTCTGTCTTCTAACTACCCTTACCCCTTAATAGTACCAGTACCCCATATAGCCCACACACTGTTATTTGTAACAAGTGGGGGCCTGTCCGGGAGGAACATTATAAGTGTAAAAAATTAGATTCTTGAGTGCCAAAATTAAATTTTTGTGTTTTCCGCAGAACGGTTGTGTGCTAGCCTAGGGTCCAGCTCATCTAGCAAAGGACATTCTTGCACTGACTGGACACCCAGCTGGATCCCTTCACGATTAAGGTTAGTGTGGCCTTGTGTTAGGGGCCGTGCAAATTTTTGTTTTTTTTCCAATTTTTATTTTTTAATTTTTTCTTTGGCTGGGAGCTAAAATTATTAGTGATGTCTTCTGAAATGCAAAAACTGGCAAGGGAGCCTTCAGTGGTAGAGATAAAGAAACTTAAAAAGTCTAATTTAGTATTGTTAGGCCAGGAATTTGGCCTAGAATTAAATGTCGCAGATAAAAAGTGGACTTTGGTGAATGAAATATTACAACATTGTATTGATGAAGAACTATTGGCAAGTGATACACCTTTATGCCAGCCTAGCCAAGCAGAAAGTGCAACTCATAGGGAGAGAGAATTAGCTTTAGAGTTAGCAAAAATAAAATTAGAGGAGCAAAGACTCAAAACCGAGGAGGCTAGAATTAGAGTGAATGCCACTGGACCTCCACCTGCCGGGGATTCAAACCCCAGGCATTATGAGAAAAAGCATAACTTGCCTGAATTTTCCGAGTCAGACCCTGAAAGGTTTTTCAACCATTTTCAGAGATTGGCCATGTCCATGAACTGGCCAAAGGAAGAGTGGGTGAAAATCCTACAGGGAAGACTTAGGGGTAAAGCACAAGATATTTTCATAAACATGCCTGACGACGAGTGTTTCGAATATGATAAAGTCAGGGAAGGTATTTTGCGGGCATATGAAATTACTCCTGAAGCTCACCGCCAAGTTTATCGTAACCTTAGGCCTACTCACAACCAACCGCTCACTGAATTTGTGAATGATCAAATTCGATTATTTGATAGATGGATTCGTTCGGCGAAAGCCGAAACATACGAGGCTCTCAGGAACTTAGTTTTAATGGAGCATTTTATAGATATTATGCCAGAGAGCGTATCACATTACATTAGAGGAAGGGTAGAGGTAAATTCTAAAATAGGGGATTTGGCCAAGTTGGCAGAAAACTACCAATTGGCGGGCAAAAGGCCCAATAAAAATAATTATACCCCACAGAGTAGCAAAACTTATACCCACAGCCAGTCCAGACCAGCTCATTCTAACCCTTTACCTAATGCACCTTCTGTTTCAGACATAACTAACCCTGTTAAAGTGTCTAGCCCCACGGCACCTAAGGGTGAACCGAAGGGTAATTCTGTTAGTAATGTCTCTTCTCCCCGACGTTTTTGTGGTCACTGTAAGCGTTCAAACCACAATATTAGCCGTTGTTGGCAACTGTACCCAGAAAAAAGACCCAATGCTCTAGTTGTGACATAGGGCTTGAGGCCTTCGGAAGGGTTAGGGAGTAAGACCTCCAACCCACAGTGGTTGGACTTGCTTACCCCATTCTTATCGAAAGGGAGACTACTTTTGTCTGAGGGTTCTTCCTGGAAGGACGTGGTGATCTTCCGAGACACCGGTGCCATCCAGACTTTAATTTTAGAGAGTGCGTTGCAAGGTGCCAACACTCTCGACACTGGAGAGGTGGTACTGGTCGAGGGTGTCACTAGTGATACTCGAGCAGTACCCCTCCATAAGGTTACCCTGGAATCTGATTTCCACAAGGGTGTTTGTACAGTCGGAGTCACTTCATACCTACCTTTCCCTAATGTTGATGTAATAGTTGGTAATGATTTAGCAGGGGATAAGGTAGGGGACTCCAGACTGCCTATTATGTTGCCTACCCCTAAGGTTTGCCTGGATCCACCCGCCGCAGAGGATAATGTTGTGTACCCTGCGTGCACGGTGACCAGGTCGATGGGACTTAAATGTAAGGGCAGCCCTGTGCTTGCCAAGGTGGTAAATCCCGAGGACACAAGGAACTTTCCGAGTGGTGAAAACCAAGTGGACCTCGCGGACACATTCATGGCCCGACTCGATGACGTGGCCGAGGACATTGTGGAGAGCCTGCCACCGCCATCTACCGAGAGTAGTGGGGAGGTGGAGGAGAACACTGTTGAGCCTCGGCCAATGGCATCTGACCAAGGCCTAGATGCCTCCTTGAGTGAGTTACAGAAAGCTGACCCCACTCTTGCAGATTGTCATGAAACAGCCGTCTCTATGGAGGAAATTGTAGACGCAGCAACTGGGTACTACTACAATGATCGGATTTTGATGAGAAAATGGAGACCACAGAGTGCTCCCTTGTCAAATGAGTGGGAGGTAGTCCACCAGGTTATGTTGCCGACCTGCTATAGAGAAAGAGTTTTGGCAGCTGCTCATGATGATCCTATGGGGGGACATCAAGGTATAAATATTACGTGTCACAAAATTTTAAAGTATTTTTTCTGGCCCAAGCTGAAAAGCGATGTGGCAAAATTTTGTAATGCGTGTATTGTTTGTCAACTGGTTGGGAAACCAAACCAGACTCCACCTAAAGCTCCTCTAAAGCCTATTGTCGTGCCAGAGGAACCATTTTCTCATGTGGTAATGGACTGTGTTGGACCATTACCTAGAACTAAGTCTGGTAATATTTACCTAATCACAATGATGTGTATCACTACTCGTTACCCAGAGGCTTTTGCTGTAAGGAACATCCGAGCAAAAACTGTTGTTGCTCGTATGTTGCAATTTTTTTCCACTTTTGGACTGCCTCGGGTCGTGCAAACTGACAATGGTACTAATTTTAAGTCTGATGTTTTTGAGCAATTTTGTAAGGAACATGGAATAACTCATAAGGTTTCCAGCCCGTACCATCCACAGAGTCAGGGGGTAATTGAAAGTTTCCATCTAACTCTGAAGCAGATGTTGAAGACATCGTGCGAGAGTTCCCACACCTTCTGGGATGAGAATTTACCGTATGTTTTGTTTGCGGCTAGAGAGGGATTACAAAGTTCACTGGGCTGTTCTCCTTTTGAGTTAGTCTTTGGCCATAAAGTTCGTGGACCCTTGCAAATGTTACAGGAGAATCTGTTAGGGAACGTAACGTTAACCGAAGGTTCGGCTTTCTTTGCGCAACACCACCAGAGACTCAAGGACTGCAAGGCGGCTGCATTAAAGTATCTTGGCAAGGCCCAAGAAAAGATGAAAGAACGTAACGATGCTAAATCTAAGTTACGGGTATTTCAACCTGGCGACCCTGTCCTGGTATTAAAGCCTCGACTAGGGAACACTATGTCCCACAAGTACGAAGGCCCCTACATTGTGACAGAAAAGACTGGGGACCTCACGTACAAAGTGAGGCACTCTGACAAACGTAACCAGGTAAGGCTCATACATGTAAATCGACTGAAGAAGTTCCAGGGCCCCAGGCCCATTGCACTAACCAATGTTTCCATTTCCAGTGAGAGAGGGGATGATTGTTCTGGGGACCCAACTAATCTCATTTTCAATAATTCTAGTTCTGTGAATGCTGTGGAGGGACTGTCCCATTTGCAGATGGCCCAACGTGAAGAGGTGCAGTCGTTGGTTGATGAATTCTCCAGTCTGTTCGGGGAGGTCCCGACCCAGACTGATGCCATTTGCCATGATGTCGAGTTGACGGACTACACTCCCATTCGCCTTCAACCCTATCGGATGAGTCCAGAAAAGAAGGCCATCGTACGGAAGGAGGTCGACTTCTTGCTCCAGCACAGCCTCATCCGGCCGAGCCAGGGCTCTTGGTGCTCGCCCTGCCTTTTGGTCCCCAAACCAGACGGCTCCTGGCGATTATGCACCGACTATCGGCAGCTCAACAAGGTGACCATTGTGGATGCCTATCCGCTGACCCTCCTCGAGGACTGCATCGACGAGTTGGGAAATGCCAAGTACGTTTCGAAATTCGACCTCTCGATGGGGTATTATCAAATCCCACTCACTGAACGTGCTAAACAGCTAACGGCGTTTGTGACACCCGAGGGTGTTTTTGAGTATCAAGTGTTACAGTTCGGCTTGCGTAATGCTCCGGCCACGTTCCAGAGACTCATGAACTCTCTACTCGCTAAGGTGCCAAATTGTCGGGCGTATTTAGATGATATCGTGCTGTTTGACAGTAATTGGGCTGACCACATAGCTAGGTTACGCCAGTTGTTTGCCATCTTGAAAAGGGAAAATCTTACCTTAAATGCTAAAAAGTGTCATTTTGGCCAAGGCACAGTGACGTACCTCGGTTATGAAGTGGGCCAAGGAAAAGTGTTACCTCGGCAAGATAAAATCAATGCCATTCTGGAGTATCCAGTACTAAAGTCTAAAAAGGACGTTCAAAGATTTATCGGTATGTGTGCGTACTATCGACGTTTTTGTCAGAACTTTTCCAGTGTTGCCACTCCTCTCACAGACTTGTTGCGGAAAGCCGTTAAATTTAAGTGGTCATCAGACTGTGCAGAGGCATTTAAAAATTTGAAATTGATCTTAGCTTCCGCCCCAGTGCTTGCTAGTCCAAGGTTCGACCGACCGTTTAAAATTCATGTTGACGCGTCTGACTCGGGTGCTGGTGCAGTGTTGTTGCAAACTGGGGATGATCAGGTGGAACACCCAGTATATTATTACTCTGTGAAATTCGACAAGGCGCAACGCAATTATTCAGTGGTAGAAAAAGAGTCGTTGGCGCTAGTGTTAACATGTAAAAAGTTCGAAGTTTACCTCACAGGTAATATAGTGGAAGTGTACACGGACCATAATCCACTAGTCTTCCTGACTCAGATGAAGGGTAAGAATAAACGCATCCTCAGGTGGGCGTTGTACCTACAGGACTTCAATCTTTCCATTACCCACCTACCGGGCAGACTCAATGTGATAGCCGACGCTCTGTCCCGGTTGCCTGAATAACATTCATCTGAGCCACAGAAAGCCATTTACCAACTGTCATGCTTTAGTTAATTTTTTTTTTTTTAGGTTCTCCTGTGACATTAAATATTCCGTGTCCAATTTATTTACTTCCTTGTTCTTTTATTTTTTTGTGTATGTTTTTTTTTCTTTCAGAGAACTCCTTTGTATTTTTGTTTTTGTTTTGCAGAGAAATTGTTTTTGATTGATTTTTTGTTTTTGTCATATGTTTTTTCTTTTTATTCTCTGTATACTCTTACAAAAAAATATGACTACTATTCTAGTAGTCACATTTTTTTTTCTCCGAAGGGGGGAGGAGTGTTACGACCCTGGGTTCTCCAGTAGAAACCAGAGGTCAAAATTGAGCTATTAAACTTTCTAGTAGTACAGTTAAGTGCATCTTGAACGGCAATTGTTTGTATCTTCCCTGCCAGACGTAAGACTATTATTGTTTCTCAAAGAGCATTTAAAGACTGAGCTGGGGGTTGATTATTAAATAATAACATAGGCACCAACTTTGCTTACTAATACTTTCTAATCATTCATAGAGTAACAATACGTTGCATAGGGGAAGATCTTTAATGTGCTTAGCTGCACGATCAATTAGGCTCCTTCCGGCACCACGACATGAGGGAGGGCAGCTGGTCGCTAGCTCTCTCTTCTCTGGCTGGTGTTCGTGCGGATAAGACCTACTCTGTGGCTGCACCCCTACTCTTCTCCCTTCTCCTCTTACTTATTTCCCTTACCTGAAGTTCCTGAACCCTTAAGTTAAGTATTAGATGGTGTTAAGTGTGCCTACTCTGGTAGTAAATATTGGTGAGACCTGGGGTTAGTATTTGCCAGTGTTTTGGGTACCCCTAAGTGTTGTGTTTTGTATTAGGGTACCACATGGTCTCACTACCCTAAGCTGCATCCAGCTTCAGTGCTTATCCAGTAGTACTTTACCCTAGCTTGTTTAGTGTAAACCTTGTATCTTGCCTACGTGGACCAAGGCTTTTAACGTAAGATAGTGTGGTAAAGTTATTATTATTATTGTTATTGGTGTGAGTGTATATGGGGGGGGTTGTTAAGGGGTTAATAAATAAGTACATGAATTACAGAGTATCCCTTTTTCCTATGTGGGAGTGCATTGATCAACCCTTAGACTAACATATATGGTCTAGTAGCAAGCTATTACTACTGTGGATAGTTTATTTTGGGGGCCGGGCCTTTTAGCTCTCCCATATTTGATACTCTGTCTTCTAACTACCCTTACCCCTTAATAGTACCAGTACCCCATATAGCCCACACACTGTTATTTGTAACAACCAGTATGGCTGAAAGTGGATGTAATTTTAAAATAAAATAAAAATTAAAATAAATTTTGAATTTTTTTCAACAACAGTAAGTTAAGGGTCCTCTGATAGGTTAGGTGGGCAAGAAATTCTCATAAAGTTTCAAGACGTCATGAAAAACGTTAATTGAAAGTTTCCTCTCCTAATGTGTCTGATTAGGCCGGACGGCTCGAACAGAAAACGGGACAGTACGTCACTTTTGTGAGTCGATTTCATTTCAGTTTCATTTCTCATTTCATTTCATTTCGAAAAGTGACGTTATTTTTAAGATGATGGGTTGCACCATTGCCCGGGCTACTTGCAACTTTTTGTTCTGAGGAGCTGAATCTAAAACAACAGCAGCATGTTAATTAGTATACCGTTATCCATAGTGTATTTATTGTTTCGTATTCTATTTTGAATCTATTGTTTTGTCTTCTTTTTCCTATTAGTCATTTTTTTATTTCACAGTTCAGTAATACCCCTTTTGTTTCAATCGTTTCATCTACTTGAATAGTTCATACATACCCCCCCCCACCCACCTTTACCCCTCGCCTTGCTAGAGAACATGAATTATTCCTTCTAAATCTCATTTTTAAGGTTATAATAGCTGGCATTAACGTTTTTTGTCAGTCTTCCGTTTACACGTTTTAGAATAATAATGTTGCAGTTATATTATGGTGCCTAAAAACGAACTGTGTAATGTAAATGGAGCCAAACTGATTCGTTTGACAATTCAGATTTGAAATTTCAGTTTCAGCATTATCCAGTTTATGTGATATGTATTAATGCATGAGAGAGAGAGAGAGAGAGAGAGGAAGAGAGAAAGAGAGAGAATGAGAGAGAGAGTGAAGATCCTCTGTTGTTTCATTGGAGTGGAGTCCCTTGTGATGGCTACTTGTGTGAGTTGGTGACGATGGAAAGTCCAGCCTCTCTCTCTCTCTCTCTCTGTCTGTCTGTCTGTCTCTCTCTCTCTCTCTCTGTCTGTCTGTCTGTCTCTCTCTCTCTCTCTCTCTCTCTCTCTCTCTCTCTCTCTCTCTCTCTCTCTCTCTCTCTCTCTCTCTCTCTCTCTCTCTCTCTCTCTCTCTCTGTCTCTCTCTCTCTCTCTCTCTCTCTCTGTCTCTCTCTCTCTCTCTCTCTCTCTCTCTCTCTCTCTCTCTCTCTCTCTCTCTCTCTCTCTCTCTCTCTCTCTCTCTCTCTAAACATTTAAATGTTTACAGTTTAATTCATTTAAATCAGGAATAAAGTTGACTAAATTATATCAATAGTAAATTTTTTAATGTGAGTTAAATGTTCCAGAGGAGGAGTTAAATGTCCCAGAGTGAGAGTTAAATGTCCCAGAGTGAGAGTTAAATGTCCTAGAGTGAGAGTTAAATGTCCCAGAGTGAGAGTTAAATGTCCCAGAGTGAGAGTTAAATGTCAATTCATCTTAGAACCATCGTAGCTTACTTAATCTAGTTCTTCGTATATATTTAGCTCAACCGACCAATTCGTTGCAAATACAGCATATAAGTAAAGCTTACCAGCAATGTAATATTGCCGTTTTCTTTGCATCGGTCTCATCAAATAGGTTAGGTGGGGTTGTATGGGTTTGGTACGGGTTTGATTATGCTAAATTGGTTAAAAAAAAATTATGGAATGGCCAATTGAATACTAGTTTCTGTTCTGACGGCGGAAGCCAGTATGACGGTATCATGTCACTCACTCATTTGCTATCTCTTAACATTAATTTACATTAATAAAGTCTCCATTACTTGTTTATTGTTGCGTGATAATGTCATTCTGTTGCGCTGTGACAGGTTGCGTTATTCAACGCCGGAAGTGTACATGACACAGAGATACATGGCAGAGCGCAATATTCTCGGATACAGAAATCTACATTTTTGTTCACACAAAATCACGTGAACACTTGGCTGTGGGAAATACTATTCTGCTACACCTAGCAGGTTTACATCCAAGATTGAAGCGGAAAGTTCTCCTGTTATCGTTTTTTTTTTAACAGGCAGTAGGTACAGGAAAAGGAGACTGCTGCTTCCTGTTAGCTGGCTGAGATCTTTCCCTTCCTGGGGTAATTACCATGAGCCTTTACCCTAAGGCTCATTGTAAGGGTAAGGGAAGAACCCAGAAAAAAATAGAACCAGGGAAAACTAGTGGGTAAGGCCTAGTCGACGACCGGGCCGCGGGGATGCTAAGCCCCGGAAACACCTCAAAGTAAGGCTCGTGGTAAGCCTTACTCACTAGTTTTCCGTGGAACACAATCGTTCAACAACCAGGGACCCAATGACTGCTGGTTAAACAGAAGTGTACAAATAAGGATTAGCGCCCAGTCAATCCTTTTCCGGGGAGGATACGAATCTTGAAACGTCTGTCGTATAATCTGTCATATGATGAGTATTTTGATAAGTAATTGGTGAGTATTCTATTTTTCCTCTCGTCATGTGAAGCGTTTACACGCATCATTGAAACAACTTGATGAATACAAATGAGTAAATATAAAGCTTTTTTCTTTTAATATTTATAAAACAAAATACATGACAGTGAAAGCATACAGAACAGAGGAACCGAAGCACCAACATCCATAAATGCAACACATAACAAAACAAGCACAAAAGTCACAGCAAAAGGCATAACTCATATGAATACATTATGACAAAAAGCACAGGACAAATGTCATATAGCAAATAACGTAACTGAAAAAACATGAAGCAACAAAGAGAAATAAATTAGCACACACAATAAGTACCTGCACAACCCTGATGGAGCGCGCCAAACGAGATACATTAAACCACACAAGGCGCAAAAGAAACATCAGAAACAAAAGGCACAAAATTAAAAAAAACAAATTAAACACACACAACCCACGGAACACCCGACCCACACAGCACAAACATTCGAATCCGCGACCTGAACAAGCAGGAACCGGGAACATTCGACAGCCAAACCCCAAACACACATGAAATAAAATACCGAAACAAGCAGGATCCGGAAAAAAGCAAAACACACACCAAATGACACACATACACACACAGAACACCACAAGAACACAACAGTCGAATACACACAGGGAGGGAAAACCACAGCTACGAGGGGGGCCTCGTAGCCTGCTGGATAGCACGCAGGACTCGTAATTCTGTAATTACCTAAGTGTAGTTACAGGATGAGAGCTCCGTGGTGTCCCGTCTTCCCAGCACTCTTTGTCATATAACGCTTTGAAACTACTCACGGTCTTGGCCTCCACCACCTTCTCACCTAACTTGTTCCAACCGTCTACCACTCTGTTTGCGAAAGTGAATTTTCTTATATTTCTTCGGCATCTGTGTTTAGCTAGTTTAAATCTATGACCTCTTGTTCTTAAAGTTCTAGGTCTCAGGAAATCTTCCCTATCGATTTTATCAATTCCTGTTACTATTTTTTATGTAGTGATCATATCACCTCTTTTTCTTCTGTCTTCTAGATTTGGCACATTTAATGCCTCTAACCTCTCCTCGTAGCTCTTGCCCTTCAGTTCTGGGAGCCACTTAGTAGTGTGTCTTTGCACCTTTTCCAGTTTGTTGATGTGCTTCTTAAGATATGGGCACCACACAACCGCTGCATATTCTAGCTTTGGCCTAACAAAACTCGTAAACAATTTCTTTAGTATATCGCCATCCATCTATTTAAAAGCAATTCTGAAGTTTGAAAGCGTGCCATAGGCTCCTCGCACAATATTCTTTATGTGGTCCTCAGGTGATAGTTTTCTATCTAGAACCACCTCTAGATCTCTTTCTTTATCAGAATTCTTTAAAGATTTCTCACATAATATATAGGTTGTGTGGGGTCTATGTTCTCCTATTCCACATTCCATAACATGGCATTTATTAACATTAAAACCCATTTGCCAAGTGGTGCTCCATATACTTATTTTGTCCAGGTCATCTTGAAGGGCATGACAATCATCTAAGTTTCTTATCCTTCCTATTATTTTAGCATCATCAACAAACATGTTCAGATAATTCTGTACACCAACTGGTAGATCATTTATGTAGACAATAAACATCACTGGTGCAAGAACTGAACCCTGTGGTACTCCACTTGTGACATTTCTCCAGTCCGATACATTGCCTCTGATCACTGCGCTCATTTTTCTATCAGTCAGAAAAATTTTCATCCATGTTAGAAGCTTACCTGTCACCCCTCCAATATTTTCCAGTTTCCAGAACAACCTCTTATGTGGAACTCTGTCGAAAGCCTTTTTTTAGGTCCAGATAGATGCAGTCAACCCAACCATCTCTTTCCTGTAATATCTCTGTTGCTTGATCATAGAAACTGAGTAAATTCGATACACAGGATCTTCCAGATCCAAAACCATACTGTCTGTCTGATATTATATCATTTCTCTCCAGGTGTTCTACCCATTTTGTTTTAATTATTTTTTCCAATATTTTGACTATTACACTTGTCAATGATACAGGTCTATAATTAAGGGGGTCTTCCCTGCTTCCACTTTTGTAGATTGGAACTATGTTAGACTTTTTCCATACATCAGCTACAACTCCTGTAAACAGGGATGCCTGAAAAATCAGTTGAAGTGGAATGCTGAGCTCAGGTGCACATTCTCTCAGAACCCATGGTGAAACTCCATCTGGACCAACTGCTTTGTTCTTATTTAGCTCCTTAAGCATTTTTTCCACTTCGTCTCTAGTCACCTCTATGTGCTCTATGTTGTTCTCTGGAATTCCTATTGTGTCTGGTTCCCTGAAAATTTCATTTTGTATAAACACACTTTGGAACTTTTCGTTTAATGTTTCACACATTTCCTTTTCATTTTCCGTGAATCTATTTCCCATTTTCAACCTCTGAATATTATCCTTTACCTGCAATTTGTTATTTATGAACTTATAGAATAGACCTGGTTCTGTTTTACCTTTGTCTGCAATACATTTTTCAAAATTTCTTTCTGTCTCTCTCCTCACTGCCGTGTAGTTGTTTCTTGTATCTTTGTATCGCTGATATGTTTGGGGGTTTGGCTTCTTTCTGTATTGATTCCATTTTTGTGTCTTTTGGTCTCTGGCCCTCTCGCAATTTCTGTTGAACCAATACTGTTTCCTAGTTCTATATCTCTGTTTTGGTATAAATTTTTTTGTGCCTTTATCATATATTTCACAAAACTTGACATACATCTCATTCACTTCCTTGCCTAGCAACAAGTCTGTCCAATTATACTCACTAAAAATTTTTCTAAGGTTGCCATAATGTCCTCTCCTAAAGTCAGGTTTTTCAATTGCATCAACCTTCTTATTTTCTTCCAGATTATAACACATTGCATACTTTATTCCCAAAAAGACATGGTCACTTTTACCCAAGGGAGGAAGGTACTGATTGTCAAATATTTCTTCCTCCTTCCTGGTAAATATCAAATCTAGCGTTGAGGGAACGTCCCCTTCCCTCATCCTCGTAGCTTGTTTAACATGTTGATACAAGAATGTTTCCAGGATGAGGTCTACAAATTTACAGGTCCAAAAATCTTCTGTTTTAGCTTCATATGCTTCCCAGTCTATGGATTTCAAGTTGAAGTCGCTGACTATCAACAGTCGTGATATATCGTTATCCGCTCTCGCTATGATCTCTCTCATTATTGTTATAAGACCTTCTCGTTGACTATCTAGCTCCTCCTTTGACCATGTGCTGCTTGGCGGTGAACTATATGCATTTATGATCATTAGTTTATCATCCTCATGGCAGATCTCTAGTGCTATTATGTCAACTTTTTGTGGATTGGCAGTCATTATTTCGTTCACCTTACGGTGTTCTTTCACCAGCACAGCAATGCCACCGCCTTTCCTAATTTTTCTGTCCCGTCACCAAATTGAGTAGCCCCTTGGGAATATGATCTCATTTAAAATAGCATCTTCAAGTTTTGTCTCCGTGAGTGCAACAATGTCTGGTGTCTGCAGCTGTATTACATCACTTAACTCCAGTATCTTCGATCTTACTCCATCTATGTTGGTGTATGCAATCTTCAGGAACTTGTTCCCCCTCTTCTTATTTTTCATTCCACCTCTCTCTAATGATTTTGTTGGTTTGCCTTTATGTACCACTTTATTGGTCTGCCTAACCCTATCACTGTAGAAAAAAGAATTAATTTCTTCTTCATTCCTGCTCTCATTTAAACGTTTTGCCTCGGCGAGGTTCAGTTTCAGCTTCTCCCTATTTTCTTTTGAAAGATTTTCCCATCCTCATCACTTTGTAATTTTCTAGCATTCCTTAGTACTTCTTCCATCTGTTTGGCACCATTTAGGGTCATCCTCAAAGGTCGATCTTTCCCTTTTACATATCTGCTTATTCTCCTGTAGTCGCACACATTCTCTATGGTTGTAAAACCTTCCACGAGGCTAACAACTTTATCTACTACATTTGCTTCTTCTACAGCTCTTTCTGACCTAGATGTTATCTCCTTTTCTTTGCAGCCAAAAATTATCAGGGACTTACTCCGATCAACTGTGTTTTGCACCAACTTCGGGTTAGATGCCAATTCTTTTCTCACTTCCAGCCTAATGTTTGTTTTATCTTGGTTGCTGCAGTGTTTGACTTCCTTTACTGCTTATTCAATTTTTTCCTTCTCCATGGCCACTTGTGCATAGGGGAGTTGCATATCTTTCTTGCACTGTTCTATTCCCTGTGTTACTTCCTCTATCTGTGCTGACAAAAGCTGTTTCTACTGTTGAATTTCCTTACCTAACCTATTGTAGTCATTTATGTTTAAATTTACTTTAACTTCTTCCATAGCTATTTTTAAGAGTTTATTTTCTTCTTCCATGGCTTTGCAATTTGTTTCCAATTGATTCTTAACCTTGCGCAAGTCTTTCACTAAACCCTCAAGACATACAACTTTGCTATTTAAATGGTCATTACTTTCTCTCAATTTACTAATTATTTCTACATGAGAGTTCACTATAGTATCTAATTTTACCAACTTATTGTATAGACTGGTTATATCAATGCTTTCTTCATTGAATCCAGCATAATCAAGGTCTGTTTTGTATTTCCTCTTGCCGGCGGCCATCTTGAATGTTCTTCTCTGCACTGGAAACACTAGGGCAACATTTTCTCATTCAATTTTTCACTTCCCTTGGCACATTCCTGTTATCTCACCTATTTTTCAAAAGCACTATACCTTTATGTTCTCTGGGACAACACTCACTATCATCATCCTGTACTACAATACTTAGGATTGTTGAAATATGCTGGAGCTCCTCTTGTCTGCCTCTTGGAAAAGAACTTGGGATAAGACTTTCTGACGCGGGTTCGATTCCCGCACGAAGCAGAAACAAATGGGCAAAGTTTCTTTCACCCTGAATGCCCCTGTTACCTAGCAGTAAATAGGTACCTGGGAGTTAGTCAGCTGTCACAGGCTGCTTCCTGGGGTTTGTGTGGGGTGAAAAAAAAGTAGTTAGTAAACAGTTAATTGACAGTTAAGAGGCGGGCCGAAAGAGCAAAGCTCAACCCCCGCAAACACAACTAGGTGAATACAGGGAACGCATCCGCGCCAGGGTGCCCACCACTGGGCACATTAGCAGTGGCCTCCTGGCTCCGAGTCTTCGTGAGTACCACCACGAGCTCACGATCACTAAGGGCTCCCAAGAAGGGGAGCCAACAGCATTAGGCACTGGAGGCAACACAGTATACCCCTCCCCCCATCTCATCATCATCTACAGCGTCACTCTCGGCAGCCCACCCACGGGGGGGGGCGACACACTCCTAGCCCTCCGGGAATGCTTGGACATGGGCCTCTGATCATCGGAACTGTCGCCCCCAGCAGGAGGCACTCAAGTAAAGTCCACGGCCGGTCACAACTCACTGGGCAACACGCGAGCTGGAAAAACACCAGCCTCACCCACAAGGGGTACAGGCCCACACCCCACAGGCGACACAGAAACAGGAGCTGGAGACAGGGCCGGTGGTGCCGGCGGAGGCGAAGGAGCCGGCATGGGCGAGGAAGCCGACAGCGGGGGCGGGTCCGCACCACCCCGACACCCACACCACCAACCACACTTATGGAAGAGGCACCCAACACCGCGTCCGTCTTCTCACAAGGGGGATCACCCACAACCGAGACATCCTCACGCTCGGGCAAGGGAGGAAAATGAGCTTAATGGAACACATTACTCCGATCATATATTCGAGTGTCGCAGGCAGCAGTCAAATGTCCAACGTGGCCACATTTGAAACACGTCCGTGTCTGCCCACGGTAGGAGAAGCAGACCGTAAAGCCAGCAAGCGTGAGAGAAGAAGACACATTCCCAAGAAGAACCATCTTAGCCGTTCTGTAGCCATTACTGAGTCACTTAATGTCCATGGTTGTGTATCTACAGACACGAGTAGAGTTCACACGCCCATACCTGGCAAGTGCCCGATGGAGAAGATCCTCAGACATTTCAAACGGCGCATTCTTAATAGACACGTATGTGTACTCCACACTCAAATTCGTCACAGTCACAGAGCACAGACTGCTGCTCAGCCCTACTGCCTTGTCCTCATACTGGTCGAGAAACCTCCGGAACAAGCCACTCTCGGCGAACTTCACAACCACTCTGTCCTTACGAACAACCTGGAGACCGACGAGATCTTCCACTTTCACGCCCATAACTGCAAACAGAGTGTTGCTGACGACGCCAATATCCACCCGACAGGTAAACGTCAGCCCAGCCAAGTCCTTCCTCCTCAGTGGCGGCACGTAAGTCCTCATACTGAGACTGAAAAACAGTCACCCCGTAGTGGCAAACAACCACCCGACAGGACAACCAACCAATAAATACAAAGTGACAGACACTCGTCTTCATGCTTCTGGAACCGAGGCCATGGTTGCAATTCAGTAGTCAAGGCCTCTATAGGCCTCTTAATGCCTTCCCTCACTATTCACTATTGTCTGCCAGTGTACATTACCTTATATAAGACTTAGTATTGCGTATTACTATGTGGGTAATTACAGAACAAATTTTCGTGACGTTGAATAATTACTGTAAATCTTTATTCAACTATCATTTGTCTTACAATAACTTTGTTAACATTCAGATTTCGTCTCTTGTTTGGTGAACTACTTTATTATTTGCGTGGATTCCGTCCGTAGTTAACGAACTACGTGTTCCAGCGACCAAACTACTTATGAGTTGGGTGGCAACTACCGGCCGGGTCAGACGCTCCTAAGGTCTCTCTACTCCTGGCTAGTGTTTACGTTGGACGATTACTGGTTACCCTGCCTGATGGTGGTTTGCCATTGACAGGGTGAGGTTTGGATTTGCCATGGGGACTTCTCGGCCTTCAGTGAAGAGGACATTGTCGGCTTGTCTGGCATTTACGGTGCTGGTGGACCATCTGTAGGTTGGTGTCGCCCTGGTGGATGTGCTCCATATGCAGCTGTCGGACTTAGTAGGCGTCCAGCGGCTTCAGGAACACCGTGCTGTGGTAAAGTTCCACCACCAGGTTGCCTTTCAGGCATTTTTTGGGCGGTGTGAGGGACATGTTTACCCTCTCCCTGATACTGCCCGTTCTGTTAAAGTGGTGAATCTTCTTCTTCTCGAGAATAGGTGCAGTTTGCATGAAGGGTTTACCCTCCCGATGACTGCACCAGGACAAATGTAGGGAGAGGCGTTGACGTTAAGGAGGAGAAGCAAGTCAAAAGTGTTAGATGTGACGGGTCGTAGAGAGAGGAGTGGCGACGAAAACAGAGGCGGACGTTAGAGAGAGACTCCCTGCACTGTAGGGCGGGGCGACGAAGTCACGGCGGCAGCTGATCAGACGTGAACTAATACTTTTCTGGGAACTTGTATATCGGAAAGTGCAAGCAGTACGCCTCCCAAATCACCCACGTGTCATCGGGCACCTGGCCACCAGGCGGTGGCCTCGGCTGAGACATCTTATTCGGCACCCTATACACAAACTCCTTCACCTGAGACACCCAGACAGTGGACGAGCACCACGGGACCGGAAGCACCCAGGCATCCCGATAAGGGCCCGACACCGGACCTCCACAGGGCACGACCCCAGCAGCTGGGACTAGGCTTCCCCCAGACTGGGGCAATGAAGGAGGGGGAACCGCAGGGGATGCAGGCGCGGCATCGACCCCACCACATGGCACAGGAGCCGAGGCCCCCCGACGCACATCTTCCCGCAACATCACGACGAGGTCCCGATCATCAGGGACAACCCCCCACTGCGGAGATC
>NC_091163.1:25529971-25569971 GCF_040958095.1 Procambarus clarkii
ATGAAATTAACGTCTAAATGACCCCTCACTTGCTCTGGTGCTCTTGGGAGGTGTTGATCTTTGGGGGATTTAAATACTCCGAAATTACCATCTCTTTTAAGGGTCTGAGCGGTGGTGCAGAGGGTTAAGGCGTACCTGTTATGTCAGTTGCTGGAAGGCTTTTGTGCTGGCTAGGGTTCGAGTCTCCTGGTGGGAAAGTGTTCTAAAGTTGTATACTTAACTCTCGTGTTTAGGAGAGTTGTGCCTTAAGCAGAGACACTGTGTCTTCCCATATTAACAGGGACTTGATGAAATTAACGTCTAAATGACCCCTCACTTGCTCTTGTGCTCTTGGGAGGTGTTGATCTTTGGGGGATTTAAATACTCCGAAATTACCATCTCTTTTAAGGGTCTGAGCGGTGGTGCAGAGGGTTAAGGCGTACCTGTTATGTCAGTTGCTGGAAGGCTTCTGTGCTGGCTAGGGTTCGAGTCTCCTGGTGGGAAAGTGTTCTAAAGTTGTATACTTAACTCTCGTGTTTAGGAGAGTTGTGGCATATATATATATATATATATATATATATATATATATATATATATATATATATATATATATATATATATATATATATATATGTCGTACCTAGTAGCCAGAACGCACTTCTAAGCCTACTATGCAAGGCTCGATTTGCCTAATAAGCCAAGTTTCCGTGAATTAATTGTTTTTCGACTACCTAACCTAACCTAACTTTTTCGGCTACCTAACCTAACCTAACCTATAAAGATAGGTTAGGTTAGGTTAGGTATGGTTGGTTAGGTTTGGTCATATATCTACGTTAATTTTAACTCCAATAAAAAAAATTGACCTCATACATAATGAAATGGGTAGCTTTATCATTTCATAAGAAAAAAATTAGAGAAAATATATTAATTCAGGAAAACTTGGCTTATTAGGAAAACCGGACCTTGCGTAGTAGGCTGAGAAGTGCGTTCTGGCTACTAGGTATGACATATATATATATATATATATATATATATATATATATATATATATATATATATATATAAGCCTATACTTGCATAAACCACAAGTGATGATAAACAATCTTTGGACAACACCCACCAGTGGGACTCGAACCCAGAAAGCACAACTACCTTCCAGTAGCTGGCATAACTAGTATGCTTTAACCCACTACGCCATCAGACCTTACAAAAGAAGTAGATAGTTCGAGATATATATCTCAAACATCTCTACCTCCCGAAGGCACCAGATGAGTGAGGGGTCAGTCTGCATTTTTCGTCAAGCCACTGTCAATGTGAGAGAACTCGTGTCCAGCTTATAAGCCTATACTTGCATAAACCACAAGTGAAGATAAACAATCTTTGGACAACACCCACCAGTGGGACTCGAACCCAGAAAGCACAACTACCTTCCAGTAGCTGGCATAACTAGTATGCTTTAACCCACTACGCCATCAGACCTTACAAAAGAAGTAGATAGTTCGAGATATATATCTCAAACATCTCTACCTCCCGAAGGCACCAGATGAGTGAGGGGTCAGTCTGCATTTTTCGTCAAGCCACTGTCAATGTGAGAGAACTCGTGTCCAGCTTATAAGCCTATACTTGCATAAACCACAAGTGAAGATAAACAATCTTTGGACAACACCCACCAGTGGGACTCGAACCCAGAAAGCACAACTACCTTCCAGTAGCTGGCATAACTAGTATGCTTTAACCCACTACGCCATCAGACCTTACAAAAGAAGTAGATAGTTCGAGATATATATCTCAAACATCTCTACCTCCCGAAGGCACCAGATGAGTGAGGGGTCAGTCTGCATTTTTCGTCAAGCCACTGTCAATGTGAGAGAACTCGTGTCCAGCTTATAAGCCTATACTTGCATAAACCACAAGTGAAGATAAACAATCTTTGGACAACACCCACCAGTGGGACTCGAACCCAGAAAGCACAACTACCTTCCAGTAGCTGGCATAACTAGTATGCTTTAACCCACTACGCCATCAGACCTTACAAAAGAAGTAGATAGTTCGAGATATATATCTCAAACATCTCTACCTCCCGAGATGTATATATATATATATATATATATATATATATATATATATATATATATATATATATATATATATATATATATATATATATATATATATATATATATATATATATTTATATATATATATATATATATATATGTCATACCTAGTAGCGAGAATGCACTTTTCAGCCTACTATGCAAGGCCCGATTTGCCTAATAAGCCGAGTTTTCATGCATTAATGTTTTTTCGAGTACCTAACCTAACCTAACCTAACTTTTTCGGCTACCTAACCTAACCTATAAAGATAGGTTAGGTTAGGTTAGGTAGGGTTGGTTAGGTTAGGTCATATATCTACGTTAATTTTAACTCCAATAAAAAAAATTGACCTCATACATAATGAAATGGCTAGCTTTATCATTTCATAAGAAAAAAGTTAGAGAACATATATTAATTTAGGACACTTGGCTTATATATATATATATGTTGTACCTAGTAGCCAGAATGTCGTACTCGGACTACAATGCAAGGCCCGATTTGCCTAATAAGCCAAGTTTTTCTGAATTTATATTTTTTTCAATATTTTTTTCTTATGAAATGATAAAGCTATCCATTTCATTATGTGTGAGTTAATTTTTTAAATTTGAGTTAAAACTAACGTAGATATATGACCGAACCTAACCAACCCTACCTAACCTAACCTAACCTATCTTAACCTAACCTAATCTAACACAATTAAGTCAATAATATATGTTCTTAATATAATATAATAATAATAATTTAAATAAACTAATTGGAAACAATTTATTGAAAATAAAGAAAACCACTCGGCTTATTAGATAAATCGGACTTTGCATAGTAGGCCGAGAAGTGTGTTCTAACTACTAGGTGCGACATAAATATATATATATATATATATATATATATATATAAGGGGTACCACCTCTGGTGCAAGTGTAGGGACCCATAGCCTCGGAGAAGAAAATAAAGAGTACTCAGAGAAGACCTTGTGGATCCTCAGTGAACACTTTGATATTTTCTCCTCCTACCACCCCTATTCTTTTGTTAAGTGTGTATATTTATCTAACTTTATTTATTTATTTATTATCTAACTTTATTTATTTATTAATGAAAATGTCATTACACAAAAAAAGTTACAATATTGATTACATGCAGGGTACAAGGCTGCTTGTCACAAGTTAAAAAGCTCCTCCAGCTCCTCAGATGGCGGGCAGGAACCGTGGATGCAGTGAGCATTTCCTCTCTGGATTTCCACACTAAGGCGCTGAAAAAGAAAACTGGCAGCTCTAGGGTCTCTAGTTGTTTCGATTAGCTTAGACCCCAACTCCTTCAAAAAGCTAGCAGCACTTTTACCCCAGGCACCAAGTGTCTCTGAGGCAATGGGGACAAAATTGTAGTGGTGCTCAAGGTCTCTGTATTTACGTGACTTGGCCGCTTCCCGGTGATTGGCAGCTCCTCCTGCTTGTGTAGCACTGAAGTCAACATAGGTATTGGCTAAAGTTGAAACGAAAGTGTAGTCCCACACCAACTGTCTACCATTCTTCCAAGGGTTCACCGTAATTCCGTCTGGGCGACCGACAAGCTCATCAGAGTTGCGGGACATTAGGTAACGGGGCTCTCTCTCTGCTGGACAACCGGCTGTGGTAAGGCTTCTCTTAATAATGTCATTAACCTCGCCGTGTCTTGCATGCCATCCTTCCGTCCTTTGGCAAAAAAGGCTATGCCGCCCATATCTGTCGGCCTCTGCCTCGCCGCAAATACACCTGTATTCGGTGTGGATTGGGGCAGCTAGGCGGAGAGCCATGGCAATTCGGAGGGCCTGCGGTGTGAGACGGGTGCTGGTTGGTGACATTGGGGTTGCTAATAGCAAATCACCTGCATGGGGAGCTGCTACAGCTCCAAGTCGGGCAGTGTCATGTGGTGTTGTCGCAGCTTCTAGCAAAGTTGCAGCTTCTTGGTCGGCAATGGGGCGATCCCAGCTCGATTGCTTATGGGCTTCAGAAGGCGGTGGTTGGGGTGCTGGTCCTGCGCGAGAGAGACCCATTTGGTTGTGCAGTCTGTGAAGCTGGGATCATGCACCCCTGCCTGTTGAACTAGGTGCTCAGGTAGGATTTCCTTCACCAAGTTGTCAGACCCCACTGAAGAGGACAGGAACGCTGGTACAGCAATTTGTGTTGCTGTGCGCACGCCAAGGCCCCCGAGTCTGACAGGAAGGGAGGCCTGTTTCCACTGTGAGTCGCTGAGGGAAAGATTGAGGGCTTTTTCTAGTGTTGATTTCAGCAAGCTGTCACACTCTTCTAATTTAATATTGTTGAAAGATGGCGAACATCTTAGAAAGTAGGTCAGTATATAAAGTATATATATATATATATATATATATATATATATATATATATATATATATATATATATATATATATATATATATATATGTCGTACCTAATAGCCAGAACGCACTTCTCAGCCTACTATTCAAGGCCCGATTTGCCTAATAAGCCAAGTTTTCATGAATTAATGTTTTTTCGTCTACTTAACCTACCTAACCTAACCTAACCTAGCTTTTTTTGGCTACCTAACCTAACCTTACCTATAAATATAGGTTAGGTTAGGTTAGGTAGGGTTGGTTAGGTTCGGTCATATATCTACGTTAATTTTAACTCCAATAAAAAAAAATTGACCTCATACATAGAGAAAAGGGTTGCTTTATCATTTCATAAGAAAAAAATTATAGTAAATATATTAATTCAGGAAAACTTGGCTTATTAGGCAAATCGGGCCTTGAATAGTAGGCTGAGAAGTGAGTTCTGGCTACTAGGTACGACATATATATATATATATATATATATATATATATATATATATATATATATTAGTATATTTTGGTAGCAGTCTTTCTTGTAGACATATATTATTAAATATGACCGAAACAGTAAGATTAATAATTCTAACACGAATTTTCTCAATGTTTCTTATATTTTTTTTCACTGTTGATGGTAACTGAAAAATCAATTCTCCAAAATTCCTTTTTATATCTTGTCTGACACGACACTTGAGCGCGTTTCGTAAAACTTATTACATTTTCAAAGACTCTAGTTTACACACACAACTATAACTGAACAGAGGTTAAACAGCTTCGATTTTTTATATCTGCACTTGGATGAGGTGATATGTTATAACAGTTTTGAATGAGGTGAAAACAAACTTTCAACACAAGACAGAACACGAAACAATGGGTATAATATTTTGTAAGTTAGAGGGAAGAATGGAAGTAACTACAAAGGGCCTATTGGCCCATATTTCTTGATGCTTCTATATTGGTACGGAGTCTTGAAGTGGGTAGAATATAGTTGTGCATTAATTGGCTGTTGATTGCTGGTGTTGACTTCTTGATGTGTAGTGTTTCGCATATATCAAGCCACCTGCTATCGCTCTATCTATTGATGATTTTTGTGTTTTTTGTTAAGACTTCTCTGGTGATGGTCTGGTTGTGGGAAGACATTATATGATCCTTAATGGAGCCCTGTTGCTTATGCATCGTTAATCGACTGGAAAGAGATGTTGTTGTCATGCCTATATACTTTGATTCTTTGATTCTTACAGTCCCCAAGTGGGCATTTGAAGGCATAGACGACATTGGTCTCTTAAAGCATTCTGTTTTGTATCTGGAAAGTTTCTCATGAGTAGGTTGGCCGTTTATTTGGTTTTATAGTAAATCGTCAATTGTATCTTCTGATTTTTGTCTGTAGGGATAACGTTCCTATTAACAATATCTTTCAGGACCCTTTCCTCCGTTTTTTGAGCTGTGGAAAAGAAGTTCTTGTAAAATAGTCTAATAGGGGGTACAGGTGTTGTGTTAGTGGTCTCTTATGAGGTTGCATGGCGTTTCACCTTCCTTCTTATGATGTCTTCAACGAAACCATTGGGGAAGCCGTTGTTGACTAAGACCTGCCTTACCCTACAGAGTTCATCATCGACTTGCTTCCATCCTGAGCTATGGCTGAGAGCACGGTCGACATAAGCGTTAACAACACTCCTCTTGTACCTGTCTGGGCAGTCACTGTTGGCATTGAGGCACTTTCTTATGTTTGTTTCCTTAGTGTAGACTGCAGTGTGGAAAGACTCCATTGATTTTTCAATTAACATCGACAGTGAAAAGAAACATAAGAAATATTGAGAAAATTCGTGTTACAATTATTAATCTTACTTTTTCGGTCATATTTAATAATATATATATATATATATATATATATATATATATATATATATATATATATATATATATATATATATATATATATATATATATATATATATATATATATATATATGTATATATATATATATATATATATATATATATATATATATATATATATATATATATATATATATATATATATATATATATACATATATATATATACATATATGAATGAAAACTCACACCCCAGAAGTGACTCGAACCCATACTCCCAGGAGCAACGCAACTGGTAACTACAGGGCGCCTTAATCCACTTGACCATCACGGCCGTCAAAAGGAAGTGATAGCCGAGGCTATTTGAGCCACTTCCCCGACGGCAACTCGGATGGTAATCTTGGGCATAGCATTTCACCAAATCACCTCATTCTTTGGGGCACACGTGAGGAACACAAATGCGAAAAAGCCTGAATGGTCCCCAGGACTATATGCGAATGAAAACTCACACCCCAGAAGTGACTCGAACCCATACTCCCAGGAGCAACGCAACTGGTTACTACAGGGCGCCTTAATCCACTTGACCATCACGGCCGTCAAAAGGAAGTGATAGCCGAGGCTATTTGAGCCACTTCCCCGACGGCAAATCGGATGGTAATCTTGGGCATAGCATTTCACCAAATCACCTCATTCTTTGGGGCACACGTGAGGAACACAAATGCGAACAAGCCTGAATGGTCCCCAGGACTATATGCGAATGAAAACTCACACCCCAGAAGTGACTCGAACCCATACTCCCAGGAGCAACGCAACTGGTAACTACAGGGCGCCTTAATCCACTTGACCATCACGGCCGTCAAAAGGAAGTGATAGCCAAGGCTATTTGAGCCACTTCCCCGACGGCAACTCGGATGGTAATCTTGGGCATAGCATTTCACCAAATCACCTCATTCTTTGGGGCACACGTGAGGAACACAAATGCGAACAAGCCTGAATGGTCCCCAGGACTATATGCGAATGAAAACTCACACCCCAGAAGTGACTCGAACCCATACTCCCAGGAGCAACGCAACTGGTAACTACAGGGCGCCTTAATCCACTTGACCATTAAGGCCGTCAAAAGGAAGTGATAGCCGAGGCTATTTGAGCCACTTCCCCGACGGCAACTCGGATGGTAATCTTGGGCATAGCATTTCACCAAATCACCTCATTCTTTGGGGCACACGTGAGGAACACAAATGCGAACAAGCCTGAATGGTCCCCAGGACTATATGCGAATGAAAACTCACACCCCAGAAGTGACTCGAACCCATACTCCCAGGAGCAACGCAACTGGTAACTACAGGGCGCCTTAATCCACTTGACCATCACGGCCGTCAAAAGGAAGTGATAGCCGAGGCTATTTGAGCCACTTCCCCGACGGCAACTCGGATGGTAATCTTGGGCATAGCATTTCACCAAATCACGTGTGCCCCAAAGAATGAGGTGAAATGCTTTGCCCAAGATTACCATCCGAGGTGCCGTCGGGGAAGTGGCTCAAATAGCCTCGGCTATCACTTCTTTTTTGACAGCCGTGATGGTCAAGTGGATTAAGGCGCCCTGTAGTTACCAGTTGCGTTGCTCCTGGGAGTATGGGTTCGAGTCACTTCTGGGGTGTGAGTTTTCATTCGCATATAGTCCTGGGGACCATTCAGGCTTGTTCGCATATACATACATATATATATATATATATATATATATATATATATATATATATATATATATATATATATATATATATATATATATGTTCTTGCAGCCCCAGCAACCATTATAGAGCCAACAAAACAACACAAACAGTCCGGCTGGGACCACCCTCTAGTGGAAAAGTTGCTGATGCCATGCTCAGCGTCGCAACATCAGACAAGGAGAAAGCCCGCCTCAGAGCAGTGAGTGCCCCCCATGCAGGAGACTTCCTCCTGGCAGTACCCATGTCAGCAATGGGCACGCCATTGATCGTGCCACTGCAGTGTGGAAACCTCCAGAGGTTTCCAGAGGTTGAGCAGAGTTCCGTGCTGCGTTTCACTTACGAGATGGAAAAGGATGGGAAGCTGCCCTTTCTAGATGTAACAGTCATGGAAAAGAGCGGAGGTTTCCACACTGCAGTCTACGCTGAGGAAACGAACATAGGAATGTGCCTAAATGCCAACAGCGACTGCCCAGACAGGTACAAGAGGAGTGTTGTTAACGCATATGTCGATCGTGCTCTCAGCCATAGCTCAGAATGGAAGCGAGTCGACGAAGAACTCTGTAGGGTAAGGCAGGTCCTAGTCAACAACGGCTTCTCCAATGGTTTCGTCGAAGACATCATAAGAAGGAAAGTGAAAAGCCATGCAACCTCTGAAGAGACAACTAACACAACACCTATACCCCCTATTAGACTATTTTACAGGAACTTCTTTTCCACAGCTCATAAAACGGAGGAAAGGGTCCTGAAAGATATTGTTAATAGAAACGTTATCCCTACAGACAAAAATCAGAGGATACAACTGACGATTTACTATAAAACCAGAAAAACGGCCAGCCTACTCATGAGAAACTCTCCAGACACAAAACAGAACGCTTTAAAAGAGACTAACGTCGTCTATGCCTTCAAATGCCCTCTTGGGGTCTGTAAGCTCCAAAAAACCCAGTATATAGGCAAGACAACAACATATCTTTCTAGGCGTTTAACGATGCATAAGCAACAGGGCTCCATTAAGGAACATATAATCTCTTCCCACAACCAAACCATCGCCAGAGAAATCCTAGTAAACAACACAGAAATCATCGATAGATACAGCGATAGCAGGCGGCTTGACGTTTGCGAGGCACTACACATCAAGAAGTCAACACCAGCAATCAACAGCCAATTATTGCACAACTATATTCTACCCACCTCAAGACTCCGCTCCAATATAGAAGCATCAAGAAATATGGACCAATAGGCTTTCTACAAACACTTCTATTCAATACCCATTGTTTCGTGTTCTGTCTTGTGTTGATGAAATTAATACCCTATTAATGCCACCTCTTGTTCTGTCTTGTGTTGATTAATGCCACATCACCCCTTCCACCTCACTCAAATGTAGATATAAAATCGGAGATGCGTAAGTTCTATTCAGTTGTGTATTTGTAAACTAAAGTCTTTGAAAATTTAATAAGTTTTACGAAATGCGCTCGTGTCGCGTCAGACTAGAAATAAAAATGAATTTTGTAGAATTGATTTTTGATTTACCTCCAACAGTGAAAAGAAATGTACGAAAGATTGAGAAAATTCGTGTTAGAATTATTAATCTTACTTTTTCGGTCATATTTAATAATATATGTCTACAGGAAAGACTGCTACCAAAATATACTAATATATATATATATATATATATACATATGAATATGCTCAAACAGCTCGGATTTCGCATTCCACATGGGTATGGGACGGTAGCACATTCAGCTCGAGCCTTCATCGCAAACATCACAGACGGAAAGGAACTTTTCAAGCTAGATTTCAAAAATGCCTTCAATTTGGTGCGGAGGAATACTGTACTCCATGCGGTTCATCGTCATTTCCCTTCCCTCTATCTTTTTGTACATTAATGCTACAGTATGGATATAAAGCTACTTTTTGGCAAAAATGAAATTGACTCACGAGAAGGTGTCCAGCAGAGTGACCCCCTTGCTCCTCTCCTTTCCTGCTGTGTCATCAAACAAGTCACAGAAGTTCTGTCCAGCGAGCTTAACATTTGGTTCTTGGATGATGGTACCCTAGCTGGCTCCCAAGACTCCCTCCTGGAGGACATCAGAAAAATCCAGGAGCAAAGTGCAGTTTTAGACCTCACCCTGAACAGTAAAGTCCCTCTTCAGACCATGCCCCCCATATTCCCTGACCCCAGACCCCCCATGTTCCCCCCCCCCATGCCCTTTTTCTTCCCTAATCCCTACCTCAAGTCCACCCTGTTCCTGCACCCTAGGCCCTTCCCTGTTTTTCCAGGCCATGCCCTTCCCAGTTCTCCCACCCCAAGCTCTCCTTCCTGCCCCAGCCCCCTCCCTCCTGCCCCCCCCCCCTTCCCTGGCTCCCCTCCCCCTCCCCAACCCCTGACCTCCCTTCCAGTCTCACCCAGTCTCCCCTGCATATCCCAACCTGTGACCTCCCACCACATGCCCATCCAGCTCCCCCATCATATTCTCCAATTAACCCCCAATCCCAGACCCCCTCAGCCGCCCCACGTCAGATCCCCCTAGCCCTCCTGTACCAGATCCTCCCATCCCCTTCACACCCCAGATGCCCCTGGTCCTCCATCCTAGGCTCTCCCACCCCAGACATTTCTTTCCCCCTCAACTCCAGTGGAATTAACAGAAACTGAGAATGAGCAACAGAACAGAGTCAGCTTCAAGATCATGTACTCGAACATAGATGGGATTACATAAAAGGCTAGTTAACTTAGAAAAAGTACACAAGAATTAAACCCCAGATGTAATTGGACTCACAGAAACAAAACTCTCTGGAATCATAACAAATGCGGTGTTTCCCCATGACTACACTGTAATTAGTAAAGATAGGGAAGAAAGGGGAGGAGGCGGAGTGGCACTACTGATGAGAAAGACATGGAGTTTCAAGGAGATGGTTATTCCATCTGCGAAGGGTTCAGAGACTTTATCACAGGCACCATGACGATGGGTGGACAAAGAGTTGTAGTAGCAGTGATATATAACCCCACCCCCAAATGAAAGAAGTCCCAGGAAAGAGTATGACAGAAACAACATGGCAGTTAACACTATCATTAAGAGAGCAACTGCTGCTGCCTATAGAATTCGATGCTATCTGCTCATAATGGGGGACTTTAATCACAGAAGGATAGACTGGGAAAACAAGGAACCACATGGAGCTGAGGAAACATGGAGAGAGAAACTTATAGAGGTAGCGACTTGAAACTTTTTAAGTCAGTATGTCAAGGGTCCCACGAGAATGAAAGGTAATAATGAACTAGCAAGACTCGACCTAGTATTCACTGTGAACGATTCAGATGTAAGGGAAATCGGTCGTAAAGCGCCCGTGGGTATGAGTGCTCACAGTGTATTGTTGTTTGAGTATCTAGTTGAAGAAGGGTTAATGTACTCAAGGAAGGGACCAGACAGCAAGAGGCTGGCATTCCGGAAGGGAAACAATGAGGAGATGAGAAAATTCCTAACTGAAATAGCCTGGGTAACAGTGCTCAGAGAAAAGACTGTTCAAGACATGATGTACTACATCACACAATTGTGTAAGGAGGCAGAGGACAAGTTTGTCCCAGTCCAAAAGGAAAAAATAAGGAAATGCAGATGAAAAACCCATGGTTTAATCAGAAAAGTAAGCAAACAAAGCAACTAAGTAAAAGGCGTGGAGAATCTATAGAAACAACAGAACACTAGAGAGCAGAGAAAGGTACCAGAGCGCCAAGAATGAATACGTAAGGGTGAGAAGAGAGGTAGAGAGGCAATATGAAAATGACATAGCGAGCAAGGCAAAGACTTAACCCAAACTGCTACATAGCCACATCAGGAGGAAAACAACAGTGAAGGAACAGGTAATGACACTGACGATAGGGGCAGAAAGATTCATTACAAACGACAAGGAAGTGTGCTAGGAACTCAATAGGAAATTCAAGGTCTTCACCTCAGAGCATGGAGAAGTTCCAGAGATAAGTGAGGGAGCATCAAACCAGACACCACTAGAGGAGGCGATGAGTCATAATAACGTGGCTAAAGTATGTTGACCAGACCACACACTAGAAGGTGAAGGGACGACGACGTTTCGGTCCGTCCAGGACCATTCTCAAGTTGATTGTGAATGATCCAGTACGGACCGAAACGTCGTCGTCCCTTCACCTTCTAGTGTGTAGTCTGGTCAACACCATTAGAGGAGTTGGTGATTATAATTGAGGAGGTGAGGAAGCATCTGCTAGATTTGGATATGACAAAGGCTATAGGCCCAGATGGAATCTCCCCATGGATTCTAAAGGAAGAAGCAGAAGCTCTGTGCCTGCCACTCTCCATGGTGTACAACAAATCACTGGTAACAGGTGAACTGCCAAAAATTTGGAAGACGGCCAATGTAGTCCCAATATACAAGAAGGGTGATAGGTAGGAGGCACTGAACTACAGGCCAGTGTCCCTAATTGGCATTCCATGAAAGATAATGGAGACGATTGTGCAAAAAAAGCTAGTAGAACAACTGGAACAAAAGAACTTTGTAAAACAACTTCAGCATGGGTTCAGAGATAGCAAATCATGCCTAACAGTTTAATTGAGTTCTATGACCAGGCAACAAAAATCAGGCAAGAGAGAGAGGGCTGGGCAGACTGCATATTTCTGGACTGCCAGAAAGCTTTTGACACAGTACCACATAAGAGACAAGTGCACAAACTGGAGATGCAGGCAGGAGTGAAAGGGAAGGTACTCCACTGGATAAGGGAGTACCTAAGCAACAGGACAGACCGAGTCTCCGTGATGGGTGAGGTCTCAGAGTGGCTGGGAGTCACCAGTAGAGTCCCAAAGAGATCAGTCCTTGGACCAATACTGTTTGTGATATACGTAAATAATCTTAAAGAAGGAACTGACTCGTTCCTCTCGATGTTTGCTGATGATGCAAAAATTATGAGGAGGATCAAGACAGAGGAAGATAGTATGAGGTTACAAGATGACCTAGATAAACTGAAGGAGTGGTCCGACAAATGGGTACTAAAGTTCAAGCCAAGTAAATTTAAGGTAATGAAACTAGGAGGAGGAATTAGGAAGCCAGTCACTGGATGCTGAATGGGACATGAAGTCCTTCACGAAACGGACAGACAGAAAAATCTAGGAGTTGATATCATGCCAAACCTGTCTCCTAAAGCCCACATCAAAAGAATAACATCAGCGGCCTATGAGAGGCTGGCTAACATCATAACTGCTTTCAGAGACCTGTGTAAGGAATCCTTCAGAACCTTGTATACCACAAATGTGAGGCCAATCCTGGAGAATGCAGCCCCAGCATGGAGCCCATACCTAGTTAAGCACAAAACGAAGCTGGAAAAAGTTCAGAGCTATGCCACTATGCTAGTCTCAGAACAAAGAGGCATGCGTTATGAGGACAGACTGCGTGAACTGCACCTCACGTCGCTGGAAGACAGAAGAACTAGGGGAGACATGATCACCACATAAAAATTCTCAGGGGAATTGATAGGGTAGAAAAGGATGGATTATTTATCACAGGCGGTACACGCACAAAGGGACACAGTAATTAGTACTGGAAGCTTAGTATCCAAATGAGCCACAGAGATATTAGAAAGAACTCTTTCAGTGTCAGAGTAGTTAGTAAATGGAATGCACTAGGAAACGATGTGGTGGAGGCTGATTTCATACACAGTTTCAAAAGTAGATATGATAGAGCCCAGTAGGCTCAGGAATCTGAACATCAGTTGATTGACGGTTGAGAGGCGGGACCAAGGAGCCAAAGCTGAACCCCCGCAACCAAAACTAGGTGAGTACAACTAGATGAGTAAACACACACCCACACTCACAAACACACACACACACACACACACACACACACACACACACACACACACATACGGGCCTCGTAGCCTGGTGGATAGCGCGCAGGACTCGTAATTCTGTGGCGCGGGTTCGATTCCCGCACGAGGCAGAAACCAATGGACAAAGTTTCTTTCACCCTAAGTGCGCCTGTTACCTAGCAGTAAATAGGTACCTGGGAGTTAGTCAGCTGTCACGGGCTGCTTCCTGGGGTGTGTGTGTGGTGTGGGAAAAAAAAAAGTAGTTAGTAAACAGTTGATTGACAGTTGAGAGGCGGGCCGAAAGAGCAAAGCTCAACCCCCGCAAAAAACACAACTAGTAAACACACACACACACACACACACACAAACTTTTCACACACACAAACTTTTCACACACACACACACTTTTCAACAAGATGTTGAAAAGGTTTCAGGCTTGGAAAGTCCAACAAGGACAGAGACCGAATGATAAAGGTGGTATTAATGAGCGAAATCACGAAAGAGGAACGGTTAGCAAGGAAGAGCGGTCTAGCAAATGTACAGAAGTTCAAAAAAGTATTCCTGCAGAGGGATATGACAAGGGAAGAGAGAAAGCTGGCAGAAGACGCGAGGAAGGAGCGCAGGGAGAGAGAAAGGAATCAGGGAGCCACAACCCCAAATCCTACAATCCCGGAGGGGAGTGGGGAACCCTCCTCAAACAGTGCAATAGCCACAGGGAGTGCGGCACCACCCCCACATTCTACCCAACAGACCCCTGTCAGCCCCACACTGAGTACCCACCTAAGGCACCCTTCCCCCACCCACCCCCCTCCTCCCACTCACCCCCCTCCTCCCACTCACCCCTCCCCCCAGGACCTCCCTTCTCCCCCATCCACCCAAGCCCTCCCTTCTCCCACATGCCCCCCCCGTCTCTCCCACCCCAAGCCCCCCGTTCTCCCCTGCCCTCCTAAGCCCCCCACTTTCCCCCACCCCTCCTAAGCCTTCCCCTCTCCATCACTCCCCTAAACCCTCCCCTCTTCCTCACCCACCTCAGCCTTCCCTTTCCCCTCATGCCCCCAAGCCCTCCCCCTTCACTGCTTCCCCAAACCCCCCATTCACCCCCATCCCCCCAAGCCTCTCCTCCCCCCATTATAACCCAACCCTCCCCCTCTCACCCACCCACCCTATCCACCCCCTCCCCCCCACCCCCAAGCCCTTCCTCCTCCACTAGTCTCCCCGTACCAGATCATCCCAGCTCCCGCTCACCCCAGATCCCACAGGTCCCCCCAGAGGAAAAGCAGAAGAGAGTCAGTTTCAGGGTAATGTACTCAAACATAGATGGGATCACAAGCAAGGCAAGTGAACTAAGGGAAAGAGCACAAGAAGTGAACCCAGATGTAATCGGACTCACTGAAACAAAACTCTCTGGAATCATAACGAATGCCGTGTTTCCCCAGGAGTACACGGTAATAAGGAAAGAGAGGAAAGGTAGGGGAGGAGGCAGAGTGGCCCTACTCATGAGAAATGAATGGAGTTTTAAGGAGATGGCTATCCCGGGCTGTGAGGGTTTCAGAGACTACATAGCAGGCACCATGACAATGGGAGGACCAGGAATAGTAGTAGCAGTAATATAAAACCCTCCATCAAATGACAGAAGACCCACTCAAGAGTACGAAAACAACAACATGGCAGTTAACACTATAATTGAGAGGGCAGCCTCTGCTGCCTGTAGAAATAGATCCCACTTGCTCATCATGAGGGACTTCAATCACGGAAGGATTGACTGGGAGAACAAGGAACCACATGGAGGTGAGGATACTTGGAGAGCCAAACTACTAGAGGTGGTGACTAAAAACTTTTTAACCCAGCATGTAAGAGAACCCACAAAGATGAGAGGAAATGACGAACCAGCGAGACTTGACCTGGTCTTCACTCTGAACGACTCCGACATAAGAGAAATCGGTTTTGAGGCTCCAGTAGGAATGAGCGACCACAGTGTACTGGTGTTTGAGTACCTGATTGAAGAAGGGTTATTGAACTCGAGGGATACCGAAACCAAAAGGTTAGCATACCGAAAGGGAAACTATGAGGAGATAAGAAAATTCCTAACAGAAATAGTATGGGAAACAGAGCTCAGGGGAAAGACGGCCCAAGATATGATGGACTACATCATGCAGAAGTGCAAGGACGCAGCAAACAAGTTTGTCCCAGTCCAAAAGGAAAACAGTGAAATGAAGATGAGAGACCCATGGTTTAATCAGAGATGTAGGCTAGCTAAGCAGCAAAGTAAGAGGGCATGGAGAAACTATAGGAATAATTCACAGTGAGGAATCCCTCACAGTGTTCAAGAGAAAACTGGATAAGCACCTCCAAAAGATATCTGATCAACCAGGCTGTGACTCATACGTCAGGCTGCGAGCAGCCGCGTCTAACAGCCTGGTTGATCAGTCCAGCAACCAGGAGGCCTGGTCGACGACCGGGCCGCGGGAACACTAAGCCCCGGAAGCACCTCAAGGTAACCTCAAGGTAGGTATAACAGGACACTGGAGAGCAGAGAAAGATACCAGAATGCCAGGAATGAATATGTCTGGATGAGAAGAGAGGCAGAAAGGCAATACGAAAATGACATCGCAAGAAAGGCAAAGACTCAACCTAAATTGCTGCACAGCCACATCAGGAGAAAAACAACAGAAAATGAACAGGTTATGAAATTAAGGATATGGGCAGAAGGATTCACTACAAATGACAAGGAAGTGTGTGAGGAACTGAATAAGAAATTCCAGGAGGTCTTCACCTTTGAGCAAGGAGAAATCTCAGAAATAAGAGAGGGAATAGCTAACCAGGAACCACTGGAAGAGTTTGTTTACCAACGGGGAATTAATGAAGTGTTTACTAGGCATGGATGTGACAAAGGCTATAGGCTCAAATAAAATCTCCCCTTGGATACTAAAGGAAGGAGCAAAAGAACTGTGCCTTCCACTCTACATAGAGTATAACAAATAACTGGCAACAAGGAACTACCAAAAATTTGGAAAGGAGCAAACGTAGTCCCGATATACAAGAAAGGGGATAGACAGGAGGCACTGAATTACAGGCCAGTGTCCCTAACCTGCAAACCATGCAAACTGATGGAGAAGATTGTGCGAAGAAAGCTAGTGGAGCACCTGGAGCAAAAGAACTTTGTAACACAGGATCAACATGAGTTCAAGGATGGCAGGTCCTGCCTCACAGGGTTATTTTGAATTCTTCGACCAGGCAACAAAAATAAGGCAAGAAAGAGAAGGGTGGGCAGAGTGCATATTTTTGGATTGTTAGCACTTTCAGCCTCCCGGTGAATGTAAAAAAAACAACCGTATCCCGGCGTTTTGCCGCGTAAGCGTAAATACAAAAATGTGTATACTCCTTTTACTCTCCTGACGTTAGTTCTCGAGCTACGTATTTCATTTTGGTACCAACGTGTTCGCAATAAAATTCTCTAGAAGAACATCAGTAAAAAAAGTCACGAAACGTATAGGGATACCAGCAACAAATAAATAACTACGAAGATGACTCGCCGTGAGCGCTCAACAGCAACAAAATGTTTTTACTCTTGGGATTGTTATCACCTCCACACTTGTCCTACAGCGTTAATTTTGGTATCAATGGACTCGCAATGAAATTCCCAACACGGTGATATGAATATAAGCGTAGAATAATGATTGCGGCCCGCCCGCAAGAGTGTGGGAAGTGGTGAAATTGTTACCCGGTATAGGTGACGGGAAAACGCACGGCGCTTTGAAAGTTTATACTTATTTCACTCTCATGACATTATTATTCTATGTACGTCATTCATTTTTGTGTCAATGTGTTCGCAATAGAATGTTCTATGGGCCCGTAGGTAAAAAAGATCAACAAAGCGTAAGATAGAATAGCGCCAAATATAAAACAACGCTGGAACATATCAGTGAAAGTCAAACACACACGAAATGTTTTTACTTTTGTTATGTTTGTGAACCTTTCATGAACTTATTGTACCATGCAGCCTATTGGTGAGAAAGAGAGCCTTATGGCGCGCAGTTTGAAATAAACCCAAAGTAAATCGGATAAAAATGGAATTTTATACAAATATTTTAAAAGAGGACATAACTTTATGTCCACTTAGCAGGAGCGGGTAGGCGAAACAGGACTCCGGGAGGAGTCCTCAGCCACAGAAAGTGTTAGAAAGCCTTTGATACAGTGCCACACAAGAGGCTAGTCAAAAAGCTGGAGATGCAGGCTGGAGTGAAAGGGAAGGTACTCCATTGGATAAAGGAGTACCTTTATCCGGCGTGATATCAACTCCTAGATCTTTCTCTCTATCCGTTTCATTAAGTACTTCATCTCCCATTCTGTATCTGAGGAGAGCCGGTCGGCTGAGCGGACAGCACACTGGACTTGTGATCCTGTGGCCCCGGGTTCGATTCCGGGCGCCGGCGAGAAACAATGGGCAGAGTTTCTTTCACCCTATGCCCCTGTTACCTAGCAGTGAAATAGGTACCTGGGTGTTAGTCAGGTGTCACAGGCTGCTTCCTGGGGGTGGAGGCCTGGTCGAGGACTGGGCCGCGGAGACACTAAAAAAGCCCTGAAATCATCTAAAGATCTCAAGATAACCTAAGCAACAGGAGACAACGAGTCAGTGTGAGGGGTAAGGTCTCAGATTGGCGAGACGTTACGAGTGAAGTCCCGCAGGGATCAGTCCTTGGACCTATACTGTTTCTGATATATGTAAATGATCTCCCAGAGGGTATAGAATCGTTTCTCTCAATGTTTGCCGATGATGCAAAAATTATGAGGAGGATTGAAACTGAGGATGATAGTAAGAGGCTACAAGATCACCTAGACAGACTGAGTGAATGGTCCAACAAATGGCTGTTGGAGTTCAACCCGAGTAAATGCAGAGTAATGAAACTAGGCAGTGGAAACAGGAGGCCAGACACAGGATACAGAATGGGAGGTGAAATACTTAATGAAACGGACAGAGAGAAAGATCTAGGAGTTGATATCACACCAAACCTGTCTACTGAAGCCCACATAAAAAGAATAACGTCTGCAGCATATGCGAGGCTGGCTAACATCAGAACAGCGTTCACGAACCTGTGTAAGAAATCATTCAGAATCTTGTACACCGCATATGTAAGACCAATTCTGAAGTATGCGGCCCCAGCATGGAGCCCGTACCTTGTCAAGCACAAGACGAAGCTGGAAAAAGTCCAAAGGTATGCCACTAGACTAGTCCCAGAACTAAGAGGCATTTGAGTTACGAGGAAA
The DNA here is from genome assembly GCF_040958095.1 of Procambarus clarkii. NCBI lineage: Eukaryota > Metazoa > Arthropoda > Malacostraca > Decapoda > Cambaridae > Procambarus > Procambarus clarkii. Next base: position 25,549,037 of record NC_091163.1, read on the forward strand.
GCCTGCGGGAAATGCCCCTTACGACACTGGAAGACAGAAGAGTAAGGGAAGACATGATCACAACCTACAAAATCCTCAGAGGAATCGACCGGGTAAACAAGGATAAACTATTAAACACTGGTTGGACGCAAACAAGGGGACACAGGTGGAAACTGAGTACCCACATGAGCCACAGAGACGTTAGAAGGAACTTTTTCAGTGTGAAAGTAGTTAACGGATGGAATTCATTAGGCAGTGATGTGGTGGAGGCTGACTCCATACACAGTTTCAAATGTAGATATGACAGAGCCAAGTAAGCTCAGGAATCTGTACAGCAGTTGATTGACGGTTGAGAGGCGGTACCAAAGAGCCAGAGCTCAATTCCCGTATGAACATCTAGTTGAGTACAGCTAGGTGAGCACACACACACACACACACACACATACACACGCAGAGCCTGGTAGCCTGGTGGATAGCGCACAGGACTCGAAGCGCGAGTTCGATTCCCGCACAAGGCAGAAATGAATGGGCAAAGTTTCTTTCACCCTGAATGCCACTGTTACCTAGCAGTAAATAGGTACCTGGGAGTTAGTTAGCTGTCACGGGGTGCTTTCTGGAGTGTGTGTGTGTGGTGTGAAAAAATGTAGTTAGTAAACAGTTGATTGACAGTTGAGAGGCGGGTCAAAAGAGCAAAGCTCAACCCTCGCAAACACTGGGATATCTGGGCTTGACTCAATTTATTCAATTATTAAATTAATGAAATCAATTACGAAGGACCACCCACTTTTAAGAAAAGAGGGAAACTAATAAAGTGATCATTAGAAACACAAGGAAGAACCAGTGTCTATGGATAAATATTAGGAAGCATAATCACTTAAATAATTAATGGGCTGTATAGTTAATTAACTTAAATCAAAGCTTCAAACACCTACATTGGGGGTTATTGCTAGAACTTCATATACGTCTAGGAACTAGTGTGGTTCGTGCACCAGTTCATTGTTTAATAACTAATCTTATGACCAAAATATTAAAGAATCAATAAGAGATTGTCACCAGAAATTATAAAGATTATTAGCATTGGAAAATAATCATCTAAATAAACAAATATTATCTCCAGTGTACATGACGAGCATCCTATTAAATAGAATCATGACTAAATAACAAATTTTGGAGTAATTAAATGTGTACAAAAAGTCTTAGCTTTAAGACGATTTCTAAGACATCATTCACGTCTCGTCCTCGTGATCTCAGGAATTCCTCGTAGAAGCACTTAGAGGTGAATAACACAAAGGTAGGTAACAGCTCGTTGACTCCTCACATACGAGCTGTAATTTAAGGGATATTACGTAGCATTGAACTAGGCTACTTGAATCACAATATCCATGAGATATAAATTAAAATTTAGTGCGGTACTAATGTTGGATTTTTTGTAGTCGTACGATATAATGACAAGCTGCCCACGACATATACAATCACTAATGATGCATCAAAAAAGAACTATATACTTATCGGAGGGTGCAAATTATGCTGAAGCTTGCCGGTATCGCGTCCCAGGCTCAAACTTCCAGAATGTCGTACACGTGGTTGACAGCTTGGCTTGAATATCGACGCGCTATTAGTTGACCGAGCTCTGCAGATCACATAGAACAATAATAATCCGTTCAGGGTTGAGTATCAGGGTAATTCTTGCTGATAATCTCAACGTCACGTGTCTCAGACTCAGACGCCACTACCTTTGTGGCTCAATTCCGCAACACGAGACTACCACTCCATACACACCATGGCGTCTCGCTACACAATGGCTTCTCCCTCCTCAACCGCGTCCCGCATTCACCACAGAAATTATTTATCACGAATAATATTATTTCGCGCAATTGTGGTTGAAATACTTTAATAAAGACTGGGTTGTAATTCTAGGGATATAAATATTATTACTTTCTCGTCTTATAGTAGTAAACAAGAAATGGAGAAGATTTTAGTTTTCTCCATGGCATTCACGCGTGACGGTAAAATTATTACTTGATAACAATTGTAACTAAAAACTCTCGATTTAGAATTATTTGGGAGTTATGTTATCCATAAATAATTATCACACGGAATACTGATGATTTTAGAGAATCACATTCAATTCTCTAACACTATGGCTATAAATGTGTTTATCTAGATATAATCTGATGCAATACTGGTGCTTGGTTTCGTAAGAAATCCAGCATCCATATGCAGATATAATAGTTAGTTTATGTGAACATTACTGTTAGTAAGTTTTAGTGACTACTGAAGTTAGTACATTTTAATACTAATTTATTATAATACAATAGTATTTTATTAGTGTTGGAAATTTCCAACAAACACAACTAGGTGAATACACACACAAAACACATATACACATACGTCTTCTCACTCACTCTATCCCCCCCCTCTCACCTCTCTGGCTCTCTCTCTCTCTCTCTCTCTCTCTCTCTCTCTCTCTCTCTCTCTCTCTCTCTCTCTCTCTCTCTCTCTCTCTCTCTCTCTCTCTCTCTCTCTCTCTCTCTCTCTCTCTCTCTCTCTCTCTCTCTCTCTCTCTCTCTCTCTCTCTCTCTCTCTCTCTCTCTCTCTCTCTCTCTCTCTCTCTCTCTCTCTCTCTCTCTCTCTCTCTCTCCCTCTCCCTCTCCCCTCTCTCTCTCTCTCTCTCTCTCTCTCTCTCTCTCTCTCTCTCTCTCTCTCTCTCTCTCTCTCTCTCTCTCTCTCTCTCTCTCTCTCTCTCTCTCTCTCTCTCTCTCTCTCTCTCTCTCTCTCTCTCTCTCTCTCTCTCTCTCTCTCTCTCTCTCTCTCTCTCTCCCTCTCTCTCTCCCTCTCCCCTCTCTCTCTCTCTCTCTCTCTCTCTCTCTCTCTCTCTCTCTCTCTCTCTCTCTCTCTCTCTCTCTCTCTCTCTCTCTCTCTCTCTCTCTCTCTCTCTCTCTCTCTCTCTCTCCCTCTCTCTCTCCCTCTCCCTCTCCCTCTCTCTCTCTCTCTCTCTCTCTCTCTCTCTCTCTCTCTCTCTCTCTCTCTCTCTCTCTCTCTCTCTCTCTCTCTCTCTCTCTCTCCCTCTCCCTCTCCCTCTCCCTCTCCCTCTCTCTCTCTCTCTCTCTCTCTCTCTCTCTCTCTCTCTCTCTCTCTCTCTCTCTCTCTCTCTCTCTCTCTCTCTCCCTCTCCCTCTCCCTCTCTCTCTCTCTCTCTCTCTCTCTCTCTCTCTCTCTCTCTCTCTCTCTCTCTCTCTCTCTCTCTCTCTCTCTCTCTCTCCTCTCTCTCTCTCTCTCCTCTCTCTCTCTCTCTCCTCTCTCTCTCTCTCTCTCTCTCTCTCTCTCTCTCTCTCTCTCTCTCTCTCTCTCTCTCTGTTTCTCTCTGCCCCCCTCCAGGTAAAACCTATTATGGCAAAGTAGTAACAGGGGCAAACAAGGCAGTTAGAAATACCAAGGGAACAGGGAAAAGTCAAGGTGACCAAATGAAGAAAAAAAATTCTCAGGTTTTGAAGAATATCAGGAGGGTGGTGCAGGAAATGAAGAATAAAATAAACAACATTCAAAGCTAGCTGACATCAGCAAAGGAGGAAATTAAAACCCTCAAAGAGAGCAATACTGACACTGAGACTCAGATAATCATCCAAGGAGAATATGGAAATAGTACATTGGAAGGGAATGCAATCGTACAAGCAACATTTGCAGAAATGCTAAAAACAAACAAACTTGGAAGTAAAGTCCACAGTAATGGAGGTAGCCATGAAAGCACCCACCTCACAGGAAGCGTCTCGCTCCACTATTTAGCTGCTGGAAAGAAAAAGATCAGTGGAAGCTGTGGGTATTAAAGAGCAGGAAGGCTCCAACAGGACAGAATGCAATGATAAGGACAGAGCGGCAATGAATTAAATACTGAAAGCACTAGAGATGGAAGGGGCTGAATATAGCATTAATAAGGTTTTCAGGTTAGGCTGGTACAACAAGGACAGAGACCGTGTGTTAAAGATAGTGTTTGCAAACGAGAACACAAAGGAGAAGATTCTAACAAGGAATAGCCACCTGAAATATGTGGAAGAATTCAGAAAAGTATTCCTTCAGCAGGACGTGACGAGGGAGGAGTGTGCCATGGTGGCAACAGCAAGGAAGAAGCACAGGGCGAGAGGAGAAAACCAGGAAATCACAGCCCCCAACACAACTTCCCCAGAGATGAGGGGGGAGGGGGAACCCACAACACCAGAGGGGAGGGCAACTCCACCACCCCCCCCCACCCCCCACCACCCCAAACCCTACCTGCCCCCGCTCAAATGCTCAGCTAACTCTCCCTCCCCCACCCCCCTCACCCCATTCCCACCCTTCTACCTCTCCAATCCTCCAACCATGTCCCCCTTTCCCCCCTTCTCCTTCCTGTCCTCCCTCTCCCTCCATCCCATACCCTCTCTGCCCCCCCTTTACTTGACCTCCCACCCCTCACCCCAGTATCCTCTGAGACACTGTTATCCACCTCACAAATCCTCACACCCATGGAACTGCTTCCTTTATCAGCAGAACCCTCACCAAGAAAGGGATATGAGAAGGGACAGAAAAAAGTGAACCACAAGGCTATGTTCACTAAAATAGATGGGATTACAAATAAAACAAATGAACTTAGAGAATGGCCACTTGAAGAAAACCCAGACATAATAGCACTCACAGAAACAAAGCTAACGAAAACTATAACAAATGCAGTGTTCCCACAGGACTACTGTGTTTTGAGGAAAGAGAGAGAAGGAGAGGAGGTGGTAGTGTAGCTCTGCTGTAAAAGAAAAGGCTGGGATTTTGAGGAGATAGTTATTCAGGGCTGTGAAGGTTTCAGTGGCTACATAACAGGTACCATAGTAACTAGAGGACAAAAAATTGCAGTCGTAGTCATATATAACCCACCACCAAATGACAGAAGACCCAGATAAGAATATGATAGTACCAATATGGACACCATTAATATAATAGAGAGAGCAGCTTCTGTCACTAGCAGGAATGTATCTGGAATACTAATCATAAGAGTCTTCAACCACGGGAAGAGAGATTGGGAGAACAGAGACCCACATGGAGGACCAGATACATGGAGAGCTAAGCTGCTGGACGTGGCAACAAGAAACTTTCTAAGCCAACACATCAAGGGATAGACAAGAATGAGAGGGGCAGATAAACCAGCCATGCTTGATCTGATATTTACCCTAAATGAGTGGGATATAAGGGAAGTTAAGTTAGAAGCCCCCTTGGGAATGAGTGATCACAGTGTATTGATCTTTGATTACCTGGTAGAGCTAGGAATTCTCTCCCCCCCGGGAAAAAAAATCTCGGAAACAAAGGCTGGCAAATTGAAAGGAATATTATGAGATGAGAAGTTTTCTAAGGAATATACCATGGGACACACACCTCAGAGCTAAGTCTGTACAAGACATGATGGACTGTTACCCAAAAGTGTCAGGAGGCAATGAACAGGTTCATCCAGGCCCAAAAGGAAAAATCCGAGAAGGAAAAGAACAATCCAGGGTTTAATAGGGCATGTATGTAAGCAAAGGAACTAAAAAAGGCATGGAGGAACTTCCAAAATAACTGAACACCAGAAAGTAGAGAGAGATACCAGAGAACCAGGAATGAGTATGTTAGTGTGAGAAGAGAAGCAAAAAGATGAAAATTATATAGCAAGCAAAGTCAAGACCGAATCTAAGCTACTCCACAGTCACATCAGGAGGAAAACAACAGTGAAAGAACAAGTAATGAAACTTAGAACAGGCGAGGACAGGTATACAGAGAATGGCAAAGAGGTGTGTGAAGAATTTAACAAGAGCTTCCAGGAGATCTTCATAACAGAACAAGGTGAGGTCACTGTGCTAGGAGAGGTGTCAGTAAACCAAGCGCCCTTGGAAGGGCTCGGAATTACGAGAGATGAGGTCAAGATCCAACACTTGTTAGATCTGGATGTGAGAAAGGCTGTTGGTCCAGTCGGGACCTTACCATGGGAATTGAAAGAGTGTGCAGGAGAACTTTGTTTGCCACTCTCCATAGTGTAAAGTAGGTCACTAGAGACGGGAGAACTAACAGAAATATGGAAGACGGCTAATTTGGTCCCAATATACAAAATGGGTGACAGAAAAGAGGCCCTGAACTAAAAGCCAGTATCCTTGACTTGTATACCATGCAAGGAAATGGAGAAGATTGTAAGAAAAAACCTAGTAACACTACACTTCACTACACACAGAAATCGCAATTGCGTGATGCATCAAATGAACAAATCCACTAGGGCTGTGTGGATTTGTTCCTAGTAATACATCTGGAGAAAAGGGACTTCGTGACAAATCGCCAGCATGGGTTCAGGGAGGGTAAATCTTGCCTTACAGGCTTAAAAGAATTCTATGACAAGGTGATAAAGATTAATCAAGAAAGAGAAGGCTGGGCTGACTGCAGTTTCTTGAACTGTCGGAAAGCCTTTGACACAGTCCCCAATAGACAGTTTCCAGTTGGTACTTAAACTGGAGAGACCGGCAAGAGTGACTGGTAAGGTGCTCCAATGGATAAGGGAGTACCTAAGCAATAGGAAGCAAAGAGTTACAGTGAGGAGTGAGACCACAGATTGGCGTGAAATCACCAGAGGAGTTGCACAGGGCTCTGTACTCAGTCCTATCCTTTTTCTCATATACATAAATGATCTCCCGGAGGGTATAGAATTATTCCTCTCAATGTTTGCTGACGATGCCAAAATTTTGAGAAGGATTAAGACAGAGGAGGACGGCTAGAGGCTTCAAGAAGACCTAGACAGACTGAAGGTATGGTCGAACAAGTGGTTGTTAGAGTTTAACCTAAGCAAATGTAACATAATGAAGATAGGTGTAGGGAGCAGGAGACCAGATGCAAGGTATCATTTGGGAGATGAAATTCTTCAAAAGTTAGAGAGAAAGACTTGGATTGAGAAGGGGTTGATATCACACCAGACCAGTTCCCTGAAGCTCATATCAAGAGGATAACATCAGCGGCATTCGCCAGGTTGGCCAACATAAGAACGGCATTTAGGAACTTGTGTAATGAATTGTTACGGACCTGAGTCCATCGTCAGAGCACGAAGCAGTGACGACAACGCCATCTGTGAGTCCGCTCCCGAAACCCCCTCCAAATGGACGACGCCATCTAGTGAGGATGGGATATACCGGCCACAGGTGCTGGATTCCCATCTTAATCAGCTCGTAACATAGCCGCTGCTGACCTCTGGTGAGGTGGCGCTTAGACAGCAACGGCATCTATGGAATGAAGAGGTGGACGTTTGTGTCTAAGCCTGTAAGTGAGGTTCCCTAGTCCCAGTATTAATGACGTGACTGATTGCAGAGTTGACCTGGGACTGCTGTATTGGACGATGGATGAGTCTACCCAAGGCAGCCAAGGTCTCTCCACGAGTTTGCTCTGAAGACGCTGTGAGTCACCCCCGGACGAACTCTGCTGAGAGTATTAGCCTGCCTGTGACGTGGCAGTATCAGGAATCGCCGTATCCGGGGCTGGCTGGTGGAAGAGACTAGCCACTGCGGTGCTTAGTGAGGAGAGTGATTAGCGGGATCACACGAGGCTCCTGCCTAGGGCTCGCGACCCTAGTATCGGTCGTGGAGTGGCCTACACAGCGGAGCTGATCGTACCCTGCCAGCTACAGGCTGGATTGTGGTTGAAGGCCTCCACGACGGAGCACCCAGTGGGACTGTGATTTGGCTGGCCTGTGGCCAGGGTAGATTCGCCAAGAGAATCATAGAGGATTCATCGTGGGCTACGAAGGAAGGAACCAGGGCTACCCAAAGTGCACACTGTGGAGCATCCTGTGTCTTCAGAGGAAGACAAGTCATTGTACATAATCGTGTATGATAAACCTCGTGTGCAACTGGTATTTATTTATTTATGGTGGTGGTGAAAATATATATATAAATCAGAGCATTTGTATCCCTCCCCCTTTAATTTAACTTGCGTTACGGAACACATCCCTTGAAAACTTCTACTAACTTGGGGCCGGATTCCCAAATTCTAGTAACACCAGAAAAGAACCAGGTTGCGTTTAAGTAGGGCTGTAACATGAATCATTCAGAACTTTGTATACCACATATCAGAACAATTCTGGAGTATGCAGCTCCAGCATGGATTCCATATCTAGTCAAGCATAAGACAAGGTTCAAAGGTTTGCCACCAGGCTAGTACCCGAGCTGAGAGGTATGAGCTACGAAGAGCGACTACGGGAGTTAAACCTTATGTCGCTAGATGACAGAAGAGTTAGGGGCCACATGATCACCACATACAAGACTCTCAAAGGAATTGATAGGATAGATAAGGACATGCTATTTAACACAAGAGGCACACGCACTAGGGGACACAGATGGAAACTGAGTGCCCAAATGAGCCACAGAGACATTAGAAACAACTTTTTTAGTGTCAGAGTTGTTGACAATTGAAATGCATTAGGAAGTGATGAGGTGGAGGCTGACTCCATACACAGTTTCAAGTGTAGATATGATAGAGCCCAGTAGGCTCAAACCAGTTGATTGACACTTGAGAGGCCAGAGCTCAACCCCTCCTTAGCTCAAATAGGGGAGTACACACACAGGGGGCCTTGGTGGTTAAGTGGACAGCGCACGGGATTCATAATCCTTGGGTCTGGGGATCGATCCCAGGCGATGGCGGTAACAAATTGGCAGAGCTTCTTTCACCCTGATGCACCTGTTCACCTATCCATAAACAGGTACCTGGGAGTTAAACAGCTGTTATGGGCTGCTTCCTGGGTGTATGTGTGTGTGAAAATGTTACCTGATTGTATATATATATATATATATATATATATATATATATATATATATATATATATATATATATATATATATATATATATATATATATATATATATATATATATATATGTCGTACCTAGTAGCCAGAACGCACTTCTCAGCCTACTATGCAAGGCCCGATTTGCCTAATAAGCCAAGTTTTCATGAATTAATGTTTTTTCGACTACCTAACTTACCTAACCTAACCTAACCTAACTTTCTCGGCTACCTAACCTAACCTAACCTATAAAGATAGGTTAGGTTAGGTTAGGTAGGGTTGGTTAGGTTCGGTCATATATCTACGTTAATTTTAACTCCAATAAAAAAAATTGACCTCATACATAATGAAATGGGTAGCTTTATCATTTCATAAGAAAACAAATTGAGAAAATATATTAATTCATGAAAACTTGGCTTATTAGGCAAATCGGGCCTTGCATAGTAGGCTGAGAAGTGCGTTCTGGCTACTAGGTACGACATATATATATATATATATATATATATATATATATATATATATATATATATATATATATATATATATATATATATATATATATATATATATATATATATATATATATATATATATATATATATATATATATATATATATATATATATATATATATATATATATATATATAACCTGTAAAACGGTTCGAAATAATAGGATTACAGAGCTGGCAGCGCTCCCATTCCCTGTGTAATAAAACAGGGAGAGACGACCGGATGTGAAGGGTATCTCCGGTGTTTAATGACCCGGACCTGACGCTGACAAACACCTTCAGACGAATAAAACACGTTCAGGACACGCTACCGTTTCCAAGAAAACACGAAGATCCCACACGACTACTATTGCCAGATGTGAAGAATGATCACCAGCTTGAGGGAACAAGATGTGAAGGCCTTGCCAAGGGCAAAGTGTCAAGGCTTGGCTAAGGTCCGGATGTAATAGGTTTAAGTTCTAATTGTAGTTGGCATCCATCTGTCTCAGGAGACTATAGAGTTGCTCTCTGGTTGTCGGTCTTGAGTGGCCTCACCAGGGCGCAAAGCCAGGGTAGGTTGATTCGGGGGAGAAGCTGTTACCCAGGCAACAGGTCCTCCCTCTCCACAGCGCTGAAAGTCTCCAATGGAAAGGCATAGGCCAGTACGATTGGTTCCAGCGCCGTCGCAGGAACTGTGAGTTCCGGGGTTGACCTCGAAGGTGGTGAAGAAGGGCACAGGGACCTCCAACCCCGGAGACAGCCGTAGTCGGGGCCGGAGAAGAACCACCCCATCAAGGGTATGAACGACCCCTGCCTCCTGAAGCAGAGCCTGGGACGCACGACCCTCGGGAGGTGGACGTCCCGGTCCCGCACTTATGGGTTCGGGAACTATATGCAACTGAAAACTATCACCCAAGAAGTGACTCGAACCCATGAGTGTGAGTTTTCAGTTGCGTAAAGTATTGGGAACCATTTAAGCTTGTTCGCATTTGTGTTCCTCACGTGTGCCCCAAAGAATGAGGTGATTTGATAAAATGCTATGCCCAAGATTACCATCAGAGTGCCGGCGGGCTGATGGGCTAAATAGCCCCGGCTACCATCAGTTTTTGTCCGGTCGTGATGGTCAAGTGGATTAAGGCGTCCTATACATACCAGTTGCATTGCTACTGGCAGTATGGGTTCGAGTCACTTCTGGGGTGTGAGTTTTCAGTTGCATATAGTCCTAGGGACCATTCAGGCATGTTCGCATATATATATATATATATATATATATATATATATATATATATATATATATATATATATATATATATATATATATATATATATATATATATATATATATATATATATATATATATATATATATATATATATATATATACATACATATATGTTGTACCTAATAGCCAGAACGTCGTACTCGGCCTACTATGCAAGGCCCGATTTGCCTAATAAGCCACGTTTTTCTGAATTATTATATTTTCTCTATTTTTTTTCTTATATAATGATAAAGCTACCCATATCATTATGTATGAGGTCAATTTTTTTTATTGGATTTAAAATTAACGTAGGTATATGACCGAACCTAACCTAACCTATCTTTATAGGTTAGGTTAGATTAGGTAGCGGAAAAAGTTAGGTTAGGTTACGTAGGTTAGGTAGTCGAAAAACAATTAATTAATGAAAACTTAGCTTATTAGGCAAATCGGGCCATGCATAGTAGGCAGAGAAGTGCGTTCTGGCTACTAGGTACGACATATATATATATATATATATATATATATATATATATATATATATATATATATATATATATATATATATATATATATATATATATATATATATATATATATATATATATATATATATATATATATATATATATATATATATATGGCACAACTCTCCTAAACACAAGAGTGAAGTATACATCTTTAGAACACTTTCCCACCAGGAGACTCGAACCCTAGCCAGCACAGAAGCCTTCCAGCAACTGGCATAACAGGTACGCCTTAACCCGCTCCACCACCTGCTCAGACCCTTAAAAGAGATGGTAATTTCGGAGTATTTAAATACCCCAAAGATCACCACCTCCAAAGAGCACTAGAGCAAGTGAGGGGTCATTTAGACGTTAATTTCATCAAGTCCCTGTTAATATGGGAAGACACAGTGTCTATGCTTAAGGCACAACTCTCCTAAACACGAGAGTGAAGTATACAACTTTAGAACACTTTCCCACCAGGAGACTCGAACCCTAGCCAGCACAGAAGCCTTCCAGCTACTGGCATAACAGGTACGCCTTAACCCGCTCCACCACCTGCTCAGGCCCTTAAAAGAGATGGTAATTTCGGAGTATTTAAATACCCCAAAGATCACCACCTCCCAAGAGCACTAGAGCAAGTGAGGGGTCATTTAGACGTTAATTTCATCAAGTCCCTGTTAATATGGGAAGACACAGTGTCTATGCTTAAGGCACAACTCTCCTAAACACGAGAGTGAAGTATACAACTTTAGAACACTTTCCCACCAGGAGACTCGAACCCTAGCCAGCACAGAAGCCTTCCAGCAACTGGCATAACAGGTACGCCTTAACCCGCTCCACCACCTGCTCAGACCCTTAAAAAAGATGGTAATTTCGGAGTATTTAAATACCCCAAAGATCACCACCTCCCAAGAGCACTAGAGCAAGTGAGGGGTCATTTAGACGTTAAGTTCATCAAGTCCCTGTTAATATGGGAAGACACAGTGTCTATGCTTAAGGCACAACTCTCCTAAACACGAGAGTGAAGTATACAACTTTAGAACACTTTCCCACCAGGAGACTCGAACCCTAGCCAGCACAGAAGCCTTCCAGCAACTGGCATAACAGGTACGCCTTAACCCGCTCCACCACCTGCTCAGACCCTTAAAAGAGATGGTAATTTCGGAGTATTTAAATACCCCAAAGATCACCACCTCCCAAGAGCACTAGAGCAAGTGAGGGGTCATTTAGACGTTAATTTCATCAAGTCCCTGTTAATATGGGAAGACACAGTGTCTATGCTTAAGGCACAACTCTCCTAAACACGAGAGTGAAGTATACAACTTTAGAACACTTTCCCACCAGGAGACTCGAACCCTAGCCAGCACAGAAGCCTTCCAGCAACTGGCATAACAGGTACGCCTTAACCCGCTCCACCACCTGCTCAGACCCTTAAAAGAGATGGTAATTTCGGAGTATTTAAATACCCCAAAGATCACCACCTCCCAAGAGCACTAGAGCAAGTGAGGGGTCATTTAGACGTTAATTTCATCAAGTCCCTGTTAATATGGGAAGACACAGTGTCTATGCTTAAGGCACAACTCTCCTAAACACGAGAGTGAAGTATACAACTTTAGAACACTTTCCCACCAGGAGACTCGAACCCTAGCCAGCACAGAAGCCTTCCAGCAACTGGCATAACAGGTACGCCTTAACCCGCTCCACCACCTGCTCAGACCCTTAAAAGAGATGGTAATTTCGGAGTATTTAAATACCCCAAAGATCACCACCTCCAAAGAGCACTAGAGCAAGTGAGGGGTCATTTAGATGTTAATTTCATCAAGTCCCTGTTAATATGGGAAGACACAGTGTCTATGCTTAAGGCACAACTCTCCTAAACACGAGAGTGAAGTATACAACTTTAGAACACTTTCCCACCAGGAGACTCGAACCCTAGCCAGCACAGAAGCCTTCCAGCTACTGGCATAACAGGTACGCCTTAACCCGCTCCACCACCTGCTCAGACCCTTAAAAGAGATGGTAATTTCGGAGTATTTAAATACCCCAAAGATCACCACCTCCCAAGAGCACTAGAGCAAGTGAGGGGTCATTTAGACGTTAATTTCATCAAGTCCCTGTTAATATGGGAAGACACAGTGTCTATGCTTAAGGCACAACTCTCCTAAACACGAGAGTGAAGTATACAACTTTAGAACACTTTCCCACCAGGAGACTCGAACCCTAGCCAGCACAGAAGCCTTCCAGCAACTGGCATAACAGGTACGCCTTAACCCGCTCCACCACCTGCTCAGACCCTTAAAAGAGATGGTAATTTCGGAGTATTTAAATACCCCAAAGATCACCACCTCCAAAGAGCACTAGAGCAAGTGAGGGGTCATTTAGACGTTAATTTCATCAAGTCCCTGTTAATATGGGAAGACACAGTGTCTATGCTTAAGGCACAACTCTCCTAAACACGAGAGTGAAGTATACAACTTTAGAACACTTTCCCACCAGGAAACTCGAACCCTAGCCAGCACAGAAGCCTTCCAGCAACTGGCATAACAGGTACGCCTTAACCCGCTCCACCACCTGCTCAGACCCTTAAAAGAGATGGTAATTTCGGAGTATTTAAATACCCCAAAGATCACCACCTCCCAAGAGCACTAGAGCAAGTGAGGGGTCATTTAGACGTTAATTTCATCAAGTCCCTGTTAATATGGGATGACACAGTGTCTATGCTTAAGGCACAACTCTCCTAAACACGAGAGTGAAGTATACAACTTTAGAACACTTTCCCACCAGGAGACTCGAACCCTAGCCAGCACAGAAGCCTTCCAGCAACTGGCATAACAGGTACGCCTTAACCCGCTCCACCACCTGCTCAGACCCTTAAAAGAGATGGTAATTTCGGAGTATTTAAATACCCCAAAGATCACCACCTCCCAAGAGCACTAGAGCAAGTGAGGGGTCATTTAGACGTTAATTTCATCAAGTCCCTGTTAATATGGGAAGACACAGTGTCTATGCTTAAGGCACAACTCTCCTAAACACGAGAGTGAAGTATACAACTTTAGAACACTTTCCCACCAGGAGACTCGAACCCTAGCCAGCACAGAAGCCTTCCAGCAACTGGCATAACAGGTACGCCTTAACCCGCTCCACCACCTGCTCAGACCCTTAAAAGAGATGGTAATTTCGGAGTATTTAAATACCCCAAAGATCACCACCTCCCAAGAGCACTAGAGCAAGTGAGGGGTCATTTAGACGTTAATTTCATCAAGTCCCTGTTAATATGGGAAGACACAGTGTCTATGCTTAAGGCACAACTCTCCTAAACACGAGAGTGAAGTATACAACTTTAGAACACTTTCCCACCAGGAGACTCGAACCCTAGCCAGCACAGAAGCCTTCCAGCAACTGGCATAACAGGTACGCCTTAACCAGCTCCACCACCTGCTCAGACCCTTAAAAGAGATGGTAATTTCGGAGTATTTAAATACCCCAAAGATCACCACCTCCCAAGAGCACTAGAGCAAGTGAGGGGTCATTTAGACGTTAATTTCATCAAGTCCCTGTTAATATGGGAAGACACAGTGTCTATGCTTAAGGCACAACTCTCCTAAACACGAGAGTGAAGTATACAACTTTAGAACACTTTCCCACCAGGAGACTCGAACCCTAGCCAGCACAGAAGCCTTCCAGCAACTGGCATAACAGGTACGCCTTAACCCACTCACCCACCTGCTCAGACCCTTAAAAGAGATGGTAATTTCGGAGTATTTAAATACCCCAAAGATCACCACCTCCCAAGAGCACTAGAGCAAGTGAGGGGTCATTTAGACGTTAATTTCATCAAGTCCCTGTTAATATGGGAAGACACAGTGTCTATGCTTAAGGCACAACTCTCCTAAACACGAGAGTGAAGTATACAACTTTAGAACACTTTCCCACCAGGAGACTCGAACCCTAGCCAGCACAGAAGCCTTCCAGCAACTGGCATAACAGGTACGCCTTAACCCGCTCTACCACCTGCTCAGACCCTTAAAAGAGATGGTAATTTCTGGAAGGCTTCTGTGCTGGCTAGGGTTCGAGTCTCCTGGTGGGAAAGTGTTCTAAAGTTGTATACTTCATTCTCGTGTTTAGGAGAGTTGTGCCTTAAGCATAGACACTGTGTCTTCCCATATTAACAGGGACTTGATGAAATTAACGTCTAAATGACCCCTCACTTGCTCTAGTGCTCTTGGGAGGTGGTGATCTTTGGGGTATTTAAATACTCCGAAATTACCATCTCTTTTAAGGGTCTGAGCAGGTGGTGGAGCGGGTTTAGGCGTACCTGTTATGCCAGTTGCTGGAAGGCTTCTGTGCTGGCTAGGGTTCGAGTCTCCTGGTGGGAAAGTGTTCTAAAGTTGTATACTTCACTCTCGTGTTTAGGAGAGTTGTGCCTTAAGCATAGACACTGTGTCTTCCCATATTAACAGGGACTTGATGAAATTAACGTCAAAATGACCCCTCACTTGCTCTAGTGCTCTTGGGAGGTGGTGATCTTTGGGGTATTTAAATACTCCGAAATTACCATCTCTTTTAAGGGTCTGAGCAGGTGGTGGAGCGGGTTAAGGCGTACCTGTTATGCCAGTTGCTGGAAGGCTTCTGTGCTGGCTAGGGTTCGAGTCTCCTGGTGGGAAAGTGTTCTAAAGTTGTATACTTCACTCTCGTGTTTAGGACAGTTGTGCCTTAAGCATAGACACTGTGTCTTCCCATATTAACAGGGACTTGATGAAATTAACGTCTAAATGACCCCTCACTTGCTCTAGTGCTCTTGGGAGGTGGTGATCTTTGGGGTATTTAAATACTCCGAAATTACCATCTCTTTTAAGGGTCTGAGCAGGTGGTGGAGCGGGTTAAGGCGTACCTGTTATGCCAGTTGCTGGAAGGCTTCTGTGCTGGCTAGGGTTCGAGTCTCCTGGTGGGAAAGTGTTCTAAAGTTGTATACTTCACTCTCGTGTCTAGGAGAGTTGTGCCTTAAGCATAGACACTGTGTCTTCCCATATTAACAGGGACTTGATGAAATTAACGTCTAAATGACCCCTCACTTGCTCTAGTGCTCTTGGGAGGTGGTGATCTTTGGGGTATTTAAATACTCCGAAATTACCATCTCTTTTAAGGGTCTGAGCAGGTGGTGGAGCTGGTTAAGGCGTACCTGTTATGCCAGTTGCTGGAAGGCTTCTGTGCTGGCTAGGGTTCGAGTCTCCTGGTGGGAAAGTGTTATAAAGTTGTATACTTCACTCTCGTGTTTAGGAGAGTTGTGCCTTAAGCATAGGCACTGTGTCTTCCCATATTAACAGGGACTTGATGAAATTAACGTCTAAATGACCCCTCACTTGCTCTAGTGCTCTTGGGAGGTGGTGATCTTTGGGGTATTTAAATACTTCGAAATTACCATCTCTTTTAAGGGTCTGAGCAGGTGGTGGAGCGGGTTAAGGCGTACCTGTTATGCCAGTTGCTGGAAGGCTTCTGTGCTGGCTAGGGTTCGAGTCTCCTGGTGGGAAAGTGTTCTAAAGTTGTATACTTCACTCTCGTGTTTAGGAGAGTTGTGCCTTAAGCATAGACACTGTGTCTTCCCATATTAACAGGGACTTTATGAAATTAACGTCTAAATGACCCCTCACTTGCTCTAGTGCTCTTGGGAGGTGGTGATCTTTGGGGTATTTAAATACTCCAAAATTACCATCTCTTTTAAGGGTCTGAGCAGGTGGTGGAGCGGGTTAAGGCGTACCTGTTATGCCAGTTGCTGGAAGGCTTCTGTGCTGGCTAGGGTTCGAGTCTCCTAGTGGGAAAGTGTTCTAAAGTTGTATACTTCACTCTCGTGTTTAGGAGAGTTGTGCCTTAAGCATAGACACTGTGTCTTCCCATATTAACAGGGACTTGATGAAATTAACGTCTAAATGACCCCTCACTTGCTCTAGTGCTCTTGGGAGGTGGTGATCTTTGGGATATTTAAATACTCCAAAATTACCATCTCTTTTAAGGGTCTGAGCAGGTGGTGGAGCGGGTTAAGGCGTACCTGTTATGCCAGTTGCTGGAAGGCTTCTGTGCTGGCTAGGGTTCGAGTCTCCTGGTGGGAAAGTGTTCTAAGGTTGTATACTTCACTCTCGTGTTTAGGAGAGTTGTGCCTTAAGCATAGACACTGTGTCTTCCCATATTAACAGGGACTTGATGAAATTAACGTCTAAATGACCCCTCACTTGCTCTAGTGCTCTTGGGAGGTGGTGATCTTTGGGGTATTTAAATACTCCGAAATTACCATCTCTTTTAAGGGTCTGAGCAGGTGGTGGAGCGGGTTAAGGCGTACCTGTTATGCCAGTTGCTGGAAGGCTTCTGTGCTGGCTAGGGTTCGAGTCTCCTGGTGGGAAAGTGTTCTAAAGTTGTATACTTCACTCTCGTGTTTAGGAGAGTTGTGCCTTAAGCATAGACACTGTGTCTTCCCATATTAACAGGGACTTGATGAAATTAACGTCTAAATGACCCCTCACTTGCTCTAGTGCTCTTGGGAGGTGGTGATCTTTGGGGTATTTAAATACTCCGAAATTACCATCTCTTTTAAGGGTATGAGCAGGTGGTGGAGCGGGTTAAGGCGTACCTGTTATGCCAGTTGCTGGAAGGCTTCTGTGCTGGCTAGGGTTCGATTCTCCTGGTGGGAAAGTGTTCTAAAGTTATATATATATATATATATATATATATATATATATATATATATATATATATATATATATATATATATATATATATATATATATATATATATATATATATATATATATATATATATACATATATATATATATATATAATATATATATAAACAATTTTTTCATGAAAACTTGGCTTATTAGGCAAATCGGGCCATGCATAGTAGGCAGAGAAGTGCGTTCTGGCTATATATATATATATGTCTATATATATATATATATATATATATATATATATATATATATATATATATATATATATATATATATATATATATATATATATATATATATATATATATATATATATGTCGTACCTAATAGCCAGAACGCACTTCTCAGCCTACTATTCAAGGCCCGATTTGCCTAATAAGCCAAGTTTTCATGAATTAATGTTTTTTCGTCTACCTAACCTATCTAACCTAACCTAACTTAGCTTTTTTTGGCTACCTAACCTAACCTTACCTATAAATATAGGTTAGCCCGACAAACACACACCGAAACTACGACGTTGGTACAACGTTCGAACAAGTTTTAACACCTCCTAACCAGTTATAACAACCAATATAGCAAGTTGTAACAACGTTCTAATACGTCATAAACACGGTAAGCCAAGTTGTAACAACTTTATTACAAGTTGTAACAAGCGGAAAATAGAGACAGTTTCGGTTTGTGTTTCCAGGGAGGTTAGGTTAGGTTTGGTTGGTTAGGTTCGGTCATATATCTACGTTAATTTTAACTCCAATAAAAAAAAATTGACCTCATACATAGTGAAATGGGTAGCTTTATCATTTCATAAGAAAAAAATTAGAGAAAATATATTAATTCAGGAAAACTTGGCTTAATAGGCAAATCGGGCCTTGAATAGTAGGCTGAGAAGTGAGTTCTGGCTACTAGGTACGACATATATATATATATATATATATATATATATATATATATGTCGTACCTAGTAGCCAGAACTCATTACTCCGCCTACTATGCAAAACCCATTTTGCGTAATAAGCCAAGTTTTCATGAATTTATATATTTTTCTAATTTTTTTCTTATGAAATGATAAAGCTATCCATTTCATTATGTATGAGTTAATTTGTTTAATTTTGAGGTAAAACTAACAAAGATATATGACCGAACCTAACCAACCCTACCTAACCTAACCTAACCTCTCTTAACTTAACCTAAACTAGCACAGTTAAGTCAACAATTTATGTTCTTAATTAAATATAATAATAATAAATCAAATAAACTAATTGAAAACATTTTATTGTAAATAAAGAAAATTTCTCGGCCTATTAGGCAAATCGGGCCCTGCATAGTAGGCCGAGAAGTGCGTTCTGGCTACTAGGTACGACATATATATATATATATATATATATATATATATATATATATATATATATATATATATATATATATATATATATATATATATATATATATATATATATATATATATATATATATATATGTCGTACCTAATAGCCAGAACGCACTTCTCAGCCTACTATGCAAGGCCCGATTTGCCTAATAAGCCAAGTTTTCATGAATTAATTGCTTTTCGACTACCTAACCTACCTAACCTAACCTAACCTAACTTTTTGTGCTACGTAACCTAACCTAACCTATAGAAATAGGTTAGGTTAGGTTAGGTGGGGTTGGTTAGGTTCGGTCATATATCTACGTTAATTTTAACTCCAATAAAAAAAATTTGACCTCATACATAATGAAATTGGAAGCTTTATCATTTCATAAGAAAAAAATTAGAGAAAATATATTTATTCAGGAAAACTTGGCTTAATAGGCAAATCGGGCCTTGCATAGTAGGCTGAGAAGTGAGTTCTAGCTACTAGGTACGACATATATATATATATATATATATACATTGCATAGTAGGCCGAGTACGACGTTCTGGCTACTAGGTACAACATATATATATATATATATATATATATATATATATATATATATATATATATATATGTATATATGTCGTACCTTGTAGCCAGAACTCACTTTTTGGCCTACTATTCAAGGCCCGATTTGCCTAATAAGCCAAGTTTTCATGAATTAATGCTTTTTCGACTACCTAACCTACCTAACCTAACCTAACCTAACTTTTCCGGCTACCTAACCTAACCTAACCTATAAAGATAGGTTAGGTTAGGTTAGGTAGGGTTGGTTAGGTTCGGTCATATATCTGCGTTAATTTTTACTCCAATAAAAAAAAATTGACCTCATACATAATGAAATGGGTAGCTTTATCATTTCATAAGAAAAAAATTAGAAAAAATATATTAATTCAGGAAAACTTGGCTTATTAGGCAAATCGGGCCTTGAATAGTAGGCCAAAAAGTGAGTTTTGGCTACTAGGTACGACATATATATATATATGTCGTACCTAATAGCCAGAACGCACTTCTCAGCCTACTATTCAAGGCCCGATTTGCCTAATAAGCCAAGTTTTCATGAATTAATGTTTTTTCGTCTACCTAACCTACCTAACCTAACCTAACCTAGCTTTTTTTGGCTACCTAACCTAACCTTACCTATAAATATAGGTTAGGTTAGGTTAGGTAGGGTTGGTTAGGTTCGGTCATATATCTACGTTAATTTTAACTCCAATAAAAAAAAATTGACCTCATACATAGAGAAAAGGGTTGCTTTCCCATTCCATAAGAAAAAAATTATAGTAAATATATTAATTCAGGAAAACTTGGCTTATTAGGCAAATCAGGCCTTGAATAGTAGGCTGAGAAGTGAGTTCTGGCTACTAGGTACGACATATATATATATATATATATATATATATATATATATATATATATAAATATATATATATATATATATATATATATATATATATATATATATATATATATATATATATATATATATATATATATATATATATATATATATATATATATATATATATGTTGTACCTAGTAGCCAGAACGTCGTACTCGGCCTGCTATGCAAGGCTCGATTTGCCTAATAAGCCAAGTTTTCCTGAATTAATATATTTTCTCAAATTTTTTTTCTTATGAAATGATGAAGCTACCCATTTCATTATGTATGAGGTCAATTTTTTTATTGGAGTTAAAATTAACGTATATATATGACCGAACCTAACCAACCCTACCTAACCTAACCTATCTTTATAGGT
>NC_091163.1:25579971-25652471 GCF_040958095.1 Procambarus clarkii
GTGTGTGTGTGTGTGTGTGTGTGTGTGTGTGTGTGTGTGTGTGTGTGTGTGTGTGTGTGTGTATGTGTGTGTGTGTGTGCGTGTATTTACTCTTTGTATCTGCAGAATCGAACTATTAGCTCATGGACCCCGCCTTTCTAACCAATCTATTTTCCCATATTATATCTACCACATATATTTCTCTGTACCACACAATACCAGGAAGCTGCCAGTAGGAGTTGTCTAGCTCCCATGTACGTATTTACTGCTAGGTCGGAGCCGGTCGGCCGAGCGGACAGCACACTGAACTTGTGATCCTGTGGTACCGGGTTCGATCCCGGGCACCGGCGAGAAACAATGGGCAGAGTTTCTTTCGCCCTATGCCCCTGTTACCTAGCAGTAAAATAGGTACCTGGGTGTTAGTCAGCTGTCACGGGCTGATTCCTGGGGGTGGAGGCCTGGTCGAGGACTGGGCCGCAGGGACACTAAAAAGCCCCGAAATCATCTCAAGATAACCTCAAGATAGGTGAACAGGTTCATTACACATGTTCAAGTTCAAGTCCCGCGTAACAAAGTAACTTTTAAAACCGAGGTCGGCCTGGTCGACGACCGGGCCGCTGGGACGCTAAGCCCCGGAAGCACCTCAAAGCATCTCAAGGAGGTATTCTGGGAAGCACCCCCTCCCCTCCCATCCATGACTGCCGACTAATGAGGGGAAGGAGGAAGGCAGCTGTTCCCCTCACATCAAACACGTGACGTTTTCCCAAACAGAAAATTCGATCAAAGATTTCCTGGTAAAAGGAGATAATTTATTTGTTGATTTTGCAATGTTATTCTTGACGTAATTACTTCATCAGTGATTCCAAGAACTATCAAAGTGCCTCTCTCTTGTTGGGAACGAGAGCCAATGGCGCTGAAACCCAGGAAAAAAATATATTATTGATAACTTTCTCATAAGCAAATGCCAGACTGAGTAACTACAAGCAGTGAGGATACAAACAAGTGCTCAATTAACACAACAATTGAAAACTCTCAGCTCAGTCCTGGACGAACGGCCGCTTTTATTATTTAGAGTAAAACAGCAAGGAAACAATTACTTTATTTATTTCAAATAAAATCACTTTATTTGTCACAAAGCCTCTTTATTTGTCGCATATATCTGGTTACAAATAACCAAACCCGTTCATAAGAAGATGACCTTCGCACTGGTCACTGTACCTCTTAGACAGACATAGAGGGCTTGGTATAGAGACCTACAGGTCATAGGTCATGAATGTAAGGAGTGGAACATATAGATCATGTCTATGTGTTTGGGAGGTCATAGGTCATGTGTGAGTGTGTGTAGTAGAAGCCATAGGTCATGTCTGTAAGTTGTTGATGTCATAGGTCATGTCTGTAAGTAGTTGATGTCATAGGTCATGTCTGTAAGTAGTTGATGTCATAGGTCATGTCTGTAAGTAGTTGATGTCATAGGTAACGTCTGTAAGTAGTTGATGTCATAGGTAACGTCTGTAAGTAGTTGATGTCATAGGTAACGTCTGTAAGTAGTTGATGTCATAGGTAACGTCTGTAAGTAGTTGATGTCATAGGTAACGTCTGTAAGTAGTTGATGTCATAGGTAACGTCTGTAAGTAGTTGATGTCATAGGTCATGTCTGTAAGTAGTTGATGTCATAGGTAACGTCTGTAAGTAGTTGATGTCATAGGTAACGTCTGTAAGTAGTTGATGTCATAGGTAACGTCTGTAAGTAGTTGATGTCATAGGTAACGTCTGTAAGGAGTGGAGGTGAAAGGTCACGTTTGTAAGTAGTTGAGAAGAAAGGTTAATTCTGTAAGAAGTAGAGGTCTAAAGGTTTTATTTGCAGGATTTGCTGGTCAAAGGTCATGTCTGGAAGAGGGTGCAGGTCAAAATCTGAAAGAAATGGAGGTCAAATGCTTTAAAATTTTTAGTTTTGTTCCTACCCGAGATTAAATACCTATATCATGATGATGGACAGATTGTATCGTGATCCGACTTGTACTCCTCTTGACATACCAGAGAGCATATTGAGAAAGTTACTCGGAGTCTGCACTAAAGAGGCACCCTTCTTGAGTTCCGATGGGCACATGAACAAGCAATCTTGAGATGATTTCGGGGCTTTAGTGTCCCCGCGGCCCGGTCCTCGACCAGGCCTCCACCCCCAGGAAGCAGCCCGTGACAACTGACTAACACCCAGGTACCTATTTTACTGCTAGGTAACAGGGGCATAGGGTGAAAGAAACTCTGCCCATTGTTTCTCGCCGGCGCCTGGGATCGAACCCAGGACCACAGGATCATAAGTCCAGCGTGCTGTCCGCTCGGCCGACCGGCTCCCCAAGTAGATGGAGTCGCCATGGGTTCTCCCCTTGGTGTCCTGTCTGCGAACTTCTACATGGGCACCATCGAGCAGAGGGTCTTAGTTGACATGGACTTGAAACCCGCCATATACTGCAGGTACGTTGACGTTTTAATGTAGGTACCTGACGTCAGACGTTTGCAGCAGCAGCTGAAGGAGGCATTCGAGGAAAATTCGGTGTTAAGTTTCACTTACGGGATGAAGAGTGATGGGAGGCTGCCCTTTCTTGATGTAACTGTCACGGAGATGAATGGTGGCATGCACATTGAAGTCTACACTAAGGTAACGAACATAGAAATGTGCCTTAATGCCACCAGTGACTGCCCAGACAGGAACAAGAGGAGTGTTGTCAATGCTTACGTCGATCGAGCTCTCACTCACAGCTCTGGTTGGAAGCAGGTCGACGAAGAACTTTGTAGAGTAAAGCAGGTCCTAGTCAACAATGGTTTCTCTAACGGTTGTGTTGAAGAAGTCATCAAAAGAAAGGTGAGACGTCATGCAACCTCTGAAGAGTCAACTCTTCAGAGTTGACTCTTCAGAGGTTGTGTACATATATATATACACTAGCTATATACAACTAACACAACACTTGTACTTCCCATTAGACTGTTTTACAGGAACTTCTTTTTGACGGCTCACAAAACCGAGGAAAGTGTCCTGAAAGATAATATATATTTGAACGTTATCCCCACTGAAGATACAATTAACAATTTACTACAAAAACAAGAATACGGCCAACCTACTCATGAAGCGCTCTCTAGACACCAAATTGAACGCCTTGAAAGAAATCAATGTCGTCTATGCCTTCACATGCCCACTTGGGGACTGTCAGCCCAAAAAATGTAAAAATATAAGCAAGACAATAACGTCTCCTTCTATGCCATTAACAATGCATAAAAAACAGGGTTCCATCATGGAGCATATAATCTCCTCACAAAACCAGACCATCACCAGAGAAATCTTGACAAGAAACACAGAAATTATCGACAGTTACAACAATAACAGGAGACTCGACATCAGCAAGGCACTACACAACAAAAAGTCCACACCAGCAATCAACAGCAAATTAATGCACAACTATATTCTATCCCACTTCAAGACTCCGAACCAATATAGAAACATCAAGAGGAAGTGTTGATGCTATGGGCCAATAGGCGTTTCTGCAATTACTTCCATTCTTATGTTTTTATACCCATTGGTTTGTGTTTTATCTTGTGTAAATATCAATCACCTCACCCAAAAATTTTGTACCATATCACCTCACCCAAATGCGAGTATAGTTATGGATGTGTGTTTACAGGTTACAGTTGTGTATTGTCAAGGTTCACCCCCTTCCCACCTGTGGTTGGGGTCGTCCCACGGGTCTTAGCTCCTCAGTACCAGGCGCCACTGCTCGCCCTTGGGCTCCCCCAGTCGGCCAAGGGCTGGCCTTATACACCCATGGCGAGTGGGGAGGTTCAAGCCTCCTATGACTCACCTGAACCTTCCCGTCCTGACACTGGGACGCTCTCTTGTATATCTGGTCAGCTGGGTGTTTATACTCGTGTCCAAGCAACACGTCAGTGGTCTTATTGGTTATCTTAATCAAGGATGCAATATCAAGTGCAGTACAAGGTGTCATAAAATAATCTCATATAAATATAGCTCTAGAGAATGGAGGCTCACTTAAACTCATCAGTTAGATTAAAATTTTACTGAAGAAAAAACATATATACACATGTAAATTGCATGTCTGTTAGTGAATGTCTATAAGTGGATGTCTATTGCATGTCTATAAGTAGATAAATGTCTATAAGTGGATACCGTCCGCTGTCGGCAACACTTCTCATGACACGTCTTTAGCAACACGGTCAGCTGACTGGGTCCACACCTCGAGCAGCAGGCGCACACCTCGCGCCTCAGGCAACACGATCAGCTGACGGCTCCAACTGTCAGGCTGCAGGACACACCCACGCCTCTGGCAACGTGATCAGCTGGGCGTTTCAAAGTTCGTTGCTGGCTCCTTGCAAACCAGCTACTACCTCCAGTATCACTACCATCACTGCATCATGTTTATGTTCACACCACCATCAAGCCTACACGAGCTCTTGGCTCCTAGCCTAATGCTCTGTCACTTAGACAATAAAATGATGAGTAGAAATGTTCACAATATATAAAATACCCAAGCTCGCCTAGATCAAAAGGGGTAAAGGGAGAGACAATTATCTACCTTATTTCATTCCAACCACGAAGCCGGCTCGTCCTCGGTTGAGGGATGTTGAGGTTCCTGGTCCTGGCTTCTGGTCTGCCGACGATCTGTTCCCACACACACAGGTTTCTCCGTCGTCCTCGTGGTATCGAGTCCTCGCCGTGCTCACTCCCAACAGGTACTGCCTTCCTCCTCCTCTTGTACGGGGGTACTGGAGACAGGTACCTCCGTCGTCGTCCTCACTGGCATTGTCGGCACCTCACAGTCCAGCACAGCTTCCCCTCGCCTCACTGCCAGTAGATTTGGCCCGGCCATAGCTTCTCGCTTGATATGTGTAATGCGGTCCGCTGGGCGTTCCAGACTGCTCCAGCCCCACGGTTCATCTGCTGCAGACTCTTGATAGAGCTCTTAACTCTCTAATCCGGCCCGTCCTTGCTTCTGGGCACTCAACGGAAGTTGTATGGGCTCCCAGACTGTCTGCAGTATCGAAGCGAAGCTTAAATCTACTGGTAAGGGCTTCTCTAGATCCAGAGCTCACTCGAGCGCGTCCTCACTCAAGGGCGGCTCGTGACGTACTCTCCCGCCCAGGCGCCAGCCACCCCGAGAGCCCTCCACCTCGTGACGTCACGCCGCCTGAGGGCTCTCGTCATTGGTCACTTCCGGCACGTGACCTTACCTGGCCAATCAGATGACAGGAGAAGTCACGACGCCTTGGCAGCAAACAGGATGGCTTGGAACCGTCTTGTGCCCCAAAAGGCGTAAGCCCCTTGAATTACCAAACTTACCTGGCCATTTTACAGCCAGCTTAATCACGCTCCACGCTTTCCCATACATGAAAATGTTCCCTGAACATCAAAGAATACTCAGGCTAAGGTGATATGACTCTTCTAATCTGGGAAGGAAGAAATATAGGGGTGGGACACCGTCACATTGTGTAAACTAACGTCTTTGAAAATGAAATAAGTTATTATGAAACGCATTCAGGAATCGCATCAGACTAAAAATAAAAATGAATTTTGGAGCAAGTTCGACATGAACTTGAAACCGGCCATATACTGCAGGTATGTTGAGGACATTTTTACACAGGTACCTGATGTCAGACATCTGCAAGAGCTGAAAGAGGCATTTGAGCGGAATTCTGTGTTGCGTTTCAATTACAAGATGGAGAAGGATGGGAAGCTGCCCTTTCTAGATGTAACGGTCATGGAAAGGAGCGGAGGTTTCCACACTGCAGTCTACACCAAGGAAACAAACATAGGAATGTGCCTGAATGCCAACAGTGACTGCCCAGACAGGTACAAGAGGAGTGTTGTTAACGCTTATGTCGACCGTGCTCTCAGCCACAGCTCAGGATGGAAGCAAGTCGATGAAGAACTCTGTAGGGTAAGGCAGGTCCTAGTCAACAACGGCTTCTCCAATTGTTTCGTTGAAGACATCATAAGAAGGCAACCTCTGAAGAGACAACTAACCCAACACCTTTACCCCCTATTACACTACTTTACAGAAACTTCTTTTCCACAGATCAAAAAACGGAGGAAAGGGTCCTGAAAGATATTGTTGATAGGAACGTTATCCCTACAGACAAAAATCAGCAGATACAATTGACGATTTACTATAAAACCAAAAAAACGGCCAACCTACTCATGAGAAACCCTCCAGACACAAAGCAGAACGCTTTAAAAGAGACCAACGTCGTCTATGCCTTCAAATGCCCACTTGGGGACTGTAAGCTTCAAAGAACTCAGTATATAGGCAAGACAACAACATCTCTTTCCAGGCGATTAACGATGCATAAGCAACAGGGCTCCATTAAGGAACATATAGTCTCTTCCCACAACCAGACCATCACCAGAGAAATCTTAACAAACAACGCAGAAATCATCGATAGATACAGTAATAACAGGCAGCATGACATCTGCGAAGCACTACACATCAAGAAGTCAATACCAGCAATCAACAGCCAATAAATGTACAACTATATTCAAGTCTTGAAGTGGGTATATTTTGAGGTTAATCATCTCAAGATAACCTCAAGATATACCCACTTCAAGACTCAGCACAAATATAGAAGCATCAAGAAATATGTGCCAATAGGTCCTTTGCAGTTACTTCCATTCTTCCCTATAATTTACCCAATTTATACCCATTGTTTCGTGTTCTGTCTTGTGTTGAAAGTTTGCTCTATCTTGTGTTGAAAGTTTTGTTCACCTCATCCAAAACTGTTGTAACATATCACCTCACCCAAACGCGGGTATATAAGATGAAAGCTGTTTAAATTATAGCATAGTAGAACTCTGTTTAGTGTTTCCAGGTTATAGTTGTGTGTGTATAAACTAAAGTCTTTGAAAATGTAATAAGTTATTACGAAACGTGTTCAAGTGTCGCGTCAGACTAAAAATAAAAATGAATTTTGGAGAATTGATTTTTCAATTACCATCGACAGTGAAAAGAAACATAAGAAATATTGAGAAAATTCGTGTTAGAATTATTAATCTTACTTTTTCGGTCATATTTAATAATATATGTTTACAAGAAAGGCTGCTACCAAAATATATATATATATATATATATATATATATATATATATATATATATATATATATATATATATATATATATATATATTTATATATATATATACATGACAGACATGCAGACAAAAGACAGACAAAAGCAGACATGACTGTTACTGCAGGCGTGGGAGAATTATAAGGGGGGGAACTCCGTCACAATAAATATATATATATATATATATATATATATATATATATATATATATATATATATATATATATATATATATATACATATATATATATATATATATATATATATATATATATATAAATATATATATATATATATATATATGTATATATATATTTATTGTGACGGAGTTCCCCCCCTTATAATTCTCCCACGCCTGCAGTAACAGTCATGTCTGCTTTTCCCAAGCGTTCTCTACGTTGCAGGCTACAATTTGATATATGGGAGAGAGTGAAGTATTCTCGGAGAGCCGAGAAATTTGTGAAATAGTAATATTTTGGCCTGTGGTTTAGGCCCTTTAGGGAGCCAAGATGGCGCTTACCTCCCTGATCTCCCGCCAAAACCGTGTGACGTCAGTGGCACCGGATTGGCCACCGACAGCAATGTGGCACCAGGAGTCAATGAAAACCTCCCGTAGCAAAAGTGACGTCACGAAGGAAGGGGGTCCAGCCCGAGCGACGAGTGGTCCTGTCAGTTGGACAGTTGTTTCCCGCTCCCGTGGATTTACGCGTCACCTGAAGTTCGCCAGTACTCTGAGAAGTCTTCCCTAGTTCATGTGTTGAACCAGAAGAGGGAATTGACGGTTATTTGAGCAACAAGTGCTCCAGTCAGGTACTGTGCAAGAAGCAGTGAAGCCGTGCAGTGACGTATGTGGCGTCTGTGGCAATTCACCAGTTCGTGACAGCGTAGTGGCAGACAGAGCCACTGGGTAGCTGAGGAAGAGAGGACTATTTGGGGAAATCGGACGACTGTAGCTGAGACGTAGGCGACAGCCGTTGCTGGGAGAAGACGACGGCCAGGAGACCGACTCCAACCTTCAAGAAGTTAAGAAGGAGGACGGACCTGCAGTGAGGAGGCACGGAGACGACGCGCTAAACGGTGGGACGACGAGAGGCTCTGGTAGGACACGACGACGTGTAGTGTGGGGGCGTTCCCGACACGAGGACCAGGAGCTACATCTCGACTCTCATCGGAGGATAGGGTGAAGTAGGTGTTTCTAGTTCCCTCCCCATTCCCCTTTAGTTAGCTATGTTATTCGGCTATATTATCTAGCCTGAGGATTTTATATGTCGTGAGCAAATCTCACCCATGTCACGGTAAAGCACCAGTGTGCTAGACAGTACTATCAAGAGTACTTGTAATATTCATGTTGATTATTGGTGTGTACAGGCACCAGGAACAAATGATAAATTTACTGTGTTGTGTATATCTTTCTATAGATTTTGATATGAACATATAGTGGTAAATTATATATAATATTATGCCAGTATTTGAAAGTTAGGCTGTGTGCCCAGAAATCATTTATTTTCCATGTATTGATATTTGATGTATCTACATTATATATGCCATGTTTATGCAGTGATGAGTCATTTGTGAGTACAGTGAATTATTGCGTTATCGCCCACGAGAGAAAGTACTGAAAACTCCAGTGTTAATATTTCATAATATATTGTTGAGTGAAGAACAAAGTAAAGCCATTACAGTGAGTCATTGTAGCATTGATTGTAGAAAAGACTGTTTGAGCCTGAGTACAGTGTAACCAAGTGGGACGTGATATTGTAGCCAATATCGTGTGTGCGAGTTCATAGTAATATTGGAGAATTTAAAGAAACAGCGCGCGTGAATCTAGAAAACAAGCAAAGAGCTTCCGCGCGCGGGCCAGGCGATCAGCTGTTCTTGACACTTGATGAGGAGGGGGAGGTGTTGCCATCTAGTGATCGCAGACTATTCGTGGGAATTACCGGCCGCGTCAGGATCAATTGATTTATTTGTTATTGTTTGGCCTTGTGACATCATTCATACATTTTAAGTAAAATACAAAATTACCTTTGTGTTTTTATCATTCCCTCCATTGATCTTGTGGCTACATTATACTGAAAGCATTGAGTGATAACAATAAATACCTGCCTGATTCCTGATCTTTTGAGTGTGACCTTGCCAAGGCTACCACTAATTCCACCAGTCCACTGATGGTGTTACTGGCCACCTAAAACACCAGTTGGCGACCTTGTGGTTTACCGTAGAGCCCGATTGTTGGGGAGGGCACATGACAGTCTAGTGAACGAGTCGTGTTCTCACTCTTTCTTGATCAGAGGCCGTCGAGATTGACTGGGAGACTCTCCTGGCGTGCAGTGGCGCCGTGAGGATCGAGTGAAGACCCGCAGGGCTACGGTGAGTGACCTTGAGCATAACTATTGCTCACCTCAGACTAGAGTGAAGAGAGGTGAAACCCCAACATTGGCGACCTCACCAGGATTTCGATCGAAGTAAAGGTTGCACTGGTGGTACTTGGCAGTGGTGTTAGAGATCAGGCGCAGATTATCACTCATAGCACAAGATGGAGGATGATAAAGTGACGAGGTTTATTGACTCTAGAGACGTACAGGTGCTGGAAGAGTGCACCAAGGCACAGTTACAGGCTATAGCGGATCATTTTGGAATAAAGCTGAAATCTGCCCGAGTTGGTGAAAGAAGACTAGAGATAATGACTCAGCTCAAGGCTCGAGACGAAGCTTTGGGGGAGGAACGGCCCCAAACACCTGCCAGTGAGGGTGAACACCTGAGTATTGGTGGAAGCAGCAGGGGATCCAGTGGCAGCAGGCACAGCATAAAGCTGGAAATAATGAAGCTGCAGCTAGAAGCACAGCAGCGCAAAGAAGAGCGAGAAGCATAGCAGCGCAGAGAAGAGCGAGAAGCACATCAGCGCAGAGAAGAGCGAGAGGCACAGCAGCGCAAGGAAGAGCGAGAAGCAGAAGCGCAGCTGAGGAGAGAAGAAGCACAACAGCGCAAAGAAGAGCGAGAAGCACAACAGCGCAAAGAAGAGCAAGAGCGAGAAGCACAGATGAAGCGTGAGGAGCGAGAAGCACAACAGCGCAAGGAAGATCGAGAAGCACAGCTACGCCGAGAAGAACAAGAGCGAGAAGCACAGCTACGCAGGGAAGAACACGAGCGAGAAGCACAACTACGCAGGGAAGAACACGAGCGAGAAGCTAGGATGAGACAACAGGAAATAGATGCTAACAAGGAGGTAGAGCTGAAGCGAGCTGAACTGGGACTAGGTGCCCCTGCCCCGCCACAGGAAGACCGACGAGTGAGGGAACGAGACCTGCCGGTCTTTGTGCCCAGTGAAGCCGAAAGTTTCTTCGATCACTTTGAGAGAGTTGCTGCTATGAAGAGGTGGCCGAGGGCGGAGTGGGCGGAGCTGGTTCAGGGGAGGCTCACAGGTGAAGCTCGCCAAGCCTTCACTATGCTCGACTTCCAAGAATGCACTAACTACGATGCGGTAAAACGAGCTGTGCTCCGTTCCTTTAAGCTCACGCCAGAGTGTTACAGAAAGAGGTTTAGAGAATGTACCCGGTCACCAGGAAAATCGTATGCGGAGACGGCGAGGCACATAGAAAGAAAGCTCCTTAAGTGGCTGGACTCCGAGGAAGCGAGGTCGGCCGAAGAGATCAAGGAACTAATGGCCATGGAAAAGTTTATGTCCGTGCTCTCTCCTGAGATCAGGATGAGGATAAAGGAGGCGGACATAAAGAACCTAAGGGCCGCAGCCGACCGAGCCGACATGTTAGAGGAAGTACTACGCCCAAGCCGAGAGGGACAGCATCGATCACCCGCGTACTCCGGAGGCAGTAGGAATTATAGGAGGACGAATGGATGGAGGACAGGAGCGAGTTCTCCCAGGTCCCACCGCTCGAGATGGGACGACAGAGGAACAAAAGGAGCTGCAGAGCCGATAGAGGAGAGCCAAGATGAGAGCCCGGACGTTGTTACTGCAACGAAGGAAACGACAAGTGAGGCGAGAAGGACACAGGGTGTGACGGTCTCTGGAGGCAGTGCTAAGGCGAGCGGTGGCGGATGGTCTCCGCCGAGGGGCCACTGCTACAACTGCGGAATAATCGGACACGTCGCGCGGGAGTGCAGACGCCCTAAGCAGCGGGGACACGTTGCTTTAGTGGTGTTCGAGGACCAGAGGGCCGAGGGAGTGCGGGATGAACCCATGCTGAATGGGGAGAAGAAAGTTCACCCATTCATGTGTCAAGGAACCGTAAGGATGGGGGTCGCAGACGCCATCCCCGTGAAGATGCTAACAGACACCGGGGCTGATTTTACCCTGGTAAGTGAAACCCTGTTCCCCGAGGGTTACGAAAGTACCAGTGTGGGGGTGGCAAGTGTGACCACTGTGGGAGGCCCAGTGAGGATGCCCCTACACCAGGTAACTTTAAATTCCGAATATGGCTGACAGACCCTAGTGGTGGGAGTCTGTAAATCAATGCCCAAGATGGAGGCACAGGTCATCTTGGGGAATGACGCGTGTGGAGGATACGTCCTCCCGCATCTCGTGAAAGGCAAAGAATGCCCAGAACAATACAAGGAGACAGGATGAGAGTTGAACGTCTGTGGGGACGAAAAGGGAATCGCACCGGTGGCGATCCCAGTTTGTACTGTGACACCGAGACAACGCGAAGAACAAGGAGGTTGTGGATCTGATGGGGCTGAGGAGTCGACTGACAGCCTGGGAACAGATCACCTCTGCGTAGGACCCAGAGAACGAGTGGAGGGTGAGAGTAGCCCGAATGGTGAGTTGCAGGTGACACTCACCGGTTCTCCAGAGGTAAACCGCACTCGTCTCGGAGAGTTGCAGCAGGAGGAGTTCCCCGAATTGGTTAGTAAGGCCGAAGGAGGACGTGTGGGTCCTGAGAAGGCTTACTTTCCATTTATCTATATTTTATATGCCATGCTATTCATGATGAAGGAACGATGGACACCAGGAGCGACCGTGGGAACGGTGAATAAATATGTCCAGAAGTTCAAAGAACGTCTCACTCGAGCGAAGGAACTGGCTAGGAAACTCCTGAAGAAGGCGCAACGTAAGATGTCAGAGTGGTACGACAGGAGAGCTGCGCAGAGGGATTTTCAGGTCGGATCCCAAGTAATGGTTGTGCTGCCAGGTAAAGGTAGAGTGACCAAGTCGCGGTTCAAGAGACCGTACCGAGTGCTGCGACGGTTGGGTCCAGCGTCGTACGAGATTGGGAAGCCGGACGGACCCCGGAAGAGAAGGGTGTGTCATGCAGACTGCCTAAGACCTTTCTTCAATGTGGAAGGAAGAGCCGCCAAGCAGGACGGAACGGATACCCGAGAAACCCAGCGGAAGACGGGTCTGAGTGTACCGAGGGATCGAGAACTCCCGGAGGAGGAAAGTAAGTGGTCCAGGGCGGACGGCACCAGTCTCACCCGCGCTGAGAGTCTGACAAGGATCAAGGTCAAGCACTTCAAGGGGAAGGACGACGTAGTAGCGGACGCCCTATCCCGCATACACTAACGAGACATGACTCTTATTTTAAGGGGAGGGGTATGTGACGGAGTTCCCCCCCTTATAATTCTCCCACGCCTGCAGTAAGAGTCATGTCTGCTTTTCCCAAGCGTTCTCTACATTGCAGGCTACAATTTGATATATGGGAGAGAGTGAAGTATTCTCGGAGAGCCGAGAAATTTGTGAAATAGTAATATTTTGGCCTGTGGTTTAGGCCCTTTAGGGAGCCAAGATGGCGCTTACCTCCCTGATCTCCCGCCAAAACCGTGTGACGTCAGTGGCACCGGATTGGCCACCGACAGCAATGTGGCACCGGGAGCCAATGAAAACCTCCCGTAGCAAAAGTGACGTCACGAAGGAAGGGGGTCCGGCCCGCGAGCCGGGCTGGCGCCATCAGTCAGACACGACACGTCATAGAGGTCGGACGTGCGACGAGTGGTCCTGTCAGTTGGACAGTTGTTTCCCGCTCCCGTGGATTTACGCGTCACCTGAAGTTCGCCAGTACTCTGAGAAGTCTTCCCTAGTTCATGTGTTGAACCAGAAGAGGGAATTGACGGTTATTTGAGCAACAAGTGCTCCTTTCAGGTACTGTGCAAGAAGCAGTGAAGCCGTGCAGTGACGTATGTGGCGTCTGTGGCAATTCACCAGTTCGTTACAGCGTAGTGGCAGACAGAGCCACTGGGTAGCTGAGGAAGAGAGGACTATTTGGGGAAACCGGACGACTGTAGCTGAGACGTAGGCGACAGCCGTTGCTGGGAGAAGACGACGGCCAGGAGACCGAGTCCAACCTTCAAGAAGTTAAGAAGGAGGACGGACCTGCAGTGTGGAGGCACGGAGACGACGCGCTAAACGGTGGGACGACGAGAGGCTCTGGTAGGACACGACGACGTGTAGTGTGGGGGCGTTCCCGACACGAGGACCAGGAGCTACATCTCGACTCTCATCGGAGGATAGGGTGAAGTAGGTGTTTCTAGTTCCCTCCCCATTCCCCTTTAGTTAGCTATGTTATTCGGCTATATTATCTAGCCTGAGGATTTTATATGTCGTGAGCAAGTCTCACCCATGTCACGGTAAAGCACCAGTGTGCTAGACAGTACTATCAAGAGTACTTGTAATATTCATGTTGATTATTGGTGTGTACAGGCACCAGGAACAAGTGATAAATTTACTGTGTTGTGTATATCTTTCTATAGATTTTGATATGAACATATAGTGGTAAATTATATATAATATTATGCCAGTATTTGAAAGTTAGGCTGTGTGCCCAGAAATCATTTATTTTCCATGTATTGATATTTGATGTATCTACATTATATATGCCATGTTTATGCAGTGTTGAGTCATTTGTGAGTACAGTGAATTATTGCGTTATCGCCCACGAGAGAAAGTACTGAAAACTCCAGTGTTAATATTTCATAATATATTGTTGAGTGAAGAACAAAGTAAAGCCATTACAGTAAGTCATTGTAGCATTGATTGTAGAAAAGACTGTTTGAGCCTGAGTACAGTGTAACCAAGTGGGACGTGATATTGTAGCCAATATCGTGTGTGCGAGTTCATAGTAATATTGGAGAATTTAAAGAAACAGCGCGCGTGAATCTAGAAAACAAGCAAAGAGCTTCCGCGCGCGGGCCAGGCGATCAGCTGTTCTTGACACTTGATGAGGAGGGGGAGGTGTTGCCATCTAGTGATCGCAGACTATTCGTGGGAATTACCGGCCGCGTCAGGATCAATTGATTTATTTGTTATTGTTTGGCCTTGTGACATCATTCATACATTTTAAGTAAATTACAAAATTACCTTTGTGTTTTTATCATTCCCTCCATTGATCTTGTGGCTACATTATACTGAAAGCATTGAGTGATAACAATAAATACCTGCCTGATTCCTGATCTTTTGAGTGTGACCTTGCCAAGGCTACCACTAATTCCACCAGTCCACTGATGGTGTTACTGGCCACCTAAAACACCAGTTGGCGACCTTGTGGTTTACCGTAGAGCCCAATTGTTGGGGAGGGCACATGACAGTCTAGTGAACGAGTCGTGTTCTCACTCTTTCTTGATCAGAGGCCATCGAGATTGACTGGTAGACTCTCCTGGCGTGCAGTGGCGCCGTGAGGATCGAGTGAAGACCCGCAGGGCTACGGTGAGTGACCTTGAGCATAACTATTGCTCACCTCAGACTAAAGTGAAGAGAGGTGAAACCCCAACAATATATATATATATATATATATATATATATATATATATATATATATATATATATATATATATATATATATATATATATGTCGTACCTAGTAGCCAGAACGCACTTCTCAGCCTACTATGCAAGGCCCGATTTGCCTAATACGCCAAGTTTTCATGAATTAATTGTTTTTCGACTACCTAACCTACCTAACCTAACCTAACCGAACTTTTTCGGTTACCTAACCTAACCTAACCTATAGAGAGAGGTTAGGTTAGGTTAGGTAGGGTTGGTTAGGTTCGGTCATATATCTTCGTTAATTTTAACTCATATAAAAAAAAATTGGGCTCATACATAATGAAATGGGTAGCTTTATCATTTCATAAGAAAAAAAGTTGAGAAAATATATTAATTCAGGAAAACTAGGCTTATTAGGCAAATCGGGCCTTGCATAGTAGGCCGAGAAGTGCGTTCTGGCTACTAGGTACGACATATATATATATATATATATATATATATATATATATATATATATATATATGTATTATTAAATATGACCGAAAAAGTAAGATTAATAATTCTAACACGAATTTTCTCAATCTTTCGTACATTTCTTTTCACAGTTGGTGGTAATTCAAAAATCAATTCTCCAAAATTCATTTTTATTTCTAGTCTGACGCGACACTTGAGCGCGTTTCGTAAAACTTATTACATTTTCAAAGAATTTAGTTACACATACACAACTGAATAGAACTTACACATCTCCAATTTGTTTATATCTACATTTGAGTGAGGTGGATGGGGTGAGGTGGTATTAATAGGGTATTAATTTCATCAACACAAGACAGAACACGAAACAATGGGTATTGAATAGAAATGATTGTAGAAAGCCTATTGGTCCATATTTCTAGATGCTTCTATATTGGAGAGGAGTCTTGAGGTGGGTGCATTAATAGTTGTGCATCACCAGCCAATCAGCAACAGGCAGGCGGAGAATGAGTAGTTTGCTGGTTTACGGTGGGCGGTAGCCGGTGTGTCGGGTTGTGCATGGTACGATTTGCTTCCTGGGCAAAACCTTTGGCGATACTGGTGGACGTATCTTCAATATAGTATCTTGTACTTGAAAGACGTAAATATGTAGGGAAGAGCAGGCTCAATCTCTTGAAAGAGATTATCGTCACAACTCTCCCCCGAAGCCTGCGGTTCTGGAAGAAGTTACGTCTTCATGTGGTGGAGTGATAGTTGGAGTTGCTTCTACTTCATAGACTCTGGAGAGGGCGTCAGCTATGATGTTGTCAGAACCCTTGATATAGCGGATCTCCAGGTTGAAATCTTGCAGATATAAAGCCCATCGTAGAAGACGTTGGTTATTGAATTGGGCTTGATGTAAGAAGCGGAGAGGGTTGTGGTCTGAGAAGATGGTGGTAGACCTGGCACCTTGTAGGTATGGAGCAAAGTGCTGGAGATTCAGGACGATGGAGAGTAGCTCCTTCTCGATAGTGCTGTAGTTCCTCTGGTGGGGTTTCAACTTGAAGCTGTAGTAGCTGACAGGTACAACCTCCTCGCCTCGTTGCTGCATCAGGACACCCCCGATGACGGTACCACTGGCGTCGACATAAAGGATGAAAGGCTTGGTGATATCTGGCGAGGCGAGAATAGAGGAATAGAATAGAATAGAGAACAGAGGAGGAATTTGAGTTGTTCGAAAGCAACGGTTTGCTGCATGGTCCAATTATACCGTTGCTTGGGACTGCTTAAAGTAATTAATGGTGTTGCTACCGTACTAAAATTTCTCACAAACCTACGGTAGTAGGAGGCAAGACCAAGGAAGTGCAGGAGCTGCTTCTGGTGGTAGGCTGTGGATAATGCTGGATGGCTTGAGTGTGTGTGTTTAACGGAGCTAGGCTGCCACTCCCTATTACATGACCCAGATAACGCACTTTACCTTTGGCAAAGGTGGACTTGCCCAGGTTGATGGTGAGGCCTGCTGTCAGGAGCTTGGCGAACAGACGTTGTAGCTGGAGCAGATGTTCGCTCCAGGTGTTGGATGCTACGACGATATCATCCAAATAGGCGTAGGTGTTATCCAAGCCCTGGATGACGCGGTTGACAGCTATCTGAAAGGTGGCTGGGGCATTAGATAGTCCGAAAGGAAGGCGTTCATACCTGAAAAGTCCAAAGGGAGTGATAAAGGCAGATATTTCTTTGGCTCGCTCTGTTAGACACACTTGGTAATACCCCTTGAGCAAGTCCACTTGGGACAAGTACTGGGCATTACCAATGGCGTCAAGAATGTCATCTATCCTTGGCAAGAGGTATGCATCCTTGACAGTCACATTATTTAATTTACGGTAGTCCGTGCAAATTCTAACCTTACCTTGGGGTTTTGGCACCAAGATACAGGGTGAGGCCCAGGGGGACTCACAAGGTGTAGCCAGTCCATGATCCAAGAGGTACTGCACCTCAGCACGCATGACTTCCTTCTTGCTAGGGCTGATTCGGTAGAAGGGTTGACGAATCGGCCGGGTGTCAGGGAGCAGTTGAATGTCGTGCTGGGTAACATTACACTCTTGTGGATCATCTCGGAACAACTCCTGATGTTCTTTGAAGATCTTGACGAGAGGTGCACTATGATTGTCCTGAAAATAATTGTGAAGATCAGTTAGGATTTCCGAATTGGAAAGCGCTGACTCCGTGTCAGTGCTTCGGGAGGAGAAGCAGGGAAGGTCTCACTGTGGATGTATGGCTCTTTAAAGGAAGAATATGTTATCATGACAGTGGGAGGAGTACCGTTATATAGCTTCAGGAGGTTGACGTGGCACAGCTGGGTCTTCCGCCGCCTATCTGGAGTCTCTAGAACGTAGTTGTGGTTGTTTCTGCACTCCTTGATGCGGTAGGGTCCTGAAAACCTGTTTTACAAAGGAGAACCTGGGTTAGGGAAATAAGCAAGCACGAAGTCTCCCGGTTTAAATTTCCTTACTTTGCTGGTCTGGTCGTAATGAATCTTCATCCTCTCTTGTGCTTTCAATAGATTATCCTCGGCAAACTTATGCACTCTCTCTAGAATGTGTTGTAGGTTTTCAAGAAACTGGGGCACATTCTGATGCTCACTGAAGGTGGCATCACGTAGAGAGTCTTTGAAAGCTTTGAGAGGAGTACGGCACTTTCGTCCGTAGAGCATCTCATAAGGAGATACTCCTAGAGACTCATTGGGAAGACTTCTATAGATGCACATTATCAGGTCAATTTGCTAATCCCAATGCTTAGAGGTTTCATTACAAAACTTCTTTAGGAGTGTTTTAATAGTCTGATGACTACGCTCAAGAGAACCCTGTGAAGCTGGATGATAGGGGCTGGACAATACCTGTTTGATGTTGAACTCTTTTCAGTGTCCTCTTGAAGAGATCACTGGTGAAGTTGGTGCCACAGTCGCTCTGAACCTC
Source organism: Procambarus clarkii (assembly GCF_040958095.1). Classification (NCBI taxonomy): domain Eukaryota; kingdom Metazoa; phylum Arthropoda; class Malacostraca; order Decapoda; family Cambaridae; genus Procambarus; species Procambarus clarkii. The sequence goes on from NC_091163.1 coordinate 25,598,223, forward strand.
CCTTGGAAATCCATACTGGGTGAAGATCTTCAATAAGTGTTTCACAACCGTAGCAGCCGTAATGTTCTTTACTGGAACTGCTATGGGGAATCTGGTGGTAGGACACAGGATGGTTAAGATATAGGCGTTACCCGAACTGGTCCGAGGTAAAGGACCAACACAGTCTATAATGAGTCTGTGGAAAGGTTCCGCAGGCACCTGTATGGGAGTCAGTGGTGCTCTGGGGATAGAGATGTTCGGTTTACCTGCCATCTGACATGTATCACACTGTTTGACGTACTGTTTGACGCTATTTACCATACCTGGCCAGTAGTAGTCTTGACGGATTCCATGGTAGGTCTTGTTAAATCCGTAGTGGGAGAGTGCTCCGTGGGCCAGGTGTAGAATAGTGGGCCGCAGGCTGGCAGGAATCACTAGTTGTTCGACGTTGGCCCAATCGTCCTCCTCCTTCAGTTTACTTTGTCTATATCTGCGGTAGAGCAACTCGTTCTCTAGGAAGAACCCAGGAATACTGTCAGGTTGAGTCTCAGCCTGGAAAAATAATGGTGTCAAGGAAAGATCTTCCCTCTCTAACTTACGGAACTCCAACTTGGTCAGATTCGCGGGTAGTTTCTGAGGGTCTTGAGGGACAGCGGTAGCAGTAGAGTCAGCTGGCTGTGGTCGTGCAGCTTGTGCACGGGTGGTCACTAAAACCGGAGGAGAAACTTCATCACTCTCTTGAACCTTTGCTGGAACATACTCAAAGATGGGCTTATCCATTACAGAGGTACACACCTGGGGTTAGTCCATGACGATCAGGTTGGTCGGTTGCAGGTCTTCTGCCAAGTCGTTGCCCAGGAGAAGTTGCACTCCAGGCATGGGAAAAGGCTTTTCCCTGACGGCGACTTGGACTTCTCCGTTCACGTAGGGACAATCCAGGTGGACTCTGGCGAGAGGGTATGGAGTGGTAGCAGTGAGGTCAGTGATGAAGACAGTTTGTCCGGTGTATGCGATATTGGGCACAGCTGATTTCAAAATAATTGATTGAAGAGCCGCTGTGTCCCTCAAGATCTTCAGTTTGAAACGTCCCTCCAGATTTGAACCGTTGGTAGAGACAGTTCCAGTATACAGGTGTTTACTGAAAAGAGAAAGACCATTAACATGAACACCAACATTCATCTTAGGCTTACCGGACTTAGGAGGAGTCTGTTTGGGTTTAGTGGATTCAGTATTTCCTTTGTATTGAGACTTACCACATTTATCTATGGTATGTCCATAGAGTCTACAATACTTACAGTACAATTGCGAGCCAGCTTGATCGGTACTCACTTTCTCGTAACTGTACCACGACTTCTTACTGGAAGTTGGTTCTGGTGTCAGCCGGTGGATGAGGCTGTAAGTGTCAGCCGACTTAGCACACTTTAGGTAGTCGGTTTCTTCTTTATCTGCTAAATACAAACGGACAGGAGGCGACACACGCCTCAAGAATTCTTCAACTAGCATGAGGTTGACGATTGCAAAGGTAGAGACATGTGCTACTTCCAGCCATTTCATAAAATATCTCCTTTTGGTATTAGCAAATTCGAGAAAGGTAGTGGTACTTGCCTTCAGGTGGTCACGGAATTTCCTTCGATAACTTTCGGTGGAGAGAAGGTAGGCGTCCAACACTGCTTGTTTCAGAGTCTGGTAGTCATTCTCAGACGCCAAAGTACTGAGTGTAACTGCAGCTCTACCTGTAAGATGTACTCTGAGAAGGGTTGCCCATTGGTCGGCAGGCCAACTAAGTTGATTAGCAAGAGTCTCAAAGGTGGTAAAAAATACATCAACTTCTGTCTCTACGAATGGTGGCATTAACTTACTTGCATGCGAGATATTGAAACTGACAGGAAGACTGGCGGTAGCTTGCTGGCGTTGAGCAAGGTGTGTAGTTTCCAACTCAAATTCTTGTTGACGACATTCCATAGCCAGAGTTGCTTGTTGTTTGTCATGTTCGCATTGCATCTCCAATTGGTGTTGTTTTGTTTCAAGCTATATTCGTTCACTTTCACGGAGTATTGCAAGCTCACGTTCCTTGAGGGCGATTTCAAGTTTCTGTTTTTCCTTCCGTATGGCAGCTGCTTCCCTTTGCTGCTCTCGTTCGATCTTGGCAATTTCTAGTTTGAGTTTCATCGTTGCCAAATCAGTTTTATCTGCAATAAAGTAAGGTTCGTGAGTTTCAGAGTCTATCTTACCTTCCTCTAAGAGATGATCCAGTAACAGGTTATGTATTTCTTTTTTGTTGGCTTGGTAGGGAACTTCTAGTTGATACTCATGTGCAAGAGTTTGTAATTCAGTCCTCTTGGCTCGACTTAAGGTCCCTATATCACCTGCTGGATCTGCACGGAAAGCTTGGAGACGAAACATGGTGAAATTAGCAAATAAATGCACAACGAATATAGTGTTGTGATATGGTGAATGTCAGAAACAGGACAACGTGGCAACTGGTACCTATCCTGTGGAATCTTTAACAATTAATGTTAATTTCAAGATGGTAAATGATTAATAAATCAAGGTCGCAGGAAATCTTGTACCCGGTACTCAATGTAAGAGGATAAGGGCAAGAAAATCCTACTAAATAAGCGAAACTGAGTTTCTAAAACAAATGAAACAGTTAATTGCCTCAAAAGTGAATTAGGTAGTCCAAGAATGTAGTGTGACGGTAACGCGTTGGTGTTCGGCTGTTCAAAGCTAGGGGTATGGCCTCGTCACATAGAATAAAAAAAATAGAAAATCTGGAACTTCGTCTGTGGTAAGGTAAGGAGATACACACAAAACACAAGTAAATTTTAACAATGGAATTTTAATTACGTTAGATAAACAAAACATCAATCAAAATAATAAGAATAATTTAAATGACAAAATGAAAAGTTACGTTAAGACAAGTGAATAATAACAAGCTGTGCAATATACAATAAAATGAGAGGTGCAGGAATATTGGCTTTAAGCTATCACCTCTCTTAGTACACGTAAGCCAAAGCTTAGTCTACCAGGAAGAAGTGTTAACCGTATGAAAGCACTGAATATTCTGAGGACTGAGGTCGTGGCGGCCCCAGACATCAAGTAGTATGGTGGGTGAGTGCAGTAGCAGCTGGACCGGCGGCCAATCAGCGAGGAGCCGGCAACAAGACAGGTAGTTTGGCGGTTTGAGGCAGAGCAGGTGTTCCTGGCTGCATACGTTTTGCGCTCTGGCAAACCTTGCTGGTGTTGTTGTCGTTGTTGGACATTTCTTCCATAGTAGTTTTATATAGATGTATCAACGTATTTTTGGAGGGAAGAGCAGGCTCAATCTCTTGAAGGAGATTATTGTCACAACTCTCCCCCGAAGCCTGCGGTTCTGGAAGAAGTACGTCGTTATGTGGTGGAGTAATAGATGGAGTCGCTTCTACTTCATAAACTCTGGAGAGGGCATCGGCTATGGTGTTGTCAGAACCCTTGATATAGCGGATCTCCAGGTTGAAATCTTGTAAATACAGAGCCCATCGTAGAAGACGCTGGTTGGTGAATTGGGCTTGATGTAGGAAGCGGAGAGGGTTGTGGTCTGAGAAGATGGTTGTAGACCTGGCGCCTTGTAGGTACGGAGCGAAGTGTTGGAGGTTCAGGACAATGGATAGTAGCTCCTTTTCAATAGTGCTGTAGTTCCTCTGGTGTGGTTTCAATTTGTAGCTGTAGTAGCTGACAGGTAGAACCTCCTCGCCTCGTTGTTGCATCAGGACACCACCAACGCCGGTACCACTGGCGTCGACATGAAGGACGAAAGGCTTGGTGATATCTGGTGAGGCGAGAATGGGATTAGAACAGAGGAGGAATTTGAGTTGTTCGAATGCAACGGTTTGCTGCATGGTCCAATTATACCGTTGCTTGGGACTGGTTAATAGAATTAGAGGTGTGGCGACTGTACTGAAATTCCTCACAAACCTACGGTAATAGGAGGCAAGACCAAGGAAGCGCAGGAGCTGCTTCCTGGTGGTAGGCTGTGGATACTGTTGGATGGCTTGAGTGTGTGAGTCTAACGGAGCTAGGCTGCCACTCCCAATAACATGACTCAGATAACGCACTTTACCTTTCGCGAAGGTGGACTTGCCCAGGTTGATGGTGAGGCCGGCTGTCAGGAGCTTGGAGAACAGACGTCGCAGCTGGAGCAGATGTTCACTCCAGGTGTTGGAGGCTACGACGATATCGTCCAGGTAGGCGTATGTGTTATCCAAGCCCTGGATGACACGGTTGACAGCTCTCTGAAAGGTGGCCGGGGCATTACATAGTCCGAAAGGTAGGCGTTCATATCTGAAAAGTCCAAAAGGAGTGATGAAGGCAGATATCTCTTTAGCGCGCTCCGTTAGACACACTTGATAGTACCCCTTAAGCAAGTCCACTTGGGACAAGTACTGGGCACTACCAATGGCATCAAGGATGTCATCTATCCTAGGCAAGGGGTAAGCATCCTTGACAGTTACTTGATTGAGTTTACGATAGTCAGTACATAACCGCACCTTACCTTGGGGTTTGGGCACCAAGATACAAGGTGAGGCCCAGGGGGACTCACAAGGTGTAGCCAGTCCATGATCCAAGAGGTACTGCACTTCAGCACGCATGACTTCCTTCTTGCTCGGGCTGATTCGGTAGAAGGGTTGACGAATCGGCCGGGTGTCGGGGAGCAGTTGGATGTCGTGCTGGGTAACATTACACTCTTGGGGGTCATCTCGGAACAACTCCTGATGTTCTCTGAAGATCTTGACAAGAGGTGCACTAGGATTATCCTGAAAGTATTTGGGAAGATCATTAAGGATTTCGGAATTAGAAAGCGCTGAATCCTTGTCAGTACTTTCGGGAGGAGAAGCTGGGAAGGTCTCACTGTGGATGTAGGGTTCTGTGAAGGTGGAATAATTAATTAGGACAGTGGGAGGAGTACCATTATATTGCTTCAGGAGGTTGACGTGGCACAGCTGGGTCTTCCGCCGCCTATCTGGAGTCTCTATGACGTAGTTGTTGTTATTTCTGCACTCTTTGACGCGGTAGGGTCCTGAAAACCTGTTTTGTAAAGGTGAACCTGGGATAGGGAAGTATGCTAGGACGAAGTCTCCCGGCTTGAATTTTCTTACTTTGCTGGTCTGGTCGTAATGAGTCTTCATCCTCTCCTGGGCTTTCAATAGGTTATCATGGGCAAAGCGGTGGACTCTCTCTAGAATGTGTTGAAGGTTTTGAAGAAACTGGGGCACATTCTGATGCTCACTGAAGGTGGCATCTCTGAGAGAGTCTTTGAAAGCCTTAAGGGGAGTACGGCACTTACGGCCGTAGAGCATCTCATAAGGAGATACTCCTAGGGACTCATTGGGGAGACTTCTGTAAATACACATTATAAGGTCGATTTGCTTATCCTAATCCTTAGAGGTTTCACTACAAAACTTTTTCAAGAGTGCTTTGATTGTCTGATGACTACGTTCAAGAGAACCCTGTGAAGCAGGATGATAGGGGCTGGACAATACCTGTTTGATGTTGAACTCCTCCAGTGTCCTTTTGAAGAGATCACTGGTGAAGTTGGTACCACAGTCGCTCTGAATCTCCCTGGGAAATCCTTATTGAGTTAAGATCTTCAATAGATGTTTTACAACCGTAGCAGCCGTGATGTTCTTCACTGGAACTGCTATGGGAAATCTGGTGGTAGGACACAGGATGGTTAGGATGTAGGCGTTACCTGAACTGGTCCGAGGTAAAGGACCAACACAGTCTATTATGAGTCTGTGGAAAGGTTCCGCAGGCACCTGTATGGGAATCAGTGGCGCTCTGGGAATGGAGATGTTCGGTTTGCCTGCCATCTGACATGTATGACACTGTTTTACGTACTGTTTGACGTTATTTACCATACCTGGCCAGTAGTAGTCTTGACGAATTCCATGGTAAGTCTTGTTGAAGCCGTAGTGGGAGAATGCTCCGTGGGCCAGGTGTAGAATAGTGGGCCGCAGGCTGGTAGGAATCACAAGTTGTTCGATGTTGGCCCAATCGTCCTCCTCCTTCAGTTTACTGGGTCTATATCTGCGGTAGAGCAAGTCGTTCTCTAGGAAGAACCCAGGAATACTGTCGGGTTGAGTCTCAGCCTGGAAAAACAATGCTGTTAAAGTAAGATCTTCCCTCTGCAACTTACGGAACTCCAACTTGGTCAGATTCGGGGGTAGTTTCTGAGGGTCTTGAGGGACAGCGGTAGCAGTAGAGTCAGCTGGCTATGGACGTGCAGCTTGTGCACGGGTGGTCACGAGAACCGGAGGAGAAACTTCATCACTCTCTTGAACCTCTGCTGGAACATACGCTAGAATAGGGTTTATTGGCACAGAGTTACACACCTGGGGTTTGTCTATGACGATCAGGTTGGTCGGTTGCAGGTCTTCTGCCAAGTCGTTGCCTAGGAGAAGTTGCACTCCAGGCATGGGAAAAGGCTTTTCCCTGACGGCGACTTGGACTTCTCCGTTCACGTAGGGACAATCCAGGTGGACTCTGGCGAGAGGGTATGGAGTGGTAGCAGTGAGGTCAGTGATGAAGACAGTTTGTCCGGTGTAGGCGATATTGGGCACAGCTGATTTCAAAATAATTGATTGAAGAGCCGCTGTGTCCCTCAAGATCTTCAGTTTGAAACGTCCCTCCAGATTTGAACCGTTGGTAGAGACAGTTCCAGTATACAGGTGTTTACTGAAAAGAGAAAGACCATTAACATGAACACCAACATTCATCTTAGGCTTACCGGACTTAGGAGGAGTCTGTTTGGGTTTAGTGGATTCAGTATTTCCTTTGTATTGAGACTTACCACATTTATCTATGGTATGTCCATAGAGTCTACAATACTTACAGTACAATTGCGAGCCAGCTTGATCGGTACTCACTTTCTCGTAACTGTACCACGACTTCTTACTGGAAGTTGGTTCTGGTGTCAGCCGGTGGATGAGGCTGTAAGTGTCAGCCGACTTAGCACACTTTAGGTAGTCGGTTTCTTCTTTATCTGCTAAATACAAACGGACAGGAGGCGACACACGCCTCAAGAATTCTTCAACTAGCATGAGGTTGACGATTGCAAAGGTAGAGACATGTGCTACTTCCAGCCATTTCATAAAATATCTCCTTTTGGTATTAGCAAATTCGAGAAAGGTAGTGGTACTTGCCTTCAGGTGGTCACGGAATTTCCTTCGATAACTTTCGGTGGAGAGAAGGTAGGCGTCCAACACTGCTTGTTTCAGAGTCTGGTAGTCATTCTCAGACGCCAAAGTACTGAGTGTAACTGCAGCTCTACCTGTAAGATGTACTCTGAGAAGGGTTGCCCATTGGTCGGCAGGCCAACTAAGTTGATTAGCAAGAGTCTCAAAGGTGGTAAAAAATACATCAACTTCTGTCTCTACGAATGGTGGCATTAACTTACTTGCATGCGAGATATTGAAACTGACAGGAAGACTGGCGGTAGCTTGCTGGCGTTGAGCAAGGTGTGTAGTTTCCAACTCAAATTCTTGTTGACGACATTCCATAGCCAGAGTTGCTTGTTGTTTGTCATGTTCGCATTGCATCTCCAATTGGTGTTGTTTTGTTTCAAGCTATATTCGTTCACTTTCACGGAGTATTGCAAGCTCACGTTCCTTGAGGGCGATTTCAAGTTCCTGTTTTTCCTTCCGTATGGCAGCTGCTTCCCTTTGCTGCTCTCGTTCGATCTTGGCAATTTCTAGTTTGAGTTTCATCGTTGCCAAATCAGTTTTATCTGCAATAAAGTAAGGTTCGTGAGTTTCAGAGTCTATCTTACCTTCCTCTAAGAGATGATCCAGTAACAGGTTATGTATTTCTTTTTTGTTGGCTTGGTAGGGAACTTCTAGTTGATACTCATGTGCAAGAGTTTGTAATTCAGTCCTCTTGGCTCGACTTAAGGTCCCTATATCACCTGCTGGATCTGCACGGAAAGCTTGGAGACGAAACATGGTGAAATTAGCAAATAAATGCACAACGAATATAGTGTTGTGATATGGTGAATGTCAGAAACAGGACAACGTGGCAACTGGTACCTATCCTGTGGAATCTTTAACAATTAATGTTAATTTCAAGATGGTAAATGATTAATAAATCAAGGTCGCAGGAAATCTTGTACCCGGTACTCAATGTAAGAGGATAAGGGCAAGAAAATCCTACTAAATAAGCGAAACTGAGTTTCTAAAACAAATGAAACAGTTAATTGCCTCAAAAGTGAATTAGGTAGTCCAAGAATGTAGTGTGACGGTAACGCGTTGGTGTTCGGCTGTTCAAAGCTAGGGGTATGGCCTCGTCACATAGAATAAAAAAAATAGAAAATCTGGAACTTCGTCTGTGGTAAGGTAAGGAGATACACACAAAACACAAGTAAATTTTAACAATGGAATTTTAATTACGTTAGATAAACAAAACATCAATCAAAATAATAAGAATAATTTAAATGACAAAATGAAAAGTTACGTTAAGACAAGTGAATAATAACAAGCTGTGCAATATACAATAAAATGAGAGGTGCAGGAATATTGGCTTTAAGCTATCACCTCTCTTAGTACACGTAAGCCAAAGCTTAGTCTACCAGGAAGAAGTGTTAACCGTATGAAAGCACTGAATATTCTGAGGACTGAGGTCGTGGCGGCCCCAGACATCAAGTAGTATGGTGGGTGAGTGCAGTAGCAGCTGGACCGGCGGCCAATCAGCGAGGAGCCGGCAACAAGACAGGTAGTTTGGCGGTTTGAGGCAGAGCAGGTGTTCCTGGCTGCATACGTTTTGCGCTCTGGCAAACCTTGCTGGTGTTGTTGTCGTTGTTGGACATTTCTTCCATAGTAGTTTTATATAGATGTATCAACGTATTTTTGGAGGGAAGAGCAGGCTCAATCTCTTGAAGGAGATTATTGTCACAACTCTCCCCCGAAGCCTGCGGTTCTGGAAGAAGTACGTCGTTATGTGGTGGAGTAATAGATGGAGTCGCTTCTACTTCATAAACTCTGGAGAGGGCATCGGCTATGGTGTTGTCAGAACCCTTGATATAGCGGATCTCCAGGTTGAAATCTTGTAAATACAGAGCCCATCGTAGAAGACGCTGGTTGGTGAATTGGGCTTGATGTAGGAAGCGGAGAGGGTTGTGGTCTGAGAAGATGGTTGTAGACCTGGCGCCTTGTAGGTACGGAGCGAAGTGTTGGAGGTTCAGGACAATGGATAGTAGCTCCTTTTCAATAGTGCTGTAGTTCCTCTGGTGTGGTTTCAATTTGTAGCTGTAGTAGCTGACAGGTAGAACCTCCTCGCCTCGTTGTTGCATCAGGACACCACCAACGCCGGTACCACTGGCGTCGACATGAAGGACGAAAGGCTTGGTGATATCTGGTGAGGCGAGAATGGGATTAGAACAGAGGAGGAATTTGAGTTGTTCGAATGCAACGGTTTGCTGCATGGTCCAATTATACCGTTGCTTGGGACTGGTTAATAGAATTAGAGGTGTGGCGACTGTACTGAAATTCCTCACAAACCTACGGTAATAGGAGGCAAGACCAAGGAAGCGCAGGAGCTGCTTCCTGGTGGTAGGCTGTGGATACTGTTGGATGGCTTGAGTGTGTGAGTCTAACGGAGCTAGGCTGCCACTCCCAATAACATGACTCAGATAACGCACTTTACCTTTCGCGAAGGTGGACTTGCCCAGGTTGATGGTGAGGCCGGCTGTCAGGAGCTTGGAGAACAGACGTCGCAGCTGGAGCAGATGTTCACTCCAGGTGTTGGAGGCTACGACGATATCGTCCAGGTAGGCGTATGTGTTATCCAAGCCCTGGATGACACGGTTGACAGCTCTCTGAAAGGTGGCCGGGGCATTACATAGTCCGAAAGGTAGGCGTTCATATCTGAAAAGTCCAAAAGGAGTGATGAAGGCAGATATCTCTTTAGCGCGCTCCGTTAGACACACTTGATAGTACCCCTTAAGCAAGTCCACTTGGGACAAGTACTGGGCACTACCAATGGCATCAAGGATGTCATCTATCCTAGGCAAGGGGTAAGCATCCTTGACAGTTACTTGATTGAGTTTACGATAGTCAGTACATAACCGCACCTTACCTTGGGGTTTGGGCACCAAGATACAAGGTGAGGCCCAGGGGGACTCACAAGGTGTAGCCAGTCCATGATCCAAGAGGTACTGCACCTCAGCACGCATGACTTCCTTCTTGCTCGGGCTGATTCGGTAGAAGGGTTGACGAATCGGCCGGGTGTCGGGGAGCAGTTGGATGTCGTGCTGGGTAACATTACACTCTTGGGGGTCATCTCGGAACAACTCCTGATGTTCTCTGAAGATCTTGACAAGAGGTGCACTAGGATTATCCTGAAAGTATTTGGGAAGATCATTAAGGATTTCGGAATTAGAAAGCGCTGAATCCTTGTCAGTACTTTCGGGAGGAGAAGCTGGGAAGGTCTCACTGTGGATGTAGGGTTCTGTGAAGGTGGAATAATTAATTAGGACAGTGGGAGGAGTACCATTATATTGCTTCAGGAGGTTGACGTGGCACAGCTGGGTCTTCCGCCGCCTATCTGGAGTCTCTATGACGTAGTTGTTGTTATTTCTGCACTCTTTGACGCGGTAGGGTCCTGAAAACCTGTTTTGTAAAGGTGAACCTGGGATAGGGAAGTATGCTAGGACGAAGTCTCCCGGCTTGAATTTTCTTACTTTGCTGGTCTGGTCGTAATGAGTCTTCATCCTCTCCTGGGCTTTCAATAGGTTATCATGGGCAAAGCGGTGGACTCTCTCTAGAATGTGTTGAAGGTTTTGAAGAAACTGGGGCACATTCTGATGCTCACTGAAGGTGGCATCTCTGAGAGAGTCTTTGAAAGCCTTAAGGGGAGTACGGCACTTACGGCCGTAGAGCATCTCATAAGGAGATACTCCTAGGGACTCATTGGGGAGACTTCTGTAAATACACATTATAAGGTCGATTTGCTTATCCTAATCCTTAGAGGTTTCACTACAAAACTTTTTCAAGAGTGCTTTGATTGTCTGATGACTACGTTCAAGAGAACCCTGTGAAGCAGGATGATAGGGGCTGGACAATACCTGTTTGATGTTGAACTCCTCCAGTGTCCTTTTGAAGAGATCACTGGTGAAGTTGGTACCACAGTCGCTCTGAATCTCCCTGGGAAATCCTTATTGAGTTAAGATCTTCAATAGATGTTTTACAACCGTAGCAGCCGTGATGTTCTTCACTGGAACTGCTATGGGAAATCTGGTGGTAGGACACAGGATGGTTAGGATGTAGGCGTTACCTGAACTGGTCCGAGGTAAAGGACCAACACAGTCTATTATGAGTCTGTGGAAAGGTTCCGCAGGCACCTGTATGGGAATCAGTGGCGCTCTGGGAATGGAGATGTTCGGTTTGCCTGCCATCTGACATGTATGACACTGTTTTACGTACTGTTTGACGTTATTTACCATACCTGGCCAGTAGTAGTCTTGACGAATTCCATGGTAAGTCTTGTTGAAGCCGTAGTGGGAGAATGCTCCGTGGGCCAGGTGTAGAATAGTGGGCCGCAGGCTGGTAGGAATCACAAGTTGTTCGATGTTGGCCCAATCGTCCTCCTCCTTCAGTTTACTGGGTCTATATCTGCGGTAGAGCAAGTCGTTCTCTAGGAAGAACCCAGGAATACTGTCGGGTTGAGTCTCAGCCTGGAAAAACAATGCTGTTAAAGTAAGATCTTCCCTCTGCAACTTACGGAACTCCAACTTGGTCAGATTCGGGGGTAGTTTCTGAGGGTCTTGAGGGACAGCGGTAGCAGTAGAGTCAGCTGGCTATGGACGTGCAGCTTGTGCACGGGTGGTCACGAGAACCGGAGGAGAAACTTCATCACTCTCTTGAACCTCTGCTGGAACATACGCTAGAATAGGGTTTATTGGCACAGAGTTACACACCTGGGGTTTGTCTATGACGATCAGGTTGGTCGGTTGCAGGTCTTCTGCCAAGTCGTTGCCTAGGAGAAGTTGCACTCCAGGCATGGGAAAAGGCTTTTCCCTGACGGCGACTTGGACTTCTCCGTTCACGTAGGGACAATCCAGGTGGACTCTGGCGAGAGGGTATGGAGTGGTAGCAGTGAGGTCAGTGATGAAGACAGTTTGTCCGGTGTAGGCGATATTGGGCACAGCTGATTTCAAAATAATTGATTGAAGAGCCGCTGTGTCCCTCAAGATCTTCAGTTTGAAACGTCCCTCCAGATTTGAACCGTTGGTAGAGACAGTTCCAGTATACAGGTGTTTACTGAAAAGAGAAAGACCATTAACATGAACACCAACATTCATCTTAGGCTTACCGGACTTAGGAGGAGTCTGTTTGGGTTTAGTGGATTCAGTATTTCCTTTGTATTGAGACTTACCACATTTATCTATGGTATGTCCATAGAGTCTACAATACTTACAGTACAATTGCGAGCCAGCTTGATCGGTACTCACTTTCTCGTAACTGTACCACGACTTCTTACTGGAAGTTGGTTCTGGTGTCAGCCGGTGGATGAGGCTGTAAGTGTCAGCCGACTTAGCACACTTTAGGTAGTCGGTTTCTTCTTTATCTGCTAAATACAAACGGACAGGAGGCGACACACGCCTCAAGAATTCTTCAACTAGCATGAGGTTGACGATTGCAAAGGTAGAGACATGTGCTACTTCCAGCCATTTCATAAAATATCTCCTTTTGGTATTAGCAAATTCGAGAAAGGTAGTGGTACTTGCCTTCAGGTGGTCACGGAATTTCCTTCGATAACTTTCGGTGGAGAGAAGGTAGGCGTCCAACACTGCTTGTTTCAGAGTCTGGTAGTCATTCTCAGACGCCAAAGTACTGAGTGTAACTGCAGCTCTACCTGTAAGATGTACTCTGAGAAGGGTTGCCCATTGGTCGGCAGGCCAACTAAGTTGATTAGCAAGAGTCTCAAAGGTGGTAAAAAATACATCAACTTCTGTCTCTACGAATGGTGGCATTAACTTACTTGCATGCGAGATATTGAAACTGACAGGAAGACTGGCGGTAGCTTGCTGGCGTTGAGCAAGGTGTGTAGTTTCCAACTCAAATTCTTGTTGACGACATTCCATAGCCAGAGTTGCTTGTTGTTTGTCATGTTCGCATTGCATCTCCAATTGGTGTTGTTTTGTTTCAAGCTATATTCGTTCACTTTCACGGAGTATTGCAAGCTCACGTTCCTTGAGGGCGATTTCAAGTTCCTGTTTTTCCTTCCGTATGGCAGCTGCTTCCCTTTGCTGCTCTCGTTCGATCTTGGCAATTTCTAGTTTGAGTTTCATCGTTGCCAAATCAGTTTTATCTGCAATAAAGTAAGGTTCGTGAGTTTCAGAGTCTATCTTACCTTCCTCTAAGAGATGATCCAGTAACAGGTTATGTATTTCTTTTTTGTTGGCTTGGTAGGGAACTTCTAGTTGATACTCATGTGCAAGAGTTTGTAATTCAGTCCTCTTGGCTCGACTTAAGGTCCCTATATCACCTGCTGGATCTGCACGGAAAGCTTGGAGACGAAACATGGTGAAATTAGCAAATAAATGCACAACGAATATAGTGTTGTGATATGGTGAATGTCAGAAACAGGACAACGTGGCAACTGGTACCTATCCTGTGGAATCTTTAACAATTAATGTTAATTTCAAGATGGTAAATGATTAATAAATCAAGGTCGCAGGAAATCTTGTACCCGGTACTCAATGTAAGAGGATAAGGGCAAGAAAATCCTACTAAATAAGCGAAACTGAGTTTCTAAAACAAATGAAACAGTTAATTGCCTCAAAAGTGAATTAGGTAGTCCAAGAATGTAGTGTGACGGTAACGCGTTGGTGTTCGGCTGTTCAAAGCTAGGGGTATGGCCTCGTCACATAGAATAAAAAAAATAGAAAATCTGGAACTTCGTCTGTGGTAAGGTAAGGAGATACACACAAAACACAAGTAAATTTTAACAATGGAATTTTAATTACGTTAGATAAACAAAACATCAATCAAAATAATAAGAATAATTTAAATGACAAAATGAAAAGTTACGTTAAGACAAGTGAATAATAACAAGCTGTGCAATATACAATAAAATGAGAGGTGCAGGAATATTGGCTTTAAGCTATCACCTCTCTTAGTACACGTAAGCCAAAGCTTAGTCTACCAGGAAGAAGTGTTAACCGTATGAAAGCACTGAATATTCTGAGGACTGAGGTCGTGGCGGCCCCAGACATCAAGTAGTATGGTGGGTGAGTGCAGTAGCAGCTGGACCGGCGGCCAATCAGCGAGGAGCCGGCAACAAGACAGGTAGTTTGGCGGTTTGAGGCAGAGCAGGTGTTCCTGGCTGCATACGTTTTGCGCTCTGGCAAACCTTGCTGGTGTTGTTGTCGTTGTTGGACATTTCTTCCATAGTAGTTTTATATAGATGTATCAACGTATTTTTGGAGGGAAGAGCAGGCTCAATCTCTTGAAGGAGATTATTGTCACAACTCTCCCCCGAAGCCTGCGGTTCTGGAAGAAGTACGTCGTTATGTGGTGGAGTAATAGATGGAGTCGCTTCTACTTCATAAACTCTGGAGAGGGCATCGGCTATGGTGTTGTCAGAACCCTTGATATAGCGGATCTCCAGGTTGAAATCTTGTAAATACAGAGCCCATCGTAGAAGACGCTGGTTGGTGAATTGGGCTTGATGTAGGAAGCGGAGAGGGTTGTGGTCTGAGAAGATGGTTGTAGACCTGGCGCCTTGTAGGTACGGAGCGAAGTGTTGGAGGTTCAGGACAATGGATAGTAGCTCCTTTTCAATAGTGCTGTAGTTCCTCTGGTGTGGTTTCAATTTGTAGCTGTAGTAGCTGACAGGTAGAACCTCCTCGCCTCGTTGTTGCATCAGGACACCACCAACGCCGGTACCACTGGCGTCGACATGAAGGACGAAAGGCTTGGTGATATCTGGTGAGGCGAGAATGGGATTAGAACAGAGGAGGAATTTGAGTTGTTCGAATGCAACGGTTTGCTGCATGGTCCAATTATACCGTTGCTTGGGACTGGTTAATAGAATTAGAGGTGTGGCGACTGTACTGAAATTCCTCACAAACCTACGGTAATAGGAGGCAAGACCAAGGAAGCGCAGGAGCTGCTTCCTGGTGGTAGGCTGTGGATACTGTTGGATGGCTTGAGTGTGTGAGTCTAACGGAGCTAGGCTGCCACTCCCAATAACATGACTCAGATAACGCACTTTACCTTTCGCGAAGGTGGACTTGCCCAGGTTGATGGTGAGGCCGGCTGTCAGGAGCTTGGAGAACAGACGTCGCAGCTGGAGCAGATGTTCACTCCAGGTGTTGGAGGCTACGACGATATCGTCCAGGTAGGCGTATGTGTTATCCAAGCCCTGGATGACACGGTTGACAGCTCTCTGAAAGGTGGCCGGGGCATTACATAGTCCGAAAGGTAGGCGTTCATATCTGAAAAGTCCAAAAGGAGTGATGAAGGCAGATATCTCTTTAGCGCGCTCCGTTAGACACACTTGATAGTACCCCTTAAGCAAGTCCACTTGGGACAAGTACTGGGCACTACCAATGGCATCAAGGATGTCATCTATCCTAGGCAAGGGGTAAGCATCCTTGACAGTTACTTGATTGAGTTTACGATAGTCAGTACATAACCGCACCTTACCTTGGGGTTTGGGCACCAAGATACAAGGTGAGGCCCAGGGGGACTCACAAGGTGTAGCCAGTCCATGATCCAAGAGGTACTGCACCTCAGCACGCATGACTTCCTTCTTGCTCGGGCTGATTCGGTAGAAGGGTTGACGAATCGGCCGGGTGTCGGGGAGCAGTTGGATGTCGTGCTGGGTAACATTACACTCTTGGGGGTCATCTCGGAACAACTCCTGATGTTCTCTGAAGATCTTGACAAGAGGTGCACTAGGATTATCCTGAAAGTATTTGGGAAGATCATTAAGGATTTCGGAATTAGAAAGCGCTGAATCCTTGTCAGTACTTTCGGGAGGAGAAGCTGGGAAGGTCTCACTGTGGATGTAGGGTTCTGTGAAGGTGGAATAATTAATTAGGACAGTGGGAGGAGTACCATTATATTGCTTCAGGAGGTTGACGTGGCACAGCTGGGTCTTCCGCCGCCTATCTGGAGTCTCTATGACGTAGTTGTTGTTATTTCTGCACTCTTTGACGCGGTAGGGTCCTGAAAACCTGTTTTGTAAAGGTGAACCTGGGATAGGGAAGTATGCTAGGACGAAGTCTCCCGGCTTGAATTTTCTTACTTTGCTGGTCTGGTCGTAATGAGTCTTCATCCTCTCCTGGGCTTTCAATAGGTTATCATGGGCAAAGCGGTGGACTCTCTCTAGAATGTGTTGAAGGTTTTGAAGAAACTGGGGCACATTCTGATGCTCACTGAAGGTGGCATCTCTGAGAGAGTCTTTGAAAGCCTTAAGGGGAGTACGGCACTTACGGCCGTAGAGCATCTCATAAGGAGATACTCCTAGGGACTCATTGGGGAGACTTCTGTAAATACACATTATAAGGTCGATTTGCTTATCCTAATCCTTAGAGGTTTCACTACAAAACTTTTTCAAGAGTGCTTTGATTGTCTGATGACTACGTTCAAGAGAACCCTGTGAAGCAGGATGATAGGGGCTGGACAATACCTGTTTGATGTTGAACTCCTCCAGTGTCCTTTTGAAGAGATCACTGGTGAAGTTGGTACCACAGTCGCTCTGAATCTCCCTGGGAAATCCTTATTGAGTTAAGATCTTCAATAGATGTTTTACAACCGTAGCAGCCGTGATGTTCTTCACTGGAACTGCTATGGGAAATCTGGTGGTAGGACACAGGATGGTTAGGATGTAGGCGTTACCTGAACTGGTCCGAGGTAAAGGACCAACACAGTCTATTATGAGTCTGTGGAAAGGTTCCGCAGGCACCTGTATGGGAATCAGTGGCGCTCTGGGAATGGAGATGTTCGGTTTGCCTGCCATCTGACATGTATGACACTGTTTTACGTACTGTTTGACGTTATTTACCATACCTGGCCAGTAGTAGTCTTGACGAATTCCATGGTAAGTCTTGTTGAAGCCGTAGTGGGAGAATGCTCCGTGGGCCAGGTGTAGAATAGTGGGCCGCAGGCTGGTAGGAATCACAAGTTGTTCGATGTTGGCCCAATCGTCCTCCTCCTTCAGTTTACTGGGTCTATATCTGCGGTAGAGCAAGTCGTTCTCTAGGAAGAACCCAGGAATACTGTCGGGTTGAGTCTCAGCCTGGAAAAACAATGCTGTTAAAGTAAGATCTTCCCTCTGCAACTTACGGAACTCCAACTTGGTCAGATTCGGGGGTAGTTTCTGAGGGTCTTGAGGGACAGCGGTAGCAGTAGAGTCAGCTGGCTATGGACGTGCAGCTTGTGCACGGGTGGTCACGAGAACCGGAGGAGAAACTTCATCACTCTCTTGAACCTCTGCTGGAACATACGCTAGAATAGGGTTTATTGGCACAGAGTTACACACCTGGGGTTTGTCTATGACGATCAGGTTGGTCGGTTGCAGGTCTTCTGCCAAGTCGTTGCCTAGGAGAAGTTGCACTCCAGGCATGGGAAAAGGCTTTTCCCTGACGGCGACTTGGACTTCTCCGTTCACGTAGGGACAATCCAGGTGGACTCTGGCGAGAGGGTATGGAGTGGTAGCAGTGAGGTCAGTGATGAAGACAGTTTGTCCGGTGTAGGCGATATTGGGCACAGCTGATTTCAAAATAATTGATTGAAGAGCCGCTGTGTCCCTCAAGATCTTCAGTTTGAAACGTCCCTCCAGATTTGAACCGTTGGTAGAGACAGTTCCAGTATACAGGTGTTTACTGAAAAGAGAAAGACCATTAACATGAACACCAACATTCATCTTAGGCTTACCGGACTTAGGAGGAGTCTGTTTGGGTTTAGTGGATTCAGTATTTCCTTTGTATTGAGACTTACCACATTTATCTATGGTATGTCCATAGAGTCTACAATACTTACAGTACAATTGCGAGCCAGCTTGATCGGTACTCACTTTCTCGTAACTGTACCACGACTTCTTACTGGAAGTTGGTTCTGGTGTCAGCCGGTGGATGAGGCTGTAAGTGTCAGCCGACTTAGCACACTTTAGGTAGTCGGTTTCTTCTTTATCTGCTAAATACAAACGGACAGGAGGCGACACACGCCTCAAGAATTCTTCAACTAGCATGAGGTTGACGATTGCAAAGGTAGAGACATGTGCTACTTCCAGCCATTTCATAAAATATCTCCTTTTGGTATTAGCAAATTCGAGAAAGGTAGTGGTACTTGCCTTCAGGTGGTCACGGAATTTCCTTCGATAACTTTCGGTGGAGAGAAGGTAGGCGTCCAACACTGCTTGTTTCAGAGTCTGGTAGTCATTCTCAGACGCCAAAGTACTGTGTGTAACTGCAGCTCTACCTGTAAGATGTACTCTGAGAAGGGTTGCCCATTGGTCGGCAGGCCAACTAAGTTGATTAGCAAGAGTCTCAAAGGTGGTAAAAAATACATCAACTTCTGTCTCTACGAATGGTGGCATTAACTTACTTGCATGCGAGATATTGAAACTGACAGGAAGACTGGCGGTAGCTTGCTGGCGTTGAGCAAGGTGTGTAGTTTCCAACTCAAATTCTTGTTGACGACATTCCATAGCCAGAGTTGCTTGTTGTTTGTCATGTTCGCATTGCATCTCCAATTGGTGTTGTTTTGTTTCAAGCTATATTCGTTCACTTTCACGGAGTATTGCAAGCTCACGTTCCTTGAGGGCGATTTCAAGTTCCTGTTTTTCCTTCCGTATGGCAGCTGCTTCCCTTTGCTGCTCTCGTTCGATCTTGGCAATTTCTAGTTTGAGTTTCATCGTTGCCAAATCAGTTTTATCTGCAATAAAGTAAGGTTCGTGAGTTTCAGAGTCTATCTTACCTTCCTCTAAGAGATGATCCAGTAACAGGTTATGTATTTCTTTTTTGTTGGCTTGGTAGGGAACTTCTAGTTGATACTCATGTGCAAGAGTTTGTAATTCAGTCCTCTTGGCTCGACTTAAGGTCCCTATATCACCTGCTGGATCTGCACGGAAAGCTTGGAGACGAAACATGGTGAAATTAGCAAATAAATGCACAACGAATATAGTGTTGTGATATGGTGAATGTCAGAAACAGGACAACGTGGCAACTGGTACCTATCCTGTGGAATCTTTAACAATTAATGTTAATTTCAAGATGGTAAATGATTAATAAATCAAGGTCGCAGGAAATCTTGTACCCGGTACTCAATGTAAGAGGATAAGGGCAAGAAAATCCTACTAAATAAGCGAAACTGAGTTTCTAAAACAAATGAAACAGTTAATTGCCTCAAAAGTGAATTAGGTAGTCCAAGAATGTAGTGTGACGGTAACGCGTTGGTGTTCGGCTGTTCAAAGCTAGGGGTATGGCCTCGTCACATAGAATAAAAAAAATAGAAAATCTGGAACTTCGTCTGTGGTAAGGTAAGGAGATACACACAAAACACAAGTAAATTTTAACAATGGAATTTTAATTACGTTAGATAAACAAAACATCAATCAAAATAATAAGAATAATTTAAATGACAAAATGAAAAGTTACGTTAAGACAAGTGAATAATAACAAGCTGTGCAATATACAATAAAATGAGAGGTGCAGGAATATTGGCTTTAAGCTATCACCTCTCTTAGTACACGTAAGCCAAAGCTTAGTCTACCAGGAAGAAGTGTTAACCGTATGAAAGCACTGAATATTCTGAGGACTGAGGTCGTGGCGGCCCCAGACATCAAGTAGTATGGTGGGTGAGTGCAGTAGCAGCTGGACCGGCGGCCAATCAGCGAGGAGCCGGCAACAAGACAGGTAGTTTGGCGGTTTGAGGCAGAGCAGGTGTTCCTGGCTGCATACGTTTTGCGCTCTGGCAAACCTTGCTGGTGTTGTTGTCGTTGTTGGACATTTCTTCCATAGTAGTTTTATATAGATGTATCAACGTATTTTTGGAGGGAAGAGCAGGCTCAATCTCTTGAAGGAGATTATTGTCACAACTCTCCCCCGAAGCCTGCGGTTCTGGAAGAAGTACGTCGTTATGTGGTGGAGTAATAGATGGAGTCGCTTCTACTTCATAAACTCTGGAGAGGGCATCGGCTATGGTGTTGTCAGAACCCTTG
This sequence comes from Procambarus clarkii, assembly GCF_040958095.1. Taxonomy (NCBI): domain Eukaryota; kingdom Metazoa; phylum Arthropoda; class Malacostraca; order Decapoda; family Cambaridae; genus Procambarus; species Procambarus clarkii. Next base: position 25,618,404 of record NC_091163.1, read on the forward strand.
ATATAGCGGATCTCCAGGTTGAAATCTTGTAAATACAGAGCCCATCGTAGAAGACGCTGGTTGGTGAATTGGGCTTGATGTAGGAAGCGGAGAGGGTTGTGGTCTGAGAAGATGGTTGTAGACCTGGCGCCTTGTAGGTACGGAGCGAAGTGTTGGAGGTTCAGGACAATGGATAGTAGCTCCTTTTCAATAGTGCTGTAGTTCCTCTGGTGTGGTTTCAATTTGTAGCTGTAGTAGCTGACAGGTAGAACCTCCTCGCCTCGTTGTTGCATCAGGACACCACCAACGCCGGTACCACTGGCGTCGACATGAAGGACGAAAGGCTTGGTGATATCTGGTGAGGCGAGAATGGGATTAGAACAGAGGAGGAATTTGAGTTGTTCGAATGCAACGGTTTGCTGCATGGTCCAATTATACCGTTGCTTGGGACTGGTTAATAGAATTAGAGGTGTGGCGACTGTACTGAAATTCCTCACAAACCTACGGTAATAGGAGGCAAGACCAAGGAAGCGCAGGAGCTGCTTCCTGGTGGTAGGCTGTGGATACTGTTGGATGGCTTGAGTGTGTGAGTCTAACGGAGCTAGGCTGCCACTCCCAATAACATGACTCAGATAACGCACTTTACCTTTCGCGAAGGTGGACTTGCCCAGGTTGATGGTGAGGCCGGCTGTCAGGAGCTTGGAGAACAGACGTCGCAGCTGGAGCAGATGTTCACTCCAGGTGTTGGAGGCTACGACGATATCGTCCAGGTAGGCGTATGTGTTATCCAAGCCCTGGATGACACGGTTGACAGCTCTCTGAAAGGTGGCCGGGGCATTACATAGTCCGAAAGGTAGGCGTTCATATCTGAAAAGTCCAAAAGGAGTGATGAAGGCAGATATCTCTTTAGCGCGCTCCGTTAGACACACTTGATAGTACCCCTTAAGCAAGTCCACTTGGGACAAGTACTGGGCACTACCAATGGCATCAAGGATGTCATCTATCCTAGGCAAGGGGTAAGCATCCTTGACAGTTACTTGATTGAGTTTACGATAGTCAGTACATAACCGCACCTTACCTTGGGGTTTGGGCACCAAGATACAAGGTGAGGCCCAGGGGGACTCACAAGGTGTAGCCAGTCCATGATCCAAGAGGTACTGCACCTCAGCACGCATGACTTCCTTCTTGCTCGGGCTGATTCGGTAGAAGGGTTGACGAATCGGCCGGGTGTCGGGGAGCAGTTGGATGTCGTGCTGGGTAACATTACACTCTTGGGGGTCATCTCGGAACAACTCCTGATGTTCTCTGAAGATCTTGACAAGAGGTGCACTAGGATTATCCTGAAAGTATTTGGGAAGATCATTAAGGATTTCGGAATTAGAAAGCGCTGAATCCTTGTCAGTACTTTCGGGAGGAGAAGCTGGGAAGGTCTCACTGTGGATGTAGGGTTCTGTGAAGGTGGAATAATTAATTAGGACAGTGGGAGGAGTACCATTATATTGCTTCAGGAGGTTGACGTGGCACAGCTGGGTCTTCCGCCGCCTATCTGGAGTCTCTATGACGTAGTTGTTGTTATTTCTGCACTCTTTGACGCGGTAGGGTCCTGAAAACCTGTTTTGTAAAGGTGAACCTGGGATAGGGAAGTATGCTAGGACGAAGTCTCCCGGCTTGAATTTTCTTACTTTGCTGGTCTGGTCGTAATGAGTCTTCATCCTCTCCTGGGCTTTCAATAGGTTATCATGGGCAAAGCGGTGGACTCTCTCTAGAATGTGTTGAAGGTTTTGAAGAAACTGGGGCACATTCTGATGCTCACTGAAGGTGGCATCTCTGAGAGAGTCTTTGAAAGCCTTAAGGGGAGTACGGCACTTACGGCCGTAGAGCATCTCATAAGGAGATACTCCTAGGGACTCATTGGGGAGACTTCTGTAAATACACATTATAAGGTCGATTTGCTTATCCTAATCCTTAGAGGTTTCACTACAAAACTTTTTCAAGAGTGCTTTGATTGTCTGATGACTACGTTCAAGAGAACCCTGTGAAGCAGGATGATAGGGGCTGGACAATACCTGTTTGATGTTGAACTCCTCCAGTGTCCTTTTGAAGAGATCACTGGTGAAGTTGGTACCACAGTCGCTCTGAATCTCCCTGGGAAATCCTTATTGAGTTAAGATCTTCAATAGATGTTTTACAACCGTAGCAGCCGTGATGTTCTTCACTGGAACTGCTATGGGAAATCTGGTGGTAGGACACAGGATGGTTAGGATGTAGGCGTTACCTGAACTGGTCCGAGGTAAAGGACCAACACAGTCTATTATGAGTCTGTGGAAAGGTTCCGCAGGCACCTGTATGGGAATCAGTGGCGCTCTGGGAATGGAGATGTTCGGTTTGCCTGCCATCTGACATGTATGACACTGTTTTACGTACTGTTTGACGTTATTTACCATACCTGGCCAGTAGTAGTCTTGACGAATTCCATGGTAAGTCTTGTTGAAGCCGTAGTGGGAGAATGCTCCGTGGGCCAGGTGTAGAATAGTGGGCCGCAGGCTGGTAGGAATCACAAGTTGTTCGATGTTGGCCCAATCGTCCTCCTCCTTCAGTTTACTGGGTCTATATCTGCGGTAGAGCAAGTCGTTCTCTAGGAAGAACCCAGGAATACTGTCGGGTTGAGTCTCAGCCTGGAAAAACAATGCTGTTAAAGTAAGATCTTCCCTCTGCAACTTACGGAACTCCAACTTGGTCAGATTCGGGGGTAGTTTCTGAGGGTCTTGAGGGACAGCGGTAGCAGTAGAGTCAGCTGGCTATGGACGTGCAGCTTGTGCACGGGTGGTCACGAGAACCGGAGGAGAAACTTCATCACTCTCTTGAACCTCTGCTGGAACATACGCTAGAATAGGGTTTATTGGCACAGAGTTACACACCTGGGGTTTGTCTATGACGATCAGGTTGGTCGGTTGCAGGTCTTCTGCCAAGTCGTTGCCTAGGAGAAGTTGCACTCCAGGCATGGGAAAAGGCTTTTCCCTGACGGCGACTTGGACTTCTCCGTTCACGTAGGGACAATCCAGGTGGACTCTGGCGAGAGGGTATGGAGTGGTAGCAGTGAGGTCAGTGATGAAGACAGTTTGTCCGGTGTAGGCGATATTGGGCACAGCTGATTTCAAAATAATTGATTGAAGAGCCGCTGTGTCCCTCAAGATCTTCAGTTTGAAACGTCCCTCCAGATTTGAACCGTTGGTAGAGACAGTTCCAGTATACAGGTGTTTACTGAAAAGAGAAAGACCATTAACATGAACACCAACATTCATCTTAGGCTTACCGGACTTAGGAGGAGTCTGTTTGGGTTTAGTGGATTCAGTATTTCCTTTGTATTGAGACTTACCACATTTATCTATGGTATGTCCATAGAGTCTACAATACTTACAGTACAATTGCGAGCCAGCTTGATCGGTACTCACTTTCTCGTAACTGTACCACGACTTCTTACTGGAAGTTGGTTCTGGTGTCAGCCGGTGGATGAGGCTGTAAGTGTCAGCCGACTTAGCACACTTTAGGTAGTCGGTTTCTTCTTTATCTGCTAAATACAAACGGACAGGAGGCGACACACGCCTCAAGAATTCTTCAACTAGCATGAGGTTGACGATTGCAAAGGTAGAGACATGTGCTACTTCCAGCCATTTCATAAAATATCTCCTTTTGGTATTAGCAAATTCGAGAAAGGTAGTGGTACTTGCCTTCAGGTGGTCACGGAATTTCCTTCGATAACTTTCGGTGGAGAGAAGGTAGGCGTCCAACACTGCTTGTTTCAGAGTCTGGTAGTCATTCTCAGACGCCAAAGTACTGTGTGTAACTGCAGCTCTACCTGTAAGATGTACTCTGAGAAGGGTTGCCCATTGGTCGGCAGGCCAACTAAGTTGATTAGCAAGAGTCTCAAAGGTGGTAAAAAATACATCAACTTCTGTCTCTACGAATGGTGGCATTAACTTACTTGCATGCGAGATATTGAAACTGACAGGAAGACTGGCGGTAGCTTGCTGGCGTTGAGCAAGGTGTGTAGTTTCCAACTCAAATTCTTGTTGACGACATTCCATAGCCAGAGTTGCTTGTTGTTTGTCATGTTCGCATTGCATCTCCAATTGGTGTTGTTTTGTTTCAAGCTATATTCGTTCACTTTCACGGAGTATTGCAAGCTCACGTTCCTTGAGGGCGATTTCAAGTTCCTGTTTTTCCTTCCGTATGGCAGCTGCTTCCCTTTGCTGCTCTCGTTCGATCTTGGCAATTTCTAGTTTGAGTTTCATCGTTGCCAAATCAGTTTTATCTGCAATAAAGTAAGGTTCGTGAGTTTCAGAGTCTATCTTACCTTCCTCTAAGAGATGATCCAGTAACAGGTTATGTATTTCTTTTTTGTTGGCTTGGTAGGGAACTTCTAGTTGATACTCATGTGCAAGAGTTTGTAATTCAGTCCTCTTGGCTCGACTTAAGGTCCCTATATCACCTGCTGGATCTGCACGGAAAGCTTGGAGACGAAACATGGTGAAATTAGCAAATAAATGCACAACGAATATAGTGTTGTGATATGGTGAATGTCAGAAACAGGACAACGTGGCAACTGGTACCTATCCTGTGGAATCTTTAACAATTAATGTTAATTTCAAGATGGTAAATGATTAATAAATCAAGGTCGCAGGAAATCTTGTACCCGGTACTCAATGTAAGAGGATAAGGGCAAGAAAATCCTACTAAATAAGCGAAACTGAGTTTCTAAAACAAATGAAACAGTTAATTGCCTCAAAAGTGAATTAGGTAGTCCAAGAATGTAGTGTGACGGTAACGCGTTGGTGTTCGGCTGTTCAAAGCTAGGGGTATGGCCTCGTCACATAGAATAAAAAAAATAGAAAATCTGGAACTTCGTCTGTGGTAAGGTAAGGAGAAGACACACAAAACACAAGTAAATTTTAACAATGGAATTTTAATTACGTTAGATAAACAAAACATCAATCAAAATAATAAGAATAATTTAAATGACAAAATGAAAAGTTACGTTAAGACAAGTGAATAATAACAAGCTGTGCAATATACAATAAAATGAGAGGTGCAGGAATATTGGCTTTAAGCTATCACCTCTCTTAGTACACGTAAGCCAAAGCTTAGTCTACCAGGAAGAAGTGTTAACCGTATGAAAGCACTGAATATTCTGAGGACTGAGGTCGTGGCGGCCCCAGACATCAAGTAGTATGGTGGGTGAGTGCAGTAGCAGCTGGACCGGCGGCCAATCAGCGAGGAGCCGGCAACAAGACAGGTAGTTTGGCGGTTTGAGGCAGAGCAGGTGTTCCTGGCTGCATACGTTTTGCGCTCTGGCAAACCTTGCTGGTGTTGTTGTCGTTGTTGGACATTTCTTCCATAGTAGTTTTATATAGATGTATCAACGTATTTTTGGAGGGAAGAGCAGGCTCAATCTCTTGAAGGAGATTATTGTCACAACTCTCCCCCGAAGCCTGCGGTTCTGGAAGAAGTACGTCGTTATGTGGTGGAGTAATAGATGGAGTCGCTTCTACTTCATAAACTCTGGAGAGGGCATCGGCTATGGTGTTGTCAGAACCCTTGATATAGCGGATCTCCAGGTTGAAATCTTGTAAATACAGAGCCCATCGTAGAAGACGCTGGTTGGTGAATTGGGCTTGATGTAGGAAGCGGAGAGGGTTGTGGTCTGAGAAGATGGTTGTAGACCTGGCGCCTTGTAGGTACGGAGCGAAGTGTTGGAGGTTCAGGACAATGGATAGTAGCTCCTTTTCAATAGTGCTGTAGTTCCTCTGGTGTGGTTTCAATTTGTAGCTGTAGTAGCTGACAGGTAGAACCTCCTCGCCTCGTTGTTGCATCAGGACACCACCAACGCCGGTACCACTGGCGTCGACATGAAGGACGAAAGGCTTGGTGATATCTGGTGAGGCGAGAATGGGATTAGAACAGAGGAGGAATTTGAGTTGTTCGAATGCAACGGTTTGCTGCATGGTCCAATTATACCGTTGCTTGGGACTGGTTAATAGAATTAGAGGTGTGGCGACTGTACTGAAATTCCTCACAAACCTACGGTAATAGGAGGCAAGACCAAGGAAGCGCAGGAGCTGCTTCCTGGTGGTAGGCTGTGGATACTGTTGGATGGCTTGAGTGTGTGAGTCTAACGGAGCTAGGCTGCCACTCCCAATAACATGACTCAGATAACGCACTTTACCTTTCGCGAAGGTGGACTTGCCCAGGTTGATGGTGAGGCCGGCTGTCAGGAGCTTGGAGAACAGACGTCGCAGCTGGAGCAGATGTTCACTCCAGGTGTTGGAGGCTACGACGATATCGTCCAGGTAGGCGTATGTGTTATCCAAGCCCTGGATGACACGGTTGACAGCTCTCTGAAAGGTGGCCGGGGCATTACATAGTCCGAAAGGTAGGCGTTCATATCTGAAAAGTCCAAAAGGAGTGATGAAGGCAGATATCTCTTTAGCGCGCTCCGTTAGACACACTTGATAGTACCCCTTAAGCAAGTCCACTTGGGACAAGTACTGGGCACTACCAATGGCATCAAGGATGTCATCTATCCTAGGCAAGGGGTAAGCATCCTTGACAGTTACTTGATTGAGTTTACGATAGTCAGTACATAACCGCACCTTACCTTGGGGTTTGGGCACCAAGATACAAGGTGAGGCCCAGGGGGACTCACAAGGTGTAGCCAGTCCATGATCCAAGAGGTACTGCACCTCAGCACGCATGACTTCCTTCTTGCTCGGGCTGATTCGGTAGAAGGGTTGACGAATCGGCCGGGTGTCGGGGAGCAGTTGGATGTCGTGCTGGGTAACATTACACTCTTGGGGGTCATCTCGGAACAACTCCTGATGTTCTCTGAAGATCTTGACAAGAGGTGCACTAGGATTATCCTGAAAGTATTTGGGAAGATCATTAAGGATTTCGGAATTAGAAAGCGCTGAATCCTTGTCAGTACTTTCGGGAGGAGAAGCTGGGAAGGTCTCACTGTGGATGTAGGGTTCTGTGAAGGTGGAATAATTAATTAGGACAGTGGGAGGAGTACCATTATATTGCTTCAGGAGGTTGACGTGGCACAGCTGGGTCTTCCGCCGCCTATCTGGAGTCTCTATGACGTAGTTGTTGTTATTTCTGCACTCTTTGACGCGGTAGGGTCCTGAAAACCTGTTTTGTAAAGGTGAACCTGGGATAGGGAAGTATGCTAGGACGAAGTCTCCCGGCTTGAATTTTCTTACTTTGCTGGTCTGGTCGTAATGAGTCTTCATCCTCTCCTGGGCTTTCAATAGGTTATCATGGGCAAAGCGGTGGACTCTCTCTAGAATGTGTTGAAGGTTTTGAAGAAACTGGGGCACATTCTGATGCTCACTGAAGGTGGCATCTCTGAGAGAGTCTTTGAAAGCCTTAAGGGGAGTACGGCACTTACGGCCGTAGAGCATCTCATAAGGAGATACTCCTAGGGACTCATTGGGGAGACTTCTGTAAATACACATTATAAGGTCGATTTGCTTATCCTAATCCTTAGAGGTTTCACTACAAAACTTTTTCAAGAGTGCTTTGATTGTCTGATGACTACGTTCAAGAGAACCCTGTGAAGCAGGATGATAGGGGCTGGACAATACCTGTTTGATGTTGAACTCCTCCAGTGTCCTTTTGAAGAGATCACTGGTGAAGTTGGTACCACAGTCGCTCTGAATCTCCCTGGGAAATCCTTATTGAGTTAAGATCTTCAATAGATGTTTTACAACCGTAGCAGCCGTGATGTTCTTCACTGGAACTGCTATGGGAAATCTGGTGGTAGGACACAGGATGGTTAGGATGTAGGCGTTACCTGAACTGGTCCGAGGTAAAGGACCAACACAGTCTATTATGAGTCTGTGGAAAGGTTCCGCAGGCACCTGTATGGGAATCAGTGGCGCTCTGGGAATGGAGATGTTCGGTTTGCCTGCCATCTGACATGTATGACACTGTTTTACGTACTGTTTGACGTTATTTACCATACCTGGCCAGTAGTAGTCTTGACGAATTCCATGGTAAGTCTTGTTGAAGCCGTAGTGGGAGAATGCTCCGTGGGCCAGGTGTAGAATAGTGGGCCGCAGGCTGGTAGGAATCACAAGTTGTTCGATGTTGGCCCAATCGTCCTCCTCCTTCAGTTTACTGGGTCTATATCTGCGGTAGAGCAAGTCGTTCTCTAGGAAGAACCCAGGAATACTGTCGGGTTGAGTCTCAGCCTGGAAAAACAATGCTGTTAAAGTAAGATCTTCCCTCTGCAACTTACGGAACTCCAACTTGGTCAGATTCGGGGGTAGTTTCTGAGGGTCTTGAGGGACAGCGGTAGCAGTAGAGTCAGCTGGCTATGGACGTGCAGCTTGTGCACGGGTGGTCACGAGAACCGGAGGAGAAACTTCATCACTCTCTTGAACCTCTGCTGGAACATACGCTAGAATAGGGTTTATTGGCACAGAGTTACACACCTGGGGTTTGTCTATGACGATCAGGTTGGTCGGTTGCAGGTCTTCTGCCAAGTCGTTGCCTAGGAGAAGTTGCACTCCAGGCATGGGAAAAGGCTTTTCCCTGACGGCGACTTGGACTTCTCCGTTCACGTAGGGACAATCCAGGTGGACTCTGGCGAGAGGGTATGGAGTGGTAGCAGTGAGGTCAGTGATGAAGACAGTTTGTCCGGTGTAGGCGATATTGGGCACAGCTGATTTCAAAATAATTGATTGAAGAGCCGCTGTGTCCCTCAAGATCTTCAGTTTGAAACGTCCCTCCAGATTTGAACCGTTGGTAGAGACAGTTCCAGTATACAGGTGTTTACTGAAAAGAGAAAGACCATTAACATGAACACCAACATTCATCTTAGGCTTACCGGACTTAGGAGGAGTCTGTTTGGGTTTAGTGGATTCAGTATTTCCTTTGTATTGAGACTTACCACATTTATCTATGGTATGTCCATAGAGTCTACAATACTTACAGTACAATTGCGAGCCAGCTTGATCGGTACTCACTTTCTCGTAACTGTACCACGACTTCTTACTGGAAGTTGGTTCTGGTGTCAGCCGGTGGATGAGGCTGTAAGTGTCAGCCGACTTAGCACACTTTAGGTAGTCGGTTTCTTCTTTATCTGCTAAATACAAACGGACAGGAGGCGACACACGCCTCAAGAATTCTTCAACTAGCATGAGGTTGACGATTGCAAAGGTAGAGACATGTGCTACTTCCAGCCATTTCATAAAATATCTCCTTTTGGTATTAGCAAATTCGAGAAAGGTAGTGGTACTTGCCTTCAGGTGGTCACGGAATTTCCTTCGATAACTTTCGGTGGAGAGAAGGTAGGCGTCCAACACTGCTTGTTTCAGAGTCTGGTAGTCATTCTCAGACGCCAAAGTACTGTGTGTAACTGCAGCTCTACCTGTAAGATGTACTCTGAGAAGGGTTGCCCATTGGTCGGCAGGCCAACTAAGTTGATTAGCAAGAGTCTCAAAGGTGGTAAAAAATACATCAACTTCTGTCTCTACGAATGGTGGCATTAACTTACTTGCATGCGAGATATTGAAACTGACAGGAAGACTGGCGGTAGCTTGCTGGCGTTGAGCAAGGTGTGTAGTTTCCAACTCAAATTCTTGTTGACGACATTCCATAGCCAGAGTTGCTTGTTGTTTGTCATGTTCGCATTGCATCTCCAATTGGTGTTGTTTTGTTTCAAGCTATATTCGTTCACTTTCACGGAGTATTGCAAGCTCACGTTCCTTGAGGGCGATTTCAAGTTCCTGTTTTTCCTTCCGTATGGCAGCTGCTTCCCTTTGCTGCTCTCGTTCGATCTTGGCAATTTCTAGTTTGAGTTTCATCGTTGCCAAATCAGTTTTATCTGCAATAAAGTAAGGTTCGTGAGTTTCAGAGTCTATCTTACCTTCCTCTAAGAGATGATCCAGTAACAGGTTATGTATTTCTTTTTTGTTGGCTTGGTAGGGAACTTCTAGTTGATACTCATGTGCAAGAGTTTGTAATTCAGTCCTCTTGGCTCGACTTAAGGTCCCTATATCACCTGCTGGATCTGCACGGAAAGCTTGGAGACGAAACATGGTGAAATTAGCAAATAAATGCACAACGAATATAGTGTTGTGATATGGTGAATGTCAGAAACAGGACAACGTGGCAACTGGTACCTATCCTGTGGAATCTTTAACAATTAATGTTAATTTCAAGATGGTAAATGATTAATAAATCAAGGTCGCAGGAAATCTTGTACCCGGTACTCAATGTAAGAGGATAAGGGCAAGAAAATCCTACTAAATAAGCGAAACTGAGTTTCTAAAACAAATGAAACAGTTAATTGCCTCAAAAGTGAATTAGGTAGTCCAAGAATGTAGTGTGACGGTAACGCGTTGGTGTTCGGCTGTTCAAAGCTAGGGGTATGGCCTCGTCACATAGAATAAAAAAAATAGAAAATCTGGAACTTCGTCTGTGGTAAGGTAAGGAGAAGACACACAAAACACAAGTAAATTTTAACAATGGAATTTTAATTACGTTAGATAAACAAAACATCAATCAAAATAATAAGAATAATTTAAATGACAAAATGAAAAGTTACGTTAAGACAAGTGAATAATAACAAGCTGTGCAATATACAATAAAATGAGAGGTGCAGGAATATTGGCTTTAAGCTATCACCTCTCTTAGTACACGTAAGCCAAAGCTTAGTCTACCAGGAAGAAGTGTTAACCGTATGAAAGCACTGAATATTCTGAGGACTGAGGTCGTGGCGGCCCCAGACATCAAGTAGTATGGTGGGTGAGTGCAGTAGCAGCTGGACCGGCGGCCAATCAGCGAGGAGCCGGCAACAAGACAGGTAGTTTGGCGGTTTGAGGCAGAGCAGGTGTTCCTGGCTGCATACGTTTTGCGCTCTGGCAAACCTTGCTGGTGTTGTTGTCGTTGTTGGACATTTCTTCCATAGTAGTTTTATATAGATGTATCAACGTATTTTTGGAGGGAAGAGCAGGCTCAATCTCTTGAAGGAGATTATTGTCACAACTCTCCCCCGAAGCCTGCGGTTCTGGAAGAAGTACGTCGTTATGTGGTGGAGTAATAGATGGAGTCGCTTCTACTTCATAAACTCTGGAGAGGGCATCGGCTATGGTGTTGTCAGAACCCTTGATATAGCGGATCTCCAGGTTGAAATCTTGTAAATACAGAGCCCATCGTAGAAGACGCTGGTTGGTGAATTGGGCTTGATGTAGGAAGCGGAGAGGGTTGTGGTCTGAGAAGATGGTTGTAGACCTGGCGCCTTGTAGGTACGGAGCGAAGTGTTGGAGGTTCAGGACAATGGATAGTAGCTTCTTTTCAATAGTGCTGTAGTTCCTCTGGTGTGGTTTCAATTTGTAGCTGTAGTAGCTGACAGGTAGAACCTCCTCGCCTCGTTGTTGCATCAGGACACCACCAACGCCGGTACCACTGGCGTCGACATGAAGGACGAAAGGCTTGGTGATATCTGGTGAGGCGAGAATGGGATTAGAACAGAGGAGGAATTTGAGTTGTTCGAATGCAACGGTTTGCTGCATGGTCCAATTATACCGTTGCTTGGGACTGGTTAATAGAATTAGAGGTGTGGCGACTGTACTGAAATTCCTCACAAACCTACGGTAATAGGAGGCAAGACCAAGGAAGCGCAGGAGCTGCTTCCTGGTGGTAGGCTGTGGATACTGTTGGATGGCTTGAGTGTGTGAGTCTAACGGAGCTAGGCTGCCACTCCCAATAACATGACTCAGATAACGCACTTTACCTTTCGCGAAGGTGGACTTGCCCAGGTTGATGGTGAGGCCGGCTGTCAGGAGCTTGGAGAACAGACGTTGCAGCTGGAGCAGATGTTCACTCCAGGTGTTGGAGGCTACGACGATATCGTCCAGGTAGGCGTATGTGTTATCCAAGCCCTGGATGACACGGTTGACAGCTCTCTGAAAGGTGGCCGGGGCATTACATAGTCCGAAAGGTAGGCGTTCATATCTGAAAAGTCCAAAAGGAGTGATGAAGGCAGATATCTCTTTAGCGCGCTCCGTTAGACACACTTGATAGTACCCCTTAAGCAAGTCCACTTGGGACAAGTACTGGGCACTACCAATGGCATCAAGGATGTCATCTATCCTAGGCAAGGGGTAAGCATCCTTGACAGTTACTTGATTGAGTTTACGATAGTCAGTACATAACCGCACCTTACCTTGGGGTTTGGGCACCAAGATACAAGGTGAGGCCCAGGGGGACTCACAAGGTGTAGCCAGTCCATGATCCAAGAGGTACTGCACCTCAGCACGCATGACTTCCTTCTTGCTCGGGCTGATTCGGTAGAAGGGTTGACGAATCGGCCGGGTGTCGGGGAGCAGTTGGATGTCGTGCTGGGTAACATTACACTCTTGGGGGTCATCTCGGAACAACTCCTGATGTTCTCTGAAGATCTTGACAAGAGGTGCACTAGGATTATCCTGAAAGTATTTGGGAAGATCATTAAGGATTTCGGAATTAGAAAGCGCTGAATCCTTGTCAGTACTTTCGGGAGGAGAAGCTGGGAAGGTCTCACTGTGGATGTAGGGTTCTGTGAAGGTGGAATAATTAATTAGGACAGTGGGAGGAGTACCATTATATTGCTTCAGGAGGTTGACGTGGCACAGCTGGGTCTTCCGCCGCCTATCTGGAGTCTCTATGACGTAGTTGTTGTTATTTCTGCACTCTTTGACGCGGTAGGGTCCTGAAAACCTGTTTTGTAAAGGTGAACCTGGGATAGGGAAGTATGCTAGGACGAAGTCTCCCGGCTTGAATTTTCTTACTTTGCTGGTCTGGTCGTAATGAGTCTTCATCCTCTCCTGGGCTTTCAATAGGTTATCATGGGCAAAGCGGTGGACTCTCTCTAGAATGTGTTGAAGGTTTTGAAGAAACTGGGACACATTCTCATGCTCACTGAAGGTGGCATCTCTGAGAGAGTCTTTGAAAGCCTTAAGGGGAGTACGGCACTTACGGCCGTAGAGCATCTCATAAGGAGATACTCCTAGGGACTCATTGGGGAGACTTCTGTAAATACACATTATAAGGTCGATTTGCTTATCCTAATCCTTAGAGGTTTCACTACAAAACTTTTTCAAGAGTGCTTTGATTGTCTGATGACTACGTTCAAGAGAACCCTGTGAAGCAGGATGATAGGGGCTGGACAATACCTGTTTGATGTTGAACTCCTCCAGTGTCCTTTTGAAGAGATCACTGGTGAAGTTGGTACCACAGTCGCTCTGAATCTCCCTGGGAAATCCTTATTGAGTTAAGATCTTCAATAGATGTTTTACAACCGTAGCAGCCGTGATGTTCTTCACTGGAACTGCTATGGGAAATCTGGTGGTAGGACACAGGATGGTTAGGATGTAGGCGTTACCTGAACTGGTCCGAGGTAAAGGACCAACACAGTCTATTATGAGTCTGTGGAAAGGTTCCGCAGGCACCTGTATGGGAATCAGTGGCGCTCTGGGAATGGAGATGTTCGGTTTGCCTGCCATCTGACATGTATGACACTGTTTTACGTACTGTTTGACGTTATTTACCATACCTGGCCAGTAGTAGTCTTGACGAATTCCATGGTAAGTCTTGTTGAAGCCGTAGTGGGAGAATGCTCCGTGGGCCAGGTGTAGAATAGTGGGCTGCAGGCTGGTAGGAATCACAAGTTGTTCGATGTTGGCCCAATCGTCCTCCTCCTTCAGTTTACTGGGTCTATATCTGCGGTAGAGCAAGTCGTTCTCTAGGAAGAACCCAGGAATACTGTCGGGTTGAGTCTCAGCCTGGAAAAACAATGCTGTTAAAGTAAGATCTTCCCTCTGCAACTTACGGAACTCCAACTTGGTCAGATTCGGGGGTAGTTTCTGAGGGTCTTGAGGGACAGCGGTAGCAGTAGAGTCAGCTGGCTATGGACGTGCAGCTTGTGCACGGGTGGTCACGAGAACCGGAGGAGAAACTTCATCACTCTCTTGAACCTCTGCTGGAACATACGCTAGAATAGGGTTTATTGGCACAGAGTTACACACCTGGGGTTTGTCTATGACGATCAGGTTGGTCGGTTGCAGGTCTTCTGCCAAGTCGTTGCCTAGGAGAAGTTGCACTCCAGGCATGGGAAAAGGCTTTTCCCTGACGGCGACTTGGACTTCTCCGTTCACGTAGGGACAATCCAGGTGGACTCTGGCGAGAGGGTATGGAGTGGTAGCAGTGAGGTCAGTGATGAAGACAGTTTCTCCGGTGTAGACGATGTTGGGCACAGCCGACTTCAAGATGATCGATTGAAGAGCCGCTGTGTCCCTCAAGATCTTCAATTTGAAACGTCCCTCCGGATTTGAACCGTTGGCAGAGACAGTTCCAGTATACAGGTGGTTACTGAAAAGAGAAAGATCATTAACATTAACACCAACATTCATCACAGGCTTACCGGACTTAGGAGGAGATGGTTTGGGTTTCTGTGGGTCAGTGGTTCCCTTGTATTGAGACTTACCACACTTGTCTATGGTATGTCCATAGAATCTACAATACTTGCAGTACAATTGCGAGCCAGCTTGATCGGTGCTCACTTTCTCGTAACTGGACCACGACTTCTTACTGGAGGATGGTTCGGGTGTCAGCCGGTGGATGAGGCTGTAAGTGTCAGCCGACTTAGCACACTTCAGGTAGTCGGTTTCTTCTTTATCTGCTAAGTAGAGACGGACAGGAGGCGGCACACGCCTCAAGAATTCTTCAACAAGCATCAGGTTGACGAGTTCTGTAAAAGTAGAGACATGTGCTGCTTCCAGCCATTTCATGAAATATCTCCGTTTTGTGTTAGCAAACTCGAGGAAGGTAGTGGTACTTGCCTTCAGGTGGTCACGGAATTTCCTTCTATAACTTTCGGTGGAAAGGAGGTAGGCGTCCAACACTGCTTGTTTCAGCGTCTGGTAGTCATTCTCAGACGCCAAAGTACTGAGTGTGACTGCAGCTCTACCTGTAAGATGGACTCTGAGAAGTGTGGCCCATTGGTCGACAGGCCAACTGAGTTGATTAGCAAGGGTTTCAAAGGTGGTAAAGAACACATCAACTTCTGCTTCTACAAAGGATGGCATTAACTTACTTGCATGTGATATATTAAAACTGACGGGAAGATTGGCAGTAGCTTGCTGGCGTTGAGTGAAGTGTGAAGTTTCCAAGGCGATTTCGCGTTGACGACACTCTAGAGCCAGAGTTGCTTGTTGCTTGTCATGTTCGCGTTGCATCTCCAACTCGCGTTGTTTGGTTTCAAGCTGTACTCGTTCACTTTCACGGAGTAATGCGACCTCACGTTCGTGTTCTTCTCTCCTCAAAGCGACCTCGCGTTCTTGTTCTTCTCTTCGTATGGCAGCTGCTTCCCTTTGCTGTTCGCGGGCTTCCCTTTGCTGCTCACGTTCAATCTTGGCCAGCTCCAATTTGAGTTTCATCGTTGCCAAATCAGTTTTATCTGCAATATAGTAAGTTTCATGAGTTTCAGAGTCTATCGTACCTTGCTCTAAATAGTGATCCAGCAACAGGTTGTATAGGTCATTTTTGTTGGCTTGGTAGGGAACTTCTAGTTGATACTCATGTGCAAGAGTTTGTAATTCAGCCCTCTTGGCACGACTTAAAGTCCCTATTTCACCTGCTGGATTTGCACGGAAAGCTTGGAGACGAAACATGGTGAAATTAGCAAATAAATGTAACACGAATATTCAGTTATAGTGAATGTCAGAAACAGGACAACGTGGCAACTGGTACCTATCCTGTGGGATCTTTAACAATTAAAGTTAAGTACAAGATGTTAAATGATTAATTTAAATCAAGGGCGCAGGAAATCTTGTACCCGGTACTCATGTAAGAGAATAAGGGCAAGAAAATCCTACTAACAAATGAAACAGAGTTTCGAAAACAAATGAAACAGTTAATTGCCTCAAAAGTAAAATTGGTAGTCCAAGGATGTAGGCATACCTTGCCGAGTCTCTATAGGACATAAAGCAAGTTTTTCCTACTGAATTTAATATGATACTTACAGAATTAGCGAACTTTTGTGCTCTGAAAAGTAAGCTAATTCCCTACCGTTGTATGTATCATCATCTCTGACTGACGTGTAGGGGTGCGAGGTGTCAACTGGTGACGAGAACTGCTGCTGAGGTCCCAATTCAGCAACTAAAGTTCGAGCTAGAGGAACTATGGCCCTCTTTGTCCTCCTACAGTCAGATTGCAGAAGATTGGGTGCTCTTGACCCGGGGCAGACCACAGTACCAGGGTAGCAATATGATGATCTGTCAAAATGAGAAATATCCAAGGGACAAAGATGGTAAACACGAGTAATAACACGGAGGGAGAGATGACCAATTAAGAGTATGACTGAGGCCTACAGTCACCACGTAATCCAAAGTTGTCTCACCTTCACCATATGTTACTCTCGTAATGCACAATACACCGCACCATATAAAAAATGAAATTGAATATGAAAAATAGTAAAAGCTACGTTAACAAAGTTAAATATGCTTACCATAAATTACCACTTGGCACCAGTACCTGAGTGAAGCTCCTAGGACAGGCCCCCATATAATATGTGACGGTAACGCGTTGGTGTTCGGCTGTTCAAAGATAGGGGTATGGCCTCGTCACATAGAATAAAAAAAAATAGAAAATCTGGAACTTCGTCTGTGGTAAGGTAAGGAGAAGACACACAAAACACAAGTAAATTTTTACAATGGAATTTTAATTACGTTAGATAAACAAAACATGAATAAAATGGACATACAAATTCGTATAATAAAATCAATCAATCAAAATAATAAGAATAATTTAAATGACAAAATGAAAAGTTACGTTAAGACAAGTGAATAATAACAAGCTGTGCAATATACAATAAAATGAGAGGTGCAGGAATATTGGCTTTAAGCTATCACCTCTCTTAGTACACGTAAGCCAAAGCTTAGTCTACCAGGAAGAAGTGTTAACCGTATGAAAGCACTGAATATTCTGAGGACTGAGGTCGTGGCGGCCCCAGACATCAAGTAGTATGGTGGGTGAGTGCAGTAGCAGCTGGACCGGCGGCCAATCAGCGAGGAGCCGGCAACAAGACAGGTAGTTTGGCGGTTTGAGGCAGAGCAGGTGTTCCTGGCTGCATACGTTTTGCGCTCTGGCAAACCTTGCTGGTGTTGTTGTCGTTGTTGGACATTTCTTCCATAGTAGTTTTATATAGATGTATCGACGTATTTTTTGAGGGAAGAGCAGGCTCAATCTCTTGAAGGAGATTATTGTCACAGTAGGCATACATTGCCGAGTCTCTATAGGACATAAGCAGTTTTTCCCACTGAAATTAATATGATACTTACAGAATTAGTGAACTTTTGTGCTCTGAAAAAGAAGGCTAATTCCCTACCAATGTAAATATCGTCATCTCTGACCGACGTGTAGGGGTGCGAGGTGTCAACTGGTGACGAGAACTGCTGCTGAGGTCCCAATTCAGCAACTAAAGTTCGTGCGAGAGGAACTATGGCCCTCTTTATCCTCCTACTGTCGGATTGCAGAAGATTAGGTGCACTTGACCCGGGGACAGACCACAGTACCAGGGTACCAATATGATGATCTGCCGAAAATATGAGAAATATCCTAGGGACAAAAGATGGTAAACACGAGTAATAACACGGAGGGAGAGATGACCAATTAAGAGAATGACTGAGGCCTACAGTCATCACGTAATCCAAAGGTGTGTCACCTTCACCATATGCTACTCTCGGAATGCACAATACACATAGCACCATATGAAAATAAAATTGAATATTGAAAATAGTGAAAAGTTACTTTACCAAAGCCAAATACGCTTACCACAAATTTACGATCTGGTACCAATACCTGAGTGAAGCTCCCGGACAGGCCCCCATGTAATGTGATGGTAGAGCGTTGGTGTTTGGCTGTTTCAAAAGCTGGGGGCAAGGCCTCGTCACATAACAAAAAAAAAAGAGAAGTTTGTCCTTTTGTCTGTGGTAAGGTAATGGGAAGACACACAAAACACAAAGTGTAAACAATGAAATTTCAATTACTCTAGAAAACAAGATATGAATAAAGACAATCTCGTAAAATTCAAAACAAGTCAACAAACAAAACAACATGAATAATTACTGGCAATGAAAAGTTACTCTAAGACAAGTAAGTGCAAGGTAAAATAAATCAAATAAGTGAGGTGCTGGGAATACTGGGTTCAAGCTGCCACCTCCCTTAGTACACGACAGCCAGGGCTTAGTCTACTAGCGAGAGATGTCAACTCCAAGGAGCACAGAGATATTCTGAGGAGACGGCGTGCTGCTGACCCAGACGTCGACTCATGGTGGTGACGTGAGTGCAGGTGCGACGAGACACCAGCCAATCAGCAACAGGCAGGTGGAGAATGAGTATTTTGCTGGTTTACGGTGGGTGGTAGCCGGTGTGTCGGGTTGTGCATGGTACGATTTGCTTCCTGGGCAAAACGTTTGGCGATACTGGTGGATGTATCTTCAATATAGTATCTTGTACTTGAAAGATGTAAATATGTAGGGAAGAGCAGGCTCAATCTCTCTTGAAAGAGATTATCGTCACAATATATATATATATATATATATATATATATATATATATATATATATATATATATATATATATATATATATATATATATATATATATATATATATATATAACCTAACCTAACCTTAGGTTAGGTTAGGTAGGGTTGGTTAGGTTCGGTCATATATCTACGTTAATTTTAACTCCAATAAAAAAAAATTGACCTCATACATAATGAAATGGGTAGCTTTATCATTTCACAAGAAACAAATTAGAGAAAATATATTAATTCAGGAAAACTTGGCTTATTAGGCAAATCGGGCCTTGCGTAGTAGGCCGAGAAGTGCATTCTGGCTACTAGGTACGACATATATATATATATATATATATATATATATATATATATATATATATATATATATATATATATATATATATATATATATATATATATATATATATATATATATATATTATATTATCTTCTGATTTTTGTCTGTAGGGATAACGTTTCTACTGACAATATCTTTCAGGACCCTTTCCTCCGTTTTATGGGCTGTGGAAAAGAAGTTCCTGTAAAATAGTCTAATAGGGGGTATAGGTGTTGTGTTAGTTGTCCCTTCAGAGGTTGCATGGCATTTCACTTTCCTTCTTATGATGTCTTCCACGAAACAATTGGAGAAGCCGTTGTTGACTAGGACCTGCCTTACCCTACAGAGTTCTTCGTCGACTTGCTTCCATTCTGAGCTGTGGCTGAGGGCACGGTCGACATAAGCGTTAACAACACTCTTCTTGTACCTGTCCGGGCAGTCACTGTTGGCATTCAGGCACATTCCTATGTTTGTTTCCTTAGTGTAGACTGCAGTGTGGAAAACTCCGCTCCTTTCCATGACTGTTACATCTAGAAAGGGCAGCTTCCCATCCTTCTCCATCTCGTAAGTGAAACGCAACACAGAATTCTGCTCAAATGCCTCCTTCAGCTCCTGCAGATGTCTGACATCAGGTACCTGTGTAAAAATGTCGTCAACATACCAGCAGTATATGGCCAGTTTCAAGTTCATGTCGACTAAGACTTTTTGCTCGATGGTACCCATGTAGAAGTTTGCAAACAGGACACCTAGGGGAGAACCCATGGCGACCCCATCTACTTGCTTATACATGTGTCCATCCGGGCTCAAGAAGGGTGCCTCTTTAGTACAATCTTGGAGTAGTTTCCTTAGACTGTTTTCTGGTATGTCAAGAGGAGTACAGGCCGGATCACGGTACACTCTGTCGGCTATCATCCCGATTGTTTCATCCACAGGTACGTTGGTAAACAGAAATTCTACATCCAACGAGGCTCTTATCCCTGTGGCCCATGTTCCCCGCAGCAAGTCAACAAATTCCTTTGGAGACTTCAGGCCGAAGGCGCAAGGGACATAAGGAGTCAGCAAGCCATTGAGTCGTTTCGCCAGTCTGTACGCGGGTGTGGGTATCTGGCTGATGATTGGCCGAAGTGGATTTCCAGGCTTGTGTGTCTTGACATTTCCATACGCATATCCAGGTTTATATTCCCTAATAATCTTTGGCAGGTGGAGTCCAGATTTCTTGGCGTTCACAGTTTCGATCAATTTGTTGACCTTTGCTTTCAGTTCGGCTGTAGTGTCCTTCGTTGCCCTTTGGAATTTAGTTTGGTCAGAGAGTATGAGGTTCATTTTCGCCAGATATTCGTCTTTTTTAAGAATGACGTATATTGGCGACTTGTCGCCTCTCCTGACAACTATCTCCTTGTTCTCACGAAGGCTCTTAGCTGCCGCTTTGAGCTCGGGGGACAGTATGGTGCTTCTGTAGTTGCCTCGATTCTTTCCTCCTTCCGCAATAAGTTCTGCTTGTAAGGTATCTTTGGTGGTGACCTTCTTTTGTGCTTCGAGGTCGAATATGTCGTCCAACAGAATCTCCATCTCCAAGAGATGGCTTCCTGTACCTTGCAGGAATCAACCTCACTGAGGACCAAGTCACTCTCCTAAATCTGGGTATAAACTGTCACGTTATGTCCAGACCGAGTGAGATGGCCCGGAAAGTGGAGTTGGAGATTCTGTTGGACGAAATATTCGACCTCGAGACACAAAAGAAGGTAAAAAAAAAACACTGAGGGAAAAACACCCACCCAGAGCTCCTCGTGACGACAGTGTTCCCCTAGTCGGTGTCACTAGAGCAGAACCCCTGTGTGTGCTCGAATCCATGTTGCATAAAGCAGCTTTATCCTTCCCACCAGGATCAGCAGGTGGGTTCACAGGACTAAGACCCAACCATATCAAACAAATGCTCAACCTTGCACTGGGAGACATTGCACAGGGCCTCCTAGGGGAACTAACTAGATTCGCCAACACATGTCTAGCTGGCAACATACCAGAGACCATACGGCCTCTCTTTTTTGGCGCTACCCTCTGTGCCCTGAGGAAAAAAGATGGAGAAATCAGACAGATAGCTGTGGGCAATTCACTCCGGCGTCTCGTCGCTAAGGCTGCTGCTAGAGCAGTTAGTCAGGCAGCAGCCGACATGCTGAAGCCAAAGCAGCTTGGGTTTGACATTCCCCAAGGGTGTGAGGCAGCGGTTCATGCAGCTAGAGCCTACATTGCCAACATTACGAATGAAAAAGCCCTGATAAAGCTGGACTTCAAAAATGCTTTCAATCTGGTTAGAAGGGATGCAGTACCCAGTGCAGTCCATCGCCTTTTTCCTTCCCTCTACCCGTTTGTAAACTCATGCTACAGCAAGAATCTAACTCTGCTTTTTGGGGAACATGAAATTGAATCACAAGAAGGTGTCCAACAGGATGACCCCCTTGCTCCTTTTCTTTTCTGTCTAGTTATCAAGGAAGTCACCGATAACCTGTCCAGTGAGCTCAACATTTGGTTTTTGGATGATGGTGCTCTAGCTGGCTCCCCAGCCTCACTCTTGGACGACATAAGAATAATTCTGGAGCAAGGAGCTAGCCTAGGCCTCACCCTGAACCCTTCCAAGTGCGAAATAGCCTCCACCAACCAGCACATAATAGAGCAAATAAAGGTTGTTTTGCCTGACATTCATACAACCAACCCTGAGGACAGCACACTCCTAGGTGCTCCTCTTGGAAGGAATGCCATCGACGGGGTCCTTGGTAAGAAGATCACTGACCTGAAGAGGATGAACGAGAGGATAGAAGACATCGATGCTCATGATGCACTTTACCTCATCACCAGATGCTTGTCCCTCCCCAGGCTGACCTACTTTCTAAGATGTTCGCCATCTTTCAACAATATTAAATTAGAAGAGTACGACAGCTTGCTGAACTCAACACTAGAAAAAGCCCTCAATCCTTCCCTCAGCGACTTATAGTGGAAACACGCCTCCCTTCCTGTCAGACTTGGGGGCCTTGGTGTGCGCACAGCAACACAAATTGCTGTACCAGCGTTCCTGTCCTCTTCAGTGGGGTCTGACAACTTGGTGAAGGAAATCCTACCTGAGCACCTAGTCCAACAGGCAGGGGTACATGATCCCAGCTTTACAGACTGCACAACCAAATGGGTCTCTCTTGCAGGACCAGCACCCCAACCACCGCTTTCTGAAGCCCATAAGCAATCCAGCTGGGATTGCCCCATTGCCGACCAAGAAGCTGCGACTTTGCTAGAAGCTGCGACAACACCACATGACACTGCCCGACTTAGAGCTGTAGCAGCTCCCCATGCATGTGATTTCCTATTAGCAACCCCAATGTCAGCAACCGGCACCAGTCCCACACCGCAGGCCCTCTGAATTGCCGTGGCTCTCTGCCTCACTGCCCCAATCCACACCGAATACAGGTGTATTTGCGGCGAGGCAGAGGCCGACAGATACAGACGGCATGGCCTTCTCTGCCAAAGGACAGGAGGATGGCATGCAAGACACGGCGAGGTCAATGACATTATTAAGAGAAGCCTTACCACAGCCGGTTGTCCAGCAGAGAGAGAGCCCTATTACCTAATGTCCCGCAACTCTGATGAGCCTGTCGGTCGCCCAGACGGAATCACGGTGAACCTCTGGAAGAATGGTAGACAGTTGGTGTGGGACTACACTGGCGTTTCAACTTTAGCCAATACCTATGTTGACTTCAGTGCTACACAAGCAGGAGGAGCTGCCAATCACCGGGAAGCGGCCAAGTCACGTAAATACAGAGACCTTGAGCACCACTACAATTTTGTCTCAGTTGCCTCAGAGACACTTGGTGCCTGGGGTAAAAGTGCTGCTAGCTTTTTGAAGGAGTTGGGGTCTAAGCTAATCGAAACAACTAGAGACCCTAGAGCTGCCAGTTTTCTTTTTCAGCGCCTTAGTGTGGCAGTCCAGAGAGGAAATGTTCACTGCATCCATGGTTCCTGCCCGCCATCTGAGGAGCTGGAGGAGCTGTTCAACTTGTGACAAGCAGCCTTGTACCCTGCATGTAATCAATATTGTAACTTTTTTTGTGTAATGACAGTTTCAAATAAAGTTAGATAAATATACACACATACCAAAAGATTTGGGGTGGTAGAAGAAGAAAATATCAAAGTGTTCTGTGAGGATCCACAAGGTCTTCTCTGAGTACTCTTTATTTTCTTCTCCGAGGCTATGGGTCCCTACACTTGCACCAGAAGGGGTGGTACCCCTTCTAGGTTTTATAATATATATATATATATATATATATATATATATATATATATATATATATATATATATATATATATATATATATATATATATATATATATATATATATATATATATATATATACCTCTCAGTGGACGTATCCCCAGTGCCAGAGGCCACTAGCCTCGCAGACACATACCTTGACTAATTACTTTGACATGAACGCTCACGGCTTGGCTCCGGGGCGCCATTTATCACTGTCAATACGGCTACACCGCGGGCCACCACCCATCAGTCCCTTTCATTAATTTCTCTCTTAAAAATGTTTCCTAAAGTATACTTAGATTAAGCAGTAGACTATATATTCAGAATTTAAAAAAAACAAACGTGTTTATAAATGTGTATGTCAGTATATCTGCGTGTTTGTGTAAGTTTATTTTCCAGACGCTTAGGCCAAGCATAATTAATTTTTTTGCAGGTAGACGTTTGGGTTTGGGAAGACTGTGCCATAGGCGGGTCGGGGTCAGCCCCTTAATAATCCCCTTTATGGGGGGATTAACTACTTTAGCGCGTCGGTCCTCGTGTATAAATCGAAAAAATATTATGTCTTTTGAAATTGTTACATGAATACCACAACATGGGCCACAGCAAGATGTAAACAAGTACTCCAACTATCGTTACAACACTGCAGTAACAAGTACTACATCACAACAATAGGTGCTACAACACAACAACAACTGCGGCTACCATCAGAGCCACAACCACACCTGCTACCACCAGAGCCACAACCACACCTGCTACCACCAGAGCCACAACCACACCTGCTACCACCAGAGCCACAACCACAATTGTACCATCAGTGTTACAACCACACCTGCTACCATCAGAGC
Source organism: Procambarus clarkii (assembly GCF_040958095.1). NCBI lineage: Eukaryota > Metazoa > Arthropoda > Malacostraca > Decapoda > Cambaridae > Procambarus > Procambarus clarkii. The sequence continues at coordinate 25,642,485 of NC_091163.1, forward strand.
CACAACCACCGCAACTACCACCAAAGCCACAACCACACCTGCTACCATCAGAGCCACAACCACACCTGCTACCCTCAGAGCCACATCCATACCTGTACCATCAGAGCCACAACCACACCTGCTACCCTCAGAGCCACAACCACAGCTGTACCATTAGAGCCACAATAACAGCTGTACCATCAGAACCACAACCACAAATGTACCATCAGGGCCACAACCACACCTGCTACCATCAGAGCCACAACCACAAATGTACCATCAATGCCACAACCACACCTGCTACCATCAGAGCCACGACCACAACTGCTACCATCAGAGCCACAATCACACCTGCTACCATCAGAGCCACAACCACACCTGCTACCATCAGAGCCCCAACCACAACTGCTACCATCAGAGCCACAACCACACCTGCTACCATCAGAGCCACAACCACACCTGCTACCATCAGAGCCACGACCACAACTGCTACCATCAGAGCCACATCCACACCTGCTACCATCAGAGCAACAACCACACCTGCTACCATCAGAGCCCCAACCACAACTGCTACCATCAGAGCCACATCCACACCTGCTACCATCAGAGCAACAACCACACCTGCTACCATCAGAGCCACAACCACAACTGCAACCATCAGAGCAACAACAACACCTGCTACCCTCAGAGCCACGACCACACCTGTACCATCAGAGCCACAATCACAGCTGTAACATCAGAGCCACAACCACACCTTCTACCATCAGAGCCCCAACCACAACTGCTACCATCAGAGCCACAACCACACCTGCTACCATCAGAGCAACAACCACACTTGCTACCATCAGAGCCACAATCACAACTGTACCATCAGAGCCACAACCACACCTGCTACCATCAGAGCCACAATCACAACTGTACCATCAGAGCCACAACCACACCTGCTACCATCAGAGCCACAACCACAGCTGTACTATTAGATCCACAATCACAGCTGTACCATCAGAGCCACATCCACACCTGCTACCATCAGAGCAACAACCACACCTGCTACCATCAGAGCCACAACCACAACTGCAACCATCAGAGCAACAACAACACCTGCTACCCTCAGAGCCACGACCACACCTGTACCATCAGAGCCACAATCACAGCTGTAACATCAGAGCCACAACCACACCTGCTACCATCAGAGCCACAACCACATCTGTACCATCAGGGCCACAACCACAGCTACTACCACCAGAGCCACAACCACACCTGCTACCATCAGAGCCACAACGACAGCTGTACCCACAGAGCCATAACCACACCTGCTTCCATCAGGGCCACAACCACAGCTGTACCATCAGGGCCACAACCACAGCTGTACCATCAGGGCCACAACCACAGCTGTACCATCAGGGCCACAACCACAGCTGTACCATCAGGGCCACAACCACACCTGCTACCACCAGAGCCACAACCACACCTGCTACCAGCCACAACCATGGTAATGAGACACATAGCAACTCTCAAGGCTGCCTCGGTTGCGTCATTAATCACGGTTCAGCCAGAAACTGTTGCTAATTACTGTGGTCGGGGGAGCCCCATGGTGACAACATTACTGTGGTCGGGGGAGCCCATGGTGACAACATTACTGTGGTCGGGGGAGCCCATGGTGACAACATTACTGTGGTCGGGCGAGCCCATGGTCACAACATTACTGTGGTCGGGGGAGCCCATGGTCACAACATTACTGTGGTCGGGGGAGCCCATGGTCACAACATTACTGTGGTCGGGGGAGCCCATGGTCACAACATTACTGTGGTCGGGGGAGCCCATGGTCACAACATTACTGTGGTCGGGGGAGCCCATGGTCACAACATTACTGTGGTCGGGCGAGCCCATGGTCACAACATTACTGTGGTCGGGGGAGCCCATGGTCACAACATTACTGTGGTCGGGGGAGCCCATGGTCACAACATTACTGTGGTCGGGGGAGCCCATGGTCACAACATTACTGTGGTCGGGGGAGCCCCATGGTCACAACATTACTGTGGTCGCTGGAGCCCCATGGTCACAACATTACTGTGGTCGCTGGAGCCCATGGTCACAACATTACTGTGGTCGGGGGAGCCCCATGGTCACAACATTACTGGGGTCGGGGGAGCCCCATGGTCACAACATTACTGGGGTCGGGGGAGCCCCATGGTCACAACATTACTGGGGTCAGTCACCTTCAGATCAATAAAACGTCGCAGTTTTTTAATAAACAAAATCGATCAATATGTGTAAAATGAAACACATTATATACAACAACACTTAACACATTGATATTCTCGGTGCATCATTCTCGACAGGTTTGGTGAGCTGGTTAAGTTTATACGTTTCTGTTTTAGGCCAAACAGTTGCATTTGTAACGCAGCGGCTGTTAGAGGGCACAGGCTAATTGGTGTTAAGTTTATATACAGTAAACAATCGTAGGTTCAGCTAATGTGTTCATAGTTTTTCAAACACTTTGTGTTGGTCAAATATTTGGGTTAGTGCTCTAAAAATATATATATTACTCGTCATATCGTAGGGAACAAGTTACGTGTATTAGTCAACAAACTACGAAATATTTATTGACAGTGATCTACGTGTTAGCGAACTGGATTTTTTATTTTTTTGTTTTGTCCAGGAGTTATATCCTGGCTTGCAAATACTGGAACCATTGTCAATGAACTGGTGATCCAGAGAGGAGCAGCGCCTCCTCTGTGTGTGTATTGTGTATGGTGTTTGGCGCTCAGCTTAGGTATACAATGTCTGTATATCGTGAACTATGTGCGTATTGTGTGGTGGTGGCGCTGGCGGTCAGCTTACGTACACAATGTCTGTCTAACGGTATAATATCATCCGGGAGATCATGGCGGCTGAGTACTAAGTCAGGACTCAACCCGTGTTGTATGGAGCTTGCGAGAGCGGGGAATACTTCAGTGCTGGAGGCGATCTGTGGACTTGTTTACCAGGTCTTTGAGCTCGGACTACACTGTAGCGGTATGCAGGTGTTGGGAGTCCACAACACCGGTATGCTGGAGATTGGACTACGCCATATCGGTATGCTGGTGATGGGAGTCCTCTTCTATCCGGATATCGCTTAATGCTTTGAACAGCAAATAAATTATTGTTGATTGAGTCCATTTAGCCATCTTTATTATATAGATGTCATTATTTATTAAATTTTTTTGAACTGTTGTTATTACTGCTCCAGGTGTTTTACTAGTCCTTACTGCTACAGGTGTTTTACAAGTCATTGCTGCTATAGGTGTTTTACTAATCATTACTGCTACAGGTGTTTTACTAGTCATTGTTGCTACAGGTGTTTTACAAGTCATTATTGCTACAGGTGTTTTACTAGTCATTACTGCTACAGGTGTTTTACTAGCCATTATTGCTACAGGTGTTCTACAAGTCATTACTGTTACAGGTATTTTATTAGTCATTACTGCTACAGGTGTTTTACCAGTCATTACTGCAACAAGTGTGTTACTAGTCATTACTGCTACAGGTGTTTTACTAATACATGTCACACCTAGTACACTGTTCTATAATTTGTCAAAATTTCTCAGTTTTATATACATTTCTGTCCGTCTGCTCGGCACAGCCAGAACTATAATTATTTGCGTTTGTTGTTACGAATAAAGCTTCTGAACGTAGCTTAAGAATTTTAAGCTTCAAATGAAGCTTAAAGCTGAAGTGTATGTTGAATATTGGCGGTGCTTGCTGAGTGATGATAACATCAACAAGTGGTGATGATCTGAACTGAGACATGTTGACTCAGGAAGCGGTCAGGAAAGTGTGGACACCGCTTCTGTGTGTTCAAGCTCCTACAGCAGCACTCCAGCTTCCAAGCTTGAATACCAATTTCATTGCTATCCAAAACAGACTGTTGTGGCACCCCAGTTTTCGGCGTCAAATGAGTTCATCGGGCGAGAGTGCAGGGAGGGACTCAGATCATTGTCGTGGGAGGCTTAGGCACTGAGAGATGTAAGTCACCTACTGGAGAGTTGAGTGACGAGTCTATCCCGAGGTAATCCTCGACATGTTGCTTGTAGACAAGCAACCGGCTTGTTTCTTCACTCGTGGAAGACGATATTGGTAAATCAACCAGTGTTGCAAACGGTGACGTATAGGAGGATCCCCTGGAAGTGGGGTCCCTCTGGACAAGGGGACCACTGGATAAGACGACCCCTCTGATAAGGGGATTCTCTGGATAAGGGGACCCCTCTGGATAAGGGGGATCCCCCTGAATAAAGGAACCCTGGAAAAGGTGATTTGACGTTTATCTCATTGCGTTACCTGTACCACAATGAGATACCAATGATCTTCCAGACGACTCATCTCCCTCTTTTGCAACAACAGGCAATTGCTTCGAAAAATGTCTATTTGCCTCAAATACTACAGGGAGTACAAAAATGACTTGCTGAATTTTTTTTTTATTCAGGATTCAAACCTCACCCAAGCACCCCATCAATATTACCAATGACGCTGTTTCCAGCACCAGGCTATACTATCACGTTGTCCTAATAATTACAAGTGTGCCCAAAATGTTCCGCAACCTTAGACATAACGCCCTGGAACACTAGCTAGTTGATATCCCAGCCCAAAACTCCACACTCCTCCGACTATTTATAAACATTAAAAGAAACAAAAGAGTTACATCTTTAACATAAAACAAATGAGACAAGGTACACTTCAACTACAGGAGTGCCTCAAGGTTCAAGACTCAGCCTTGACTAACCCAGAGCCAAACTCTGGGCTTGGAGCACTGGGTGCAGAGCTTTGGCACTGGGCTTGGAGCACTGGGCACTGGGTTTGGAGCACTGGGATTACAGTATTGGGCACTGGGCTTGGAGCACTGGGATTAGAGTACTGGGCACTGTGCTTGGAGCACTGGGCTTGGAACACTTGGCACTGGGCTTGGAACACTGGGTTCTGGGCTTAGAACACTGGGTATTGGGCTTAGAGCACTGGGCACAGGGCTTAGAGCACTGGGCATTGTGCACTGGGCTCTGAGCACTTGGCTTATATCACTGGGCATAGAGCATTGGGCACTGGGCTTAGAGCACTGGGCACTGAACCTTGAGCACTGGGCACTGTGCACTGGGCTCTGAGCACTGGGCTCTGAGCACTGAGGAGGGAAGCAGAGAGACAGTTTGAAAATGATATCGCGAGTAAAGCCAAGACCCAACCAAAGCTGCTCCACAGCCACATCAGGAGAAAAACAGCAGTGAAGGAACAAGTGATGAAGCTGCGGAAAGGGGAGAACAGATACACAGAGAATGTCAAGGAGGTGTGTGAAGAACTCAACAAGAGATTCCAGGAGGTCTTCACAATAGAACAAGGAGAAACCCCTGCACTAAATGAGAAGGCGGCAAACCAAACAGCCTTGGAGGAATTTGACCTCACCAGTGATGAGGTCAAAAGGTGTCTGCTGGAGCTGGATGTGACAAAGGCTGTTGGGCCTGATAGAATCTCACCATGGATACTAAAGGAAGGTGCTGCAGAAGCACTAAGTGTGCCACTCTCTATGGTATATAACAGGTCACTGGAAACAGGAGACTTACCAGAAAGTTGGAAGACAGCTACCGTGGTCCCAATATACAAAAAGGGTGACAGGCAAGAGGCACTGAATTACAGGCCAGTTTCCTTAACTTGTATACCATGCAAGGTGATGGAGAAGATCATGAGGAAAAGGCTCGTAGAGCATCTGGAGGGAAATAACTTTGTAATGCACCACCAACATGGGTTCAGAGATGGTAAATCGTGCCTCACAGGTTTAATAGAATTTCATGACCAGGCAACGAAAATTAGGCAGGAAAGAGAAGGGTGGGCCGACTGCATTTTCCTGGATTGCCAAAAAGCCTTTGACACAGTACCCCATAAAAGGCTGTTAAAAAAGTTGGAGCAACAGGCAGGAGTAAAAGGGAAGGTGCTCCAGTGGATAAGGGAGTACTTAAGCAACAGGAAACAGCGAGTAACGGTGACGGGGGAGACATCAGAGTGGCGAGATGTCACCAGCGGATTCCCACAGGGCTCAGTACCTGGACCCATCCTGTTTCTAATATATGTGAACGATCTTCCAGAGGGTATAGACTCATTCCTCTCAATGTTTGCTGATGATGCAAAAATTATGAGAAGAATCAAGACGGATGAAGATAGACAGAGACTACAGGATGACCTGGATAAACTGGAGGAATGGTCTAGAAAATGGCTGCTAAAGTTCAACTCAGGAAAGTGTAAGGTGATGAAATTAGGCGCAGGGAGCAGGAGGCTGAACACAAGGTATCATCTGGGAGGGGAAATCCTGCAAGAGTCAAATAGAGAGAAGGATCAGGGGGTTGATATCACACCGAACCAGTCCCCAGAGGCTCACATCAAAAGAATATCATCAGCGGCATATGCTAGACTGGCCAACATAAGAACTGCCTTCAGAAACTTGTGTAAGGAACCTTTCAGAACCCTGTATTCCACATATGTAAGACGAATCCTGGAGTATGCAGCTCCAACCTGGAGTCCATACCTAGTTAAACACAAGACAAAGTTAGAGAAGATTCAGCGGTATGCCACCAGGCTCGTCCCGGAACTGAGAGGATTGAGCTACGAGGAAAGGCTAAAGGAGCAGAACCTCACATCCCTGGAAAACAGAAGAGTAAGGGGAGACATGATAACCACCTACAAAATTCTCAGGGGAATTGACAGTGTGGACAAAGACAAACTCTTCAGCACGGGTGGGACACGAACAAGGGGACACAGGTGGAAACTTACTACCCAGATGAGCCACAGAGACGTTAGAAAGAATTTTTTCAGTGTCAGAGTAGTTAATAAATGGAATGCACTAGGAAGTGATGTGGTGGAGGCTGACTCCATACACAGTTCCAAATGTAGATATGATAGAACCCAGTAGGCTCAGGAATCTGTACACCAGTTTATTGACAGTTGAGAGGCGGGACCAAAGAGCCAAAGCTCAACCCCCGCAAGCACAATTAGGTGAGTACAATTAGGTGAGTACTGGGCTTATAGCATTGGGCACTGGGCACTGGGCTTAGAGTATTGGGCATTGAGCTTGGAGCACTGGGCAATGAGCTTTGAGCACTGGGCTTAGAGCACTTGGCCCTGGGCTTTGAGCACTGGACACTGTGCACTAGGCCCTGAACACTGGGCTTATAGCACTGGGCACTAGGCTCATAGCACTGGGCACTGGACTTAGAACACTTGGCACCGGGCTTGGAGCACTGGGCACTGGCCTTTGAGCAACGGGCTTAGAGCACTGTGCTCACTCATATCTGCTCCACGTGAATGAGCGCCCGTAGTGAGCATCAGGGAGGCTCATATTACACAGGTCGGCAATAACCACGAATGTGTAATAATATGAAGCCCAGGAGGAAACCCACCAATCATACCTCTCTCACAAACATGACACGGTCACTAACTAAGAAACAGGCCACGTAAACAAAGAAGCTTCACTAAGATGCAGGCCACGTAAACAAAGAAGCTTCACTAAGATGCAGGCCACGTAAACAAAGAAGCTTCACTAACACAGCTGCAAGCTTGAAGTCGAGTTTCTTGTTATTAAAATATAACAAAATTATGCCAATTTTAAGAAATCAGATAATTTGAATAACATAAAAAAAAGTTAGTTGTGTAATAGATACAGAAAAGGGTAAGAATTCCTCTCGTGTCTGTCATCATAAGATTACAGTGACCCCTGATGTCCCACTGACATCCAAAACATGACTTCTCTTTTGTTTCCCGGTGTCTCAAGAGGCTTCATTTTCGCTTAGACCTAAATAAGAAAAAAACGCTTCGCGGTCAAAAAGCAATATAGCGCAGCGTCTGAGACAGATAATATCCAACAACTTCTGGCGACCATTCAGGATGTCCAGGAAGAGCAGATAGGCTTTAAGATGATCGTTGCCAAAGGAACATCATGTTCGCACAGAGGTTTTATCCAGGGACAACCGCGTACCGTGTCTTAAAGCGTCTGGCTCTTCTCCAGAGAGATAATGCTTCTGCAGCGAGGGCTATAGCTCACGCGTTAACAGGAGGCTGTGAGCCCTGGCAACATAAGCCCAGGTTGAAATATTGCTTCTGTCATCTATAACCGGATGGTGTAGTCTCTGAACTGTCTTGGCATGTTGTTGTTGTTGGTCCTCAAGGAATGAGAACAAATTCTTTAATTAACGTCTCGGACAAAAAACTTCCGAGGGTCAGATTAAGACTTCTGGTGCAATGTTAGACTTGTCAGAGCACTTCCATGACCTGAGTGTATTTGTTAAATTGTCGTTGTTTGGTTTCGGTAAATTTTACGTGATTACTGAGTAGTGTGAGTTTACGTGTAAATATATGTGAGTGTGTATGTATATGTGGATGTGTACTCACATATTTATACTCACCTATTTGTGTCTGCAGGATCAAGCGTTGGCTCTTGGACCTCGCCTTTCTGGCCTTCGGTTGTTTAAACCTTCGGTTGTGTGTGTGTGTACTCACCTAATATTGCTTCCGGGAATTTAGCTCTGGCTCTTTGGTCTGTCTGTGTGTGTGTGTTTATTTACTATTTAATATTTGTTGCCGTAGGATCAAGCTTTTAGCTTTTGAACTCCGCCTGTTTGACTGTCGGTTATCTAGTGTACTGACTCTCGACTTATTTTTTCATCTATAATACCTTTCACATATCACACACACACACACACACACACACACACACACACACACACACACACACACACACACACACACACACACACACACACACACACACACACACACACACACACACACACACACACACACACACACACACACACACACACACACACACACACACACACACACACACACACACACACACACACACACACACACACACACACTCACACTCACACACACACACACACACACACACACACACACACACACACACACACACACACACACACACACACACACACACACACACACACACACAAACACACACACACACACACACACACACACACACACACACACACACACACACACACACACTGAAGATAGGGGTAGGAAGCAGGAGACCAGATACAAGGTACCATTTGGGAGATGAAATACTTCAAAAGTCAGAGAGAGAGAAAGACCTGGGGGTTGATATCACGCCAGACCTGTCCCCTGAAGCTCATATCAAGAGGATAACATCAGCAGCATATGCCAGGTTGGCCAACATAAGAACGGCCTTTAGAAACTTGTGTAAGGAATCTTTCAGAACATTATATACCACATATGTCAGACCAATCCTTGAGTATGCGGCTCCAGCATGGAGTCCATATCTAGTCAACCATAAGACTAAACTGGAAAAGGTTCAAAGGTTTGCCACCAGACTAGTACCCGAGCTGAGAGGTATGAGCTACGAGGAGAGACTACGGGTATTAAACCTCACTTCGTTGGAAGACAGAAGAGTTAGGGGGACATGATCACCACATTCAAGATTCTCAAGGGAATCGACAGGGTTGATAAAGACAGGCTGTTTAACACAAGGGGCACACGCACGAGGGGGACACAGGTGGAAACTGAGTGCCCAAATGAGCCACAGAAATATTAGAAAGAACTTTTTCAGTGTCAGAGTGGTTGACAAATGGAATGCATTAGGAAGTGATGTGGTGGAGGCTGACTCCATACTCAGTTTCAAGTGTAGATATGATAGAGCCCAATAGGCTCAGGAATCTGTATACCTGTTGATTGACAGTTGAGAGGCAGGACCAAAGAGACAAAGCTCAACCTCCGCAAGCACAATTAGGTGAGTACAATTAGGTGAGTACACACACACACACACACACACACACACACACACACACACACACACACACACACACACACACACACACACACAGACACACACATACAGGCTACCTGTGGCTACCAGGGGCCTAGTAGCCTGGTGGAGAGCGCGCAGGACTCGTAATTCTGTGGCGCGGGTTCGATTCCCGCACCAGGCAGAAACAAATGGGCAAAGTT